>NW_015170894.1:729451-746951 GCF_001447785.1 Gekko japonicus | reverse complement strand
GAACGGTATCTAAAATGGCAAAGATTAAATATTGGCATGACTATCTTCTGATGGCTACTCAGCTGGACTTTTCTCTTTTTAAATAATGTGAGGAAGGCTGTTAAGAACCATTTCAAATGCTACCTCAGGATAGCTAAGCGTCAACCGCGTAATTTGTTTGGGATGAGTTTGAGAGCTCGGTGCTACTTATTCAGTGAAATATTTGTACAGTTCCCCCTCCCCAATTGTTTTGGGTATGCCATAAAGACCCAGTTCCAAGCAAAACTGGCCCAGGCAGTAGGTTGGGGGGAGCCATGTCATGTCTGTACAAGGTTTTCAATTTGTGCCTCTGCCATAGCCCACGCTGGGGGATTACTGGGCAAATCGCTTTCTCTCAGGCTTGGACAGTTCTCCATCATTAAATAAGGAACAATAATACTAACCTGTCGGCCTCTCGGGGATGCTGTGAAGATTAATGCAACGGTAACTGTAAAGTGCTTTGCACACTTGAATAGCTGGAAAAATAAGTATTTGTGCACATCCTCAAACGGCTCTGCTGGCGCGGGCTCTATTGATAGGAATGGCTCTCGCACTGCAGCCCGGCGTTTTTTTGGCTGCCGTGCCCGGACTTAATTAATGGGCTGCGAATTTCCAGTTCCAGGCCTAATCTCATTTATCCATGGGTGAAAATTGGGGAGTAAAAGTCAAAGCAGTGTTAGCCGGGTGTAATAGCAACATTGCATTGGTGCAAAAAGCAAGACGGCAAATAGGTTATCAAAAAGGGCTTGCTGATATTAGTGCAATTGTAATAACAGTTCAAAATATCAGGGTTTGTGCCACTCAGATACCACCCTCACTCACTCCCTGCCTCTTTCTCCCGTGCTGGCTGATACAGAGTCTTGCTCTGTCTAATCAGGGCACTGTGAATTAATGATGTCCCTCGTTGGTTTCTGCCTGCATGTCTCCCTTTTGTTTCTTTATCAACCCCCCTTCCCTTTCTTATCAACTCTGCTACACTTTAGTTAGTTACAAGAGTGGCCGTCATTTAGGTCACCCTTCCTCCAAAAGGTAACTAGAAGCCAAAATTATTCAGAGGATAACATTTTTCTGGAACAAATGGCTAGCTTTTGGCAGAAGTCTTCTTCAGTGCGGGGGAGGGGGGAGAGGAAGTGGGGTATAAATAGCAGGAACAAAAATGTCCAGGAAGGGAAATAGTGCTAGATGCAAAGAATCCCATCTTATGTATGGAGAGGGGAGAGGGGAAATTATTGCTGACCTCCATGTATCAGGCAATGTGTAAATTACCTGGTAGTTGTGTAAATTTTACTTTAAAAAATGATCATAGCAAATTGATGAAAGACAGCAGCATATAAAATGCAGTGTTTTTGGTGGGACATTTTCCTCTGTGTCTTTGCGAGAACGTTTTCTTTCCCACAGATATTCACACCTCCTAGGTTGTATTTTGAATCTTTGGTTTAAAGAATCCCCAAATGCCAAGTGAAACACTGAAGAGAGATGTGAGGAGTGCTTGGTTTTGATTTGATTTGATTATTTTTTTTAAAGCCACAGATCGGTATGGTTGGTTTCTAATTCTGAAGTTGAATTAATTTTTAAAATACGAGCAGCTGGGTCAAGTCCGTCTTCCTGGAAGTGATGTCATTTGCCTGTGAAGCTCCTGCCCCAATCATAGATAAGTGATGCCTTCTTCAGTACTGTGTGGAAAACTCTTTGTAGTTGCTCTTTGGGCATACGTAACATATTTCGGGACCTGACCATGGCTTAAAAAAAATTTCTGGGGTTCAGCTTGGGGAACCCTAGGCTGAATTTACCATTGAATTACTGTGTTCCCCCACCCCCCAGGGATGAAACTAAACTTGCCTCTCTCTTTCCATGCTGTAAAGAAACAGTGCTTATCCCGTAGGCTGAATTTACCATTGAATTACTGTGTGTTTTTTTCCCCCTGAGGGATGAATCTCTAAACTTGCCTCTCTCATTCCATGTTGTAAAGAAACAGTGCTTATCCCATGACATGATACCATCTCCTTATGAGTTTCTTTGCCTCCACCAATGACAGCTAATGGTGAATGTCGGTGGGGGAAATCATAGCATGAAAATAAGATATCACAAGGGTGAATATTTTTACACATGGATGCTGCAATGGACTAGCCAATATTTAGTTCCACCCTGAATGTTTTTGATGCATGCAGGTGCATCATGTGACGATTGCATCATCAGGTGACAGCTTGCATATGTGAAACAGCCAGCACAGTCCAGGCACTGCAGGAAAAGCTTTTATAACCTCTGACAACTGGTCAAACACATTGTTTTGCAATGATTACTCATCAGTCATCCGATATGCTTTCGTCAACCTGCCCCCCAATAATAAAGGTATGTGTTATGCAAATAAAACCGCCGCAGTCACATGGTGTGCAAGAGCACATGAACAGTTTGCCACGTGATGATGGCTGCCAGATGGAGAAATATAAAAACCAGTCCAGGCCTCATGCAACCCACGTTTTATTCACACCACTGTATTTATGGTACCCCATTCGTTGTTAGCAATTTTGTTTCTCGTGGGAAAGTCAGGAAACCTGATAGCTCTGCAAAGCAGGCATGTAGGGTACACAGGTTAGACTAGGATTGGGAAGACATGGGTTCAGATTTCACATCTTCCCAGTGGAGCTCAGTCAGTGACCGTTTATTTAGGCATTTATGACACTGTTCTCCCAAAGCAGCCTTATAATACAAAAAGAATGCAATGTAAACAAACAAAAAAGAGGGGGGGAAGGGGTTTCTGAGTGCAAGTCAAGTCTTTCTCTCACATTTGTGTAGCAAGGCTACAACCCTCAGGCACGTGCCCTTCAGTGGGTGCCTTTGGGCCAGCTCAGGTGCAAGGAACAGGCAAGGCAAAGGTTCAGCTAAAAGAGCTTATTCCATCTGGCTACTGTTCCAGCTTCCTCCCCTCCATGGTCCAATTACTCTCTTTCAACCTAATCTACACATCAGAGCCTCACTAAGAGTTCAGTTTTGGACTGGAAATACCTACAAGTATTGCCCTGGAACAGAGTCCCTTGCGGATTGCCCTCACATTCTTCCCAGGATACCTCCCTCATTCCTAGCACTGTCAGCTGCCCTGCCCAATCAGAAGGGTGCAGACTGCAGAGCTTTTTTTTTTTAACCCTTAAGATGGATGTCACAATGAATTCCATGCTTCTCCAGAAACTGACACTTCTTCCAGTGGAGTTGCGTGACATGTTGAGAAGAGGCATTTTTCAAATGCTTCATGAAGGACTGAGGGGGAGGAGGGGATAGATTCGATGATAAATAATAATGCACTGCTGTGACATTAAAGGACATCATTGGCTCTCTCCTCTACAGTGTAAATCAATATAATGTGTGAATCCTTTAAAAGTAACATGGAATGTTAAAATGGAAAAGATGAGGACCTAGCAGAATTACCACTAAAATCATCCGTTTATTATCTAGGTGTGCTTAATAGCCTCCTGGCTGATGAAAAATCATTTGCTAACCCCAAGGTATGGTTCATTTTCTGACTCAATCAGTCAGCCATGCATTGGCTAGGGCTTTTAAAAAATATACCTTATATTACTCCTTTTGTCAGTATCTGGGGATAATTTATGACAGCAATAACGTCCATTAACACATCCACTAAGCAGTTTAGTAAGGACAGGTAGGCCTTGCCATGGGCGCGAGCTATTAGTAATAGCAAAACCAGTTATTAATAGAGGGTTCTAACTTATTTGGAAGGGGTTAGAGGCTGACCATAAATGAATCCATTTGCAGGGTAATTTTAATTTTGCCGCTTTCTTAGGAAGAGAGCTCCTTTGTAGACGATTTCCGCACTTGTTCCAGTTTCGCCCTGACACACAATGATAGATCTCCTGCATATTTTAGTAGCACCTTTCTATCTAGCATGTTTGGTGGGAAATCTCTAGGAAGAAATGCGTGTGGCCTGCAGCATGCCCAAAAATCACACACACACACCCAATTCAGAAGCCCTGAAGGACGTACATAAGGATTTTGAGTCAGTCTACTGGTCCATCTCACCAACTGTTTTCTATTGCAACTTGCAGCAGGTCTCCAAAGCCTCAGGAAAGGCAGAGAAAGGTCTTTCCCCGGAACCAGTATCAGGAATCCTCTATTAACTGTAAATAACAAGGATTTGCCATGATAGGGTTGCCAGCCTCCAGGTGGGGCCTGGAGGCCTCCCAGTATTATAGTTCATCTCCTGATGAAATTGATCAGTTGCCCTGGAGAAAATGGCTGCTTTGAAGGGTGAACTCTACGGCATTGATTGTACCCTGATGAGATCAGTTCTGAGGGCTCAGTAATGTCACACCCTCCTCTATTGACTGCTTGTAGAAAACGCTTCACATTGTTTCATGGCAAATCTAACCCTCAGCAGGGAGCAATTTAAAAAGAACTATTCCAGGCTGTCCAGAATTCTGGATTCCTGGGGACCCACCGAGGTGGGAGGAAGAGCACTCTGCACATGCCCAGGGTCATTCTTATCTCCAGGTGCCGAGTATGATAATTGCATCCTCTGAAAAACTGAACATTGCTTCACATGTTGCAACCACATCGGGCTGGTTCACAGTTGTCATGGCTACATATGTTGACCAGCTCATGACTAAGCAGTGTTCATGTGGGAGTGATGTTTGTGAGAAATAGCACCTTTACATGGAGGCTGTACACAGAGCTGCTAACATTTGCATAATCGGCATCCCAACAAAAAGGGAGGCTGCATCTACACCCCCATTTATTTATTTATTGAAAAATCATTTGCTAACCCCAAGGTATGGTTCATTTTCTGACTCAATCAGTCAGCCATGCATTGGCTAGGGCTTTTAAAAAATATACCTTATATTACTCCTTTTGTCAGTATCTGGGGATAATTTATGACAGCAATAACGTCCATTAACACATCCACTAAGCAGTTTAGTAAGGACAGGTAGGCCTTGCCATGGGCGCGAGCTATTAGTAATAGCAAAACCAGTTATTAATAGAGGGTTCTAACTTATTTGGAAGGGGTTAGAGGCTGACCATAAATGAATCCATTTGCAGGGTAATTTTAATTTTGCCGCTTTCTTAGGAAGAGAGCTCCTTTGTAGACGATTTCCGCACTTGTTCCAGTTTCGCCCTGACACACAATGATAGATCTCCTGCATATTTTAGTAGCACCTTTCTATCTAGCATGTTTGGTGGGAAATATCTAGGAAGAAATGCGTGTGGCCTGCAGCATGCCCAAAAATCACACACACACACCCAATTCAGAAGCCCTGAAGGACGTACATAAGGATTTTGAGTCAGTCTACTGGTCCATCTCACCAACTGTTTTCTATTGCAACTTGCAGCAGGTCTCCAAAGCCTCAGGAAAGGCAGAGAAAGGTCTTTCCCCGGAACCAGTATCAGGAATCCTCTATTAACTGTAAATAACAAGGATTTGCCATGATAGGGTTGCCAGCCTCCAGGTGGGGCCTGGAGGCCTCCCAGTATTATAGTTCATCTCCTGATGAAATTGATCAGTTGCCCTGGAGAAAATGGCTGCTTTGAAGGGTGAACTCTACGGCCTTGTACCCTGATGAGATCAGTTCTGTAGGCTCAGTAATGTCACACCCTCCTCTATTGACTGCTTGTAGAAAACGCTTCACATTGTTTCATGGCAAATCTAACCCTCAGCAGGGAGCAATTTAAAAAGAACTATTCCAGGCTGTCCAGAATTCTGGATTCCTGGGGACCCACCGAGGTGGGAGGAAGAGCACTCTGCACATGCCCAGGGTCATTCTTATCTCCAGGTGCCGAGTATGATAATTGCATCCTCTGAAAAACTGAACATTGCTTCACATGTTGCAACCACATCGGGCTGGTTCACAGTTGTCATGGCTACATATGTTGACCAGCTCATGACTAAGCAGTGTTCATGTGGGAGTGATGTTTGTGAGAAATAGCACCCCTACATGGAGGCTGTACACACAGCTGCTAACATTTGCATAATCGGCATCTCAACAAAAAGGGAGGCTGCATCTACACCCCCATTTATTTATTTATTTTAATTTATATCCCGCCCTTCCCGCAAATGGGCTCAGGGTGGCTCACAAACAATAAATACAAACTATGTAAATTAATACAATAAATAATGCAATAAAACCAGTTTCAAATGTAAAGTAATTAAAACATTTAAAGTGGGCAATGCAATGCAATTAATTCCAGTTACTGCAGCCGGGAAAAATAAGTGGGCTGATGCCCCATGATGGTCTCATGTAGCAGTAATAGGGAGTCCGGCTGGTAGATGCCCGCTGCCTCAACCAAAGGCCTGGCGGAACAGCTCCATTTCACAGGCCTTGCAAAACTGCAACAGGTCTCGCAGGGCCCTGATCTCAAACGGGAGCAGGTTCCACCAGGCTGGGGCCTGGAGCGAAAAGTCCCTGGCCCTGGTTGAGGCTAGATGGGCATCTTTCGGGCCGGGGAGAACCAGCAGATGACTCTCCGCAGAGTGTAAGGCTCTCTGGGGCACATACGGGGAGAGGCGGTCTTGTAGATATGTCAGTCCCAGGTGGCATAAGACTTTAAGGGTCAACACCAACACCTTGAAGCGGATCCAGTACTCAATTGGTAGCCAGTGCAATGGGCTGAGCAACAGCTGGATGCGCACCTACACAGACGTTGCAGTCAGCATGTGCGCCACCACATTTTGCACTAGCTGGAGTTTCCGGATCAGCCTCAAGGGTAAGCCCATGTAGAGCGAGTTACAGTAATCAAGCATGGAAGTGACCATTGCATGGGTTACTGTAGCCAAACCTTAGGGCCTGTTCACTGCCAAAGCCACCTCCAAATGGCTGCTTGGAGTGGCACAGTGCTGAAGCACCATTTGGATTCTGCTCACTTTTTGCTGGTGGTGCCATAAGAAGATAAAACAGCTGTGGCCGACACCTACCGTCATCTCACAAACTTATGCCACCACTGACCTGGAAGTGACATCATCATGTCTGGAATGTTGGGGCAATGCTTTGGTATTTGGGCAAAATTTCTATGGTAAATTTGGCTTCTACCATAGAGTTTTTGCCCAAACACCAGAGTGTTGTCCTAACATCCTCGATGTGATCACTCCCAGGTCATGTGGGCAGTGATGTAGGTACATCGCCGCACATAACATGGATCTCCCTTATTTTCGGGGTAAGTTCCCCCCTGCCAACCAGCTTATCGGTGGTGGGGAGGTGGAACCTGGCAATGGGGGACCCCCACCTCCACTGGGGGGTCTGGCAACCCTACACCACTGGCTGCATCTCAGGGCCAAACTAGACAATAGCACATCCCTGAGTCCATCACAGGGCCACATCACCATTTTATAGCTTGGTGGCCATTTGGCTCTTGAACCTCATTCACTCATGCCCCATTCTTCAGTAGGATTGGCTCCCGCCACTGCATTTTGCAAAAGTAATCATTCAGGCTGTAAAATGGCACCGTGACCCTGTAGTGGACTCAGGGACATCGTCTAGTCTGACCCTAAGCCAAGCTCAGGAACAGTGCTTATGTCACAAGGGGCTTGGCTTGCTTCCATTTAGCACCAGCGTGGGAGGACACAATGGGCATTTCTTGTGCAGGGTGACAAAACTGGCCTTGTATAAGCACCGTACTAAAGCACTGTTTCCCACAAACGGCATATAATCACTGCCTGGGCCCAGGCCAGTGTATCCCAAAGATTGCTGACTGTGTGCAAGAAGAGCCAGCATATGAGTTTCAAGTGCAAGAATATAAATCCTGACAATTTTGAGCATTCATTAATTAGTATAATTTTCACTCTTCTTTTAGCATCCTTTCACTATTAGAATTTTAACTAGCTGTAAAGCAAGCATCAAGCATCCTAAATGCGGTTGAAAAGTTATTAGCACCTTCTCCCCTTGGACGCGTTCTTATGCTTTATCTCTTGCATCCAACTGAGAAGGATACCCTTGGAAATCCATAGGACTTATACAGAGTGGGGATAAATGAGCTCTTGGCGATTGATGTTGCTGTCCCATAGGTTTGTGATGCCGCGTTGTTGTGTTTAATTGGTAAGCATTCCACATTATACCCTGAGTGCTGAGGGGCTCGGGGATCATATATTTTCAGTTTCTTGAACATGATTAGGTTTCTTGTAATTTACATTTTTTGCCACTAAACAGTGATACATTATATTTAGAAAATGAGATGCGCCGAGTGTTAGCAAGATGTGACAGTGACAAATCTTATGAACGTTAATACTGAAAGCCATCATAGTTCAAGTCTCAGTAGTTGTGTTAGAGCTTACTCAAAAACATATTGAGAGAGAGAGAGAGAGAGAGAGAGAGAGAGAGAGAGAGAGAGAGAGAGAGAGTGTTCTGGTTATATTGTTTAAATGTCATTTTTTTTTTGCTCATCTATTTAAAAATGTAGTCAAAGATGAGGCATTCAGTGATTGTAAAATTTGGGTAATGATTCCCAAGAAATACATCTATCTGGCAAATGTCTTACTTTTTGCAAGCATGCATAATGTCCTGTGGAAATGTTGCCCTTTATGCAATTCTGCATGCTACACAAATGCACAGCAGGTACCTAAAAGGGAGTTTTTCTCCCCCCCCCCCAGTTTTTGTCTCTTGAATTTGCACCCCTGCTGTGAGCTGTCTGTCAGCATTTCTATTGTAATTGCCCCTTTCAGGGATTTATCACTCTGCATTTTTTTTTATTATTTTAAGATGAAAAAAGATAGGCTTCAGGCTAGTAGCAAACATACATAGGGGAAGATTGAGTTTATAGGTAGTTTAACTTAAAGAACTTTTAGAAGGAGAGATGAAAAGAGAAGCAATTAATGTCTGATGTGAGGGTGTTGATTTGGTTAGATGTCGGGATGGGTACCAAAGTTTGGGAAAACGCTAGTTTGATGTGAAAATTCAGGTTTCTCTTATGGTTCCTTTCCACCGGGAGTCAAATCATATGGCAGTTGTCCTTGTCTCAAGCGTATTCATGAAATTCAGAAGAAATATTGCTGTTAATGCCTGGTTTTGTATCAGTTGTAGGAATGACATTTAACGATTAACAAATTCCAGGGACTGGGTTTTAGAACCAACAAAACTGTGTCAAGGCTTGGTTTAACTGATGCCCACGAGGTGTCAAATGACACAAAACAAGCAAACAAAACCAGAAAATTTGCCAGAGAAAACAGATGGGATGACAACAGTCTTCCTGACCATGCACAAAAATGAAAGATTCTTTTAAACTGTAATTTTTAGTTAGACCTTGTACTTTGTCTCATATCCAGTCTAAGGAAATATATGTGATTTCAAGCAAAGACAATCTAAGGAAATATATGTGATTTCAAGCAATGGAACTCAGACCAATACCGAGAAATCCATAAAGAAGGCTTGCGTCTGGGTATGGCTGTGATTGCAGCCTTGATTGAGGATTGTGTGTATCATTTCTATTGATTTTCACATAGGGGTTTTCATTGCTTTGTATGTCCCTGTCATGTATTGGATGGAATGTTAAATTTGGACTGGGGAGGCCTGAGTTCAAATTCTCACTCAGCCACATTGCTGACTTTGGACAAGAAAAGAACATCAACCTTACAGGGTTGTTGTGAGGACAGACTGATATATACGCTACCCTGAAAGTAGCATATCTGTGTGATAATTTTTTTTATATATATATCTGTGTGATAAATAGCAGTGATGACATTCTTATTTTCCTTTTTTTTCCTTCAAAAAACCCCACTATCCTTTAGATTTAAATTTATCAATGCAAGTTTATACTTGAATTAGGAAAACCCCCACTATATACAAATTCAAAAAGCCCCCAAAACAAGAAGACATCAGATGAAAATATTACAAATAAGGACACAATAAATAAAAACAGTTATGAATCAAAGCTCATCACACTTCTTGTTGTCTCGCTGCCCTTTTGCCACTGTTTAACATTGTGGCTTCCACACATGTACACTCACACATCCCTTTCAAACACACACAGCAAGCTTCTTTCTGCCATGTTTAACTTCTAGGGAGAGGAACATGGGTGTGTGTGTGATAGTTTCTAGTCCTCAGGTGATTATGGAGAGGTACAAAGGCCAAGAAGAATGACAAAGCCCGGCTTTTCACACTCCTAATGTTCAGTGCATTGAGAATAGGGAGGTATTAATATATCCTCAGTGGTCAGTCGGAACTACACAATCAGTAGCCAGATGGAAGCCATTTTGTGCTGGACTGTACCACCTCCGACCTCCAGGCAACAGAGCCGACCACTTTGGAAGGTGGGCTCTAGGGCATTATACCCCAGTGAAGTCCCTCCCCTCCCCAAACCCCACCCTCTTCAGGCTCTATCCCCCCAAATCACCAGGTATTTCCCGACCTGGAGCTGGCAACCCTACTGGGGACAGGTTTTGAGATGAGCTATGAGGGCGTCGTTATGGGAACCTGCGTTACCTGAAATATGGCTGGCAAGATCCTTTCGGCTACTGCTTCTACTGCCTGGTGAAACTCCCTTCCTCAGAAGGTGCAAATGGTAGCATGTGTGCGGGCCCTGCTGGATTATTTGAAATCACATCTATTCTGGGAGGCTTTTGAATGGATGTGATTGTTGACTCCTGAGAATTTAATGTGCCTGCGTATTTTACTGTTGCTTCTATTGTTATGCTATGTTATTTTAGCCATATTGGGTGTTCTTTGAACAGAAAAGTGGCATATAAATCAACTCAGCAATAACACTGTATTCCTTGGAGCCTGAGATTTACATTCACGGTAGGGTTGCCAGTTTCCACGTGGTGGCTGGAGATCTCCCAGAATTATGACTAGTTTCCAGGTTACAGAGATCCGTTCCCCTGGAGAAAATGGCTGCTTTGGAAGAATGTAGCCAATTCTAATGAGTTCCTGCTGTTGGGTGTGGCCTATTATGCTAATGAGTTCCTGCTGGGTGTGGCCAACTTGGGAGCCAGCCGGAACTCCGTTCCTGTGTGTTCCTGCCCCAAAATAGCCCTGGTTGCTTCTATTGTTATGCTGTGTTATTTTAGCCATATTGGGTGTTCTTTGAACAGAAAAGTGGCATATAAATCAACTCAGCAATAACACTGTATTCCTTGGAGCCTGAGATTTACATTCACGGTAGGGTTGCCAGTTTCCACGTGGTGGCTGGAGATCTCCCAGAATTATGACTAGTTTCCAGGTTACAGAGATCAGTTCCCCTGGAGAAAATGGCTGCTTTGGAAGGTGGTCTCTATGACATTATACCCTGCTGAGTTCTCTTCCCTTCCCTCCTCAAACCCCACCCTCCTCAGGCTCCACCCCCAGGTATTTCCCAACCCAGAACAGAAGCCTATTGGATGGAGATACAGCCTCAAGCTGTACAATTCAGCATCAGATTGTGCCTTTTTAGCTCCATGTCAACCTAAAACTATTTTGTACACTCATTGTTAGGGTTGCCAGGCCCCTCCAGCAGAGGCAGAGGTCCCCTGCCACCAGGACCCACTGCCCTGTCGCCAATCAGCTGGCGGGCAGGGGGGAGTTACCTGGAAAAAGTCCCAGCTGACACTGCATCAAAATGTCTACGCCACTTCCGATGTGACCAGGAAGTGATGTCACCACGTTGGTGATGTTGTGGTGATTCTCTGGTATTTGGGCAAAAACTTTATGGTAGAAGCGAAATTTTTGATGATGTCACTTCCGGGTCTCATCAGAAGTGATGTAGACACCGCAGTGTTGGCTTGGCCTCCCTCCCAATCCTATTAAGTCCCCCCTATCCCCTGCCAGTTTCCAAGAGGGACTTGGCAATCCTACTCATGGTCTCTGTCTGCACCACCATCAACACAGTGTCCAGGAGATTATGGCTGTCACAGTTCTGATGAATAGGAAATGAGTTGAGCCCCTGAGGTGCATAAGGACCTCACATTACATAATTACTCTCACCATTCAACGATTAAAAAGGGTACACCTGCCCATCAGCCTCTAATTTTGATATATTTATTTCCTTCACTATGTTTTCCCCTGGAATTAAATCCAAACAAATGGTAACCATGTAAACTAAGCTTGTTATTCTTGTTTGGTCCTTGAATCTGTTAAACACCTTCATTATGCTGTATGCCAATTTGCTGCTCACCCACCACCTATATGTATGGACAAAATGTGCCTGCGTATTTTCAGTTGATCTGAAGAAGTGTGCACGCACACGAAAGTAATCTCTTCTCTTCTCTTCTTCTTATAATATCATTATTACTCAGCCTAGCTATAGGCCTTTTCACAGGCACAGCAATGACTACCAGTCAGTCTTTTTGCTCACTTTGTTGCCACGGCCCATCACAAGGACGGCTGTTTCTATTTCTCAGAACCCTCCTCCTCAGTAATGTGCTTCTAGAACTGCCGTGTCCCCAACCAGACTAACACAACCCTTCACCTTTTTCTTAACTATCGTAACACAATCCCACTGTTGTGTGCTAAGCAGTAATGATTAAACAACATTTATTACCTACACCCAGTTACAATCTGAATAAAGATACTCACATCCCTCAGAAGACAAGGTAATACCTGCATCGTTTGGGGGGTATAGAAGCAAGGGTCTTCGTAGTCACCCAGCTCTTAAATGCTCACCCAGCTCTCCCGTCCTTTCTTTTGGGGTGTCTTTGCTGGAATATGATGCCATGATGAAGATGGCATATTTCTCTAGTGGGTGATTGGCTGGGAATAATCTCCTTTCTTCCTGTACAACAAGGCATAATAGGCTTTTCCTGCATCATTGTAAATGATCCTGTCAGTAGTCCATGGATGGAAGCTCTCTCACTATGCACTGACATGCTAAATCATCATGACTTAGCCAGAGCTACTAGTTTACAGTCTATCATGTCAATATTCAGTGGGCTAAGGGTCCCTTGTAATACACTTTGACACATTACAGACCATAGCGTTCTGTCTAGTCCATAAATTATAAAAGGGCTACAGGCATCTGTTTAAACAGAAAGGGAGATGGGTGGAGGGAGACCAACACAGAGAACAGGTAGGGCTATTAAAATATCAGCCTGACGCAATGGCAGCTAAAGGCCCTCGGTGTTACAAACTGGCGTATGCCATACCTAACCTTGCAAAAATTATTGCAGAGGTGGGAAACCTATTCATCACCAAAGGCCATGTCGGAAATACATCATCAGCCAGAGGGGCCACAGCTTATGTGCATATTTTAATTGCATGTAATGAATGTAATTTGCATATCATTTCCATATCGGAGGCCACGCTACAGTTGGTAGAAACGGTGTGCTTGTTCTATAGTCATCTTACTCTGAAATTATTACCCAGCCGCCCAAAAAGGTTTGGGATCAGGACTAAGAAAAATACAGGTAAATGGACTTTGAAATCGTTGGTGTGAAAAAAAGTTAATCGGAGTTGTCTGTCCATTGTTCCTCGTTTCCTTTATCTGCCCTCAAATTTTTGTTGTCACGTCTGCAAACCTTGAGAGCTAGAACCATATGGAAGGAAGGAAGGAAGGAAGGAAGGAAGGAAGGAAGAAAGGATTGCCATTTTTAGGATTTTAACAAAAGCTGATAAGGAGGGACATGACAGAATTTGCAGCAGAAACAAAGTTGCTCGTCCTTGTTTTTGAAAAGGACGGAGAAACACGGTGGTGGTGGGAAGTGCTGTCCAGTCACAGCTAACTGATGGCTTTCAAGACAAGAGAGAAACAGAGGTGGTTTGCCATTGCCTGCATCTACTTAGGAACCCTGGACTTCCTTGGTGGTCTCCCATCCAAATACTGACTGGGGCCAGCCCTGTTTAGCTTCCGAGATATTATGAGATCAGGCTAACCAGAGCTATCCAGGGTGAAAACTGTATCAGTGTCAAAAGAAAATATCTTTCCTTTAAAGTTGTGCAGTGAGAGTGTATGGTCACTTACCTGGTTATGTGGTGCAATGAAAGTGGTTCCATATGGGGGTGAGGGGCAAAAGATGATTAACAACAATATAGGGTCAGGCTAGTAAATGGAAGAGCAACTTTATGGGCTGGTAATTTTTGATAACTTCTCTACAAGGCTGGTGTATTAGCAGGATGTAAAGAATGAGTCAACAAACACATGCAGATTATCACAGGTTAAGGAAATGGGAATATTCTCTCTGTAGGTCAACAGTGTCTCACCCTATGTGATGTTACAATTCACAACGTTATACAATTATTTTATGGACGTCAGTTGCTTCATCTGCATGAAGCAAATTGTGAACAGAACAAATTAGCTAAAGTTAAGAATGTTCAAGTCTCATGATTTCGAGTCTCATGATTTCAATGGATATATATCTCTGTCTCTGTCTGTCTGTAGGTATACCTACCTACATACATACCTATTGCAATGTGTGGGGTGAAAAAAATGTTTAACTTTGGTTTGTCCCTGTCCTGTATAATTGTCAAGCTGGAAGAGCAAGTTCTAAAGGATTTCTAGGTCAGGCCAAGAATTATATGACCAAAACTTCTCCAAGACTGACCTATGCTCCGGAACCTAAATGTTGCATAATACTTTAATGACATTTTCAGTGTTCACAGTGTCTCTTGCTGTCATCCTTACAAGAGCTCTTTAAAATAAACAAGAATGATTATCCTCATAGTGCAGATGGGGCACTGAGACAAAGGATTTATTTATTTAAAATATTTTGATGCTGCCTTTCCACCCAGTCAGGGTCCCCAGGGCAACAAACACAGAAACATAAAATATCTGAACAATTAAAAATAACATTTAAAATTATAAAATAATTCAATCAAAACACATAAACAAAAACAACACCAGAACCAGGGAGGGTGGCTAATTGCTATTATTGAGGGTATGCCGAAGAAAATGAAAAAGTCAGCTCCCAGGTTGGGGTGGGGGATCCCCCACTTTTGCAGGCTTGGGCTGGCCATCGGGGGGAAACCCACCCCCAAAAAGATGTCCCTCGGTGATGCAATGATGTCACTTCCAGAAGTGACATCATTGTGTCACCACCATTGGGGGCAACCCTCTACTTTTTGGGCAAAACTCTATGGTTTGTAGCCATTTTTACCATAGAGTTTTGTCCAAAACGTAGAGCATCGCTCCAACATCACCAACATGATGATGTCACTTTCGGAAGTGATGTCATCATGTTAACAATGTCCCTGCCCACCTCCAGTAAAGGTAAAGGTGTCCTGGCCCCACTGCTGGACCTCCTGATGGCACCTGGTGTTTCTGGCCACTGTGCGACAGAGTGTTGGGCTGGATGGGCCATTGGCCTGATCCAACAGTGGCTTCTCTTATGTTCTAATGTTCTTATCCCCGCCCACCTCCAGAATGCCCCCCAAATCCCCCTGCTGGCAGCAGGTAAGGTCCTGGCAACCCTACTGGTGAGGTCATATCTTTGGCTCCCCCTTTTCCTGTCATGTGATGGTCACATCATGTGATTGCAGCTTAGTGGGTCCCATGCAGTTGCCTGTTTCCTAAAAGTGGATGCTGGGTCCGAAAAGGTTAAAGATTACTAAGCCACTGTTCTATGCCAGCTGTTCACAGAATAGTGATCATACAAATTTTTTACATATCCAGTGTACAGCATATTAAGTTTTTAAAAGCAGGGGGAGATGATTTTCCGGGGGGGGGGAGAGTATGTTATATTTGCATTAGCAGTGAGTAAAAAACATGTTATGTTTGCATAAAAGCCTCAGAACATGTGTGTATTGCAACGTTATCTCAGAATTAATTCACACTTTAGATAAAGAATGTAGCTGTATATCTGCTGCATTGAGACTGGTCTTTCTTGTGAGGCATGTTTGTGCCTTTTTGTCGGTTGCAATCTATCAAGAGTGCATTTGAGACTACAAATTCTTCTAAAAGGAAACAAAGCAGATAGCAGCCTTTAGCAGGCTAAAGTCCAACAAACGTCAAATTCTGAACAACATTACTTTGTTTCTCTATTTAACATTAAAGCTGATGGCTTTTTGACAGGTTTATAGCTGACAACTTCCATAGCCAGTCATGCAGCACAATTATGTTTGAGCTAATTTGATGAATCAACTTGATGTTCTATAGTCCCAGTTGGCTTCAATAGCGTATGTGCTCAATTTTCGCGTATGTGCCTAATTTTCTGCTGGTGGTCAAAAATAAGCTTTGAAATTTGGCTAATCCCATCACATCCGCAGAACATGTCTGGTGGAATAATCTTTGGACACGCAGTCCTGACTAATGCCAGAAATAAGAAGGCAAACTTAGTAATTTCATTAGGACCATCAATCAGGAATTTGAGTGGGCACCGCAATTGGGGGTCCCTGAGTCCAGCAATTTCCTTGCATGTTTAGAAAGGCTGAGGTGCTTAAGGAAGTAAGGACCACACTTAAAACGTGCAGTGGTTGTTCTAATGTTAAATCATAAGTCTGAAGAGAATGTTTTAAGTCCTTTGGTTTTAATGGAATCCAGAATGGTTGCCTTTGCACACATGGGATGACTTTGTCACTTCCTGTGCCACCAAAAAAGTTTCATTCCAGCCCACAGTTACATTTTAATGAACCTTATATAACCTAACCATGGGCCATCTTGCAGGGTCGCCTTTTAAAGAAGACAAGGGAAGCAATCTTGTTCCATTTTGTATCCTAGTTCACATGTGATCATTCTGCAGGAGCACTTGGTCATTATGATATGTCTCTGTGTGTGTGTAAATATATTAAAGCAACTACAGTGTATTGGGCTAGATTCAGGGTTGCCATTCCCCAGTTGGGAGTGGGGGAATCCCCCTTTTTGGGGGGCTTCTGCTCACTGCCGGCCAGCTGGCTGGTGGGAGGAAATCCTACCCCTAAACAGCAACTTCATGTGATGTGCTGCTGTCATGTGAAAGTGATATCAGCATGTCAGGAACATCACATAGCGACACTCTTTTTTGGGGGGGTAAAACTCTATGATTTGAGGCTGATTTTACCATAGAGTTTTGCCTAAGAACAAGAGCACGACACCCCCACCATGCTGATATCACTTCCACATGACATCAGCACATTGCAGCGCTCCACCCCACTCCCAGAAGGTTCCCTCCCACCCCCTCGCTGGTGCATCATTTGGACCTGCACAGTGAAAGCAAGGGAAAACACCTGCACATGGTAGGCGCTGGTTGCACCACCTATATTATTTTTATCTTATTCATTTTGCTTACATTCTTTATAGTCTGTCTTTTTTGCTGAAACTCAAGGGGAAAATTAGGATATCACAGAACCAGAGTCTTTGCCAATATGCACTGGGTATGTTAATCAGTGATGGACATTTTGACAGGAGGAGGAGGAGGGAGAAGAAGAACAACAAGAAGAGAACGTTCTTATACCCCAGTTTTCTCTACCTTAAGGAGTCTCAAAGCGGCTTACAATCGCCTTCCATTCCCCTCCCCACAACAGTCACCTTTTGAGGTAGGTGGGGCTGAGAGAGTTCTGAGAGAACAGTGACTGGCCCAAGGTCACCCAGCAGGCTTCATGTGGAGGAGGAGTGGGGAATGGCAACCCTAAATCCAGCCCAATACATTGTAGTTGCTTTAATATATTTACAC
>NW_015170894.1:723751-728813 GCF_001447785.1 Gekko japonicus | reverse complement strand
GTTGGCCATTGGGGGGAAACCCACCCCCAAAAAGATGTCCCTCGGTGATGCAATGATGTCACTTCCAGAAGTGACATCATTGTGTCACCACCATTGGGGGCAACCCTCTACTTTTTGGGCAAAACTCTATGGTTTGTAGCCATTTTTACCATAGAGTTTTGTCCAAAACGTAGAGCATCGCTCCAACATCACCAACATGATGATGTCACTTTCGGAAGTGATGTCATCATGTTAACAATGTCCCTGCCCACCTCCAGTAAAGGTAAAGGTTCCCTTGCTCGAAAGCCAGTCAAATCCGACTCTAGGGTTACGGTGCTCATCTCCGTTTCAAAGCCGAAGAGCCAGCGCTGTCTGAAGACATTTCTGTGGTCGTCATCGTGTTAACAATGTCCCCGCCCACCTTCAGAATGCCCCCCAAATCCCCCTGCTGGCTCCCCCTTTTCTTGTCATGTGATGGTCACATCATGTGCTTGCAGCTTAGTGGGTCCCATGCAGTTGCCTGTTTCCTAAAAGTGGTTGCTGGGTCCGGAAAGGTTGAAGATTGCTGCTCTAAGCCACTGTTCTATGCCAGCTGCTCACAGAATAGTGATCATACAAAATTTTTACATATCCAGTGTACAGCATATTAAGTTTTTAAAAGCAGGGGGAGATGATTTTCCGGGGGGGGGGAGAGTATGTTATATTTGCATTAGCAGTGAGTAAAAAACATGTTATGTTTGCATAAAAGCCTCAGAACATGTGTGTATTGCAACGTTATCTCAGAATTAATTCACACTTTAGATAAAGAATGTAGCTGTATATCTGCTGCATTGAGACTGGTCTTTCTTGTGAGGCATGTTTGTGCCTTTTTGTCGGTTGCAATCTATCAAGAGTGCATTTGAGACTACAAATTCTTCTAAAAGGAAACAAAGCAGATAGCAGCCTTTAGCAGGCTAAAGTCCAACAAACGTCAAATTCTGAACAACATTACTTTGTTTCTCTATTTAACATTAAAGCTGATGGCTTTTTGACAGGTTTATAGCTGACAACTTCCATAGCCAGTCATGCAGCACAATTATGTTTGAGCTAATTTGATGAATCAACTTGATGTTCTATAGTCCCAGTTGGCTTCAATAGCGTATGTGCTCAATTTTCTGCTGGAGGTCAAAAATAAGCTTTGAAATTTGGCTAATCCCATCACATCCGCAGAACATGTCTGGTGGAATAATCTTTGGACACGCAGTCCTGACTAATGCCAGAAATAAGAAGGCAAACTTAGTAATTTCATTAGGACCATCAATCAGGAATTTGAGTGGGCACCGCAATTGGGGGTCCCTGAGTCCAGCAATTTCCTTGCATGTTTAGAAAGGCTGAGGTGCTTAAGGAAGTAAGGACCACACTTAAAACGTGCAGTGGTTGTTCTAATGTTAAATCATAAGTCTGAAGAGAATGTTTTAAGTCCTTTGGTTTTAATGGAATCCAGAATGGTTGCCTTTGCACACATGGGATGACTTTGTCACTTCCTGTGCCACCAAAAAAGTTTCATTCCAGCCCACAGTTACATTTTAATGAACCTTATATAACCTAACCATGGGCCATCTTGCAGGATCGCCTTTTAAAGAAGACAAGGGAAACAATCTTGTTCCATTTTGTATCCTAGTTCACATGCGATCATTCTGCAGGAGCACTTGGTCATTATGATATGTCTCTGTGTGTGTGTAAATATATTAAAGCAACTACAATGTATTGGGCTGGATTTAGGGTTGCCATTCCCCACTCCTCCTCCACATGAAGCCTGCTGGGTGACCTTGGGCCAGTCACTGTTCTCTCAGAACTCTCTCAGCCCCACCTACCTCAAAAGGTGACTGTTGTGGGGAGGGGAATGGAAGGCGATTGTAAGCCGCTTTGAGACTCCTTAAGGTAGAGAAAACTGGGGTATAAGAACGTTCTCTTCTTGTTGTTCTTCTTCTCCCTCCTCCTCCTCCTGTCAAAATGTCCATCACTGATTAACATACCCAGTGCATATTGGCAAAGACTCTGGTTCTGTGATATCCTAATTTCCACCTTGAGTTTCAGCAAAAAAGACAGACTATAAAGAATGTAAACAAAATGAATAAAATAAAAATAATATAGGTGGTGCAACCAGGGCCTACTATGTACAGGTGTTTTCCCTTGCTTTCACTGTGCAGGTCCAAATGATGCACCAGCGAGGGGGTGGGAGGGAACCTTCTGGGAGTGGGGTGGAGTGCTGCAACGTGCTGATGTCATGTGGAAGTGATATCAGCATGGTGGGGGTGTCGTGCTCTTGTTCTTAGGCAAAACTCTATGGTAAAATCAGCCTCAAATCATAGAGTTTTACCCCCCCAAAAAAGAGTGTCGCTAAGTGCCTGACATGCTGATATCACTTTCACATGACAGCAGCACATCACATGAAGTTGCTGTTTAGGGGCAGGATTTCCTCCCACCAGCCAGCTGGCCGACAGTGAGCAGAAGCCCCCCAAAAGGGGGATCCCCCACTCCCAATTGGGGAATCACCCGGTTCTCCAGAGTAGAGTCTGTCATTCTTAACCACTACAACCACACTGGCTCTCAGGAAGAAAGATGATGGGAAGAAGATTCTGTCTGACTGAACGGTGGGCCTGCTGTCCATTTGCCCATCATCTGCTGCTACTAATACAGCAGAGCAGATGAGAGATGCATGGAAAGATGGTGGGAAGAAGATTCTGCCTGACTGAACGGTGGGCCTGCTGCCCACCTGCCCATCGTCTGCTGCTACCAATACAGCAGAGCAGATGAGAGATGCATGGGATTGCCCTGTTAGACACCAGATTCTGTGGTCTGTTCTTAGGATCTGTTTCAGATCAGACTCAGACCCCCTCCGCAATATAGACGAGTCTGTTTCATCCCACCTGCCTTTCCCCCTCTACATGGGAGGTAGTGCATTGAGCAACATCGGCAGGGTATGATAGTCAGGCCTTAGATGGTACTGCTGCACATATGTGAAGCCATGTCCAAGGATGCTGGGAATCACAGGAGCTACTTTATTCATGACTCTTAGTGGACCTAGAGGCTGCTGAGTATCCACAGCTTGTAGGGCCTGAAGCTGGAGGCCTATGACATAAGAACATAAGAGAAGCCATGTTGGATCAGGCCAATGGTCCATCCAGTCCAACACTGTGTAACACAGTAGCCAAAACCCAGGTGTTTAGGGTATGCATCAAGGCAATCTAGTTTAAAATGGGGGGTATCCTCCCATCATTAATTGGATGCCATTGAACAAATGGAGTGGAAATGCTTAATCGCTGAACACACTTTCACTTTCCTTGCTCTCAGTTGTTACAATAGTAGGTGATAGCTGCACTGTGAGTCTAAAACCCCTACCTGAAACAGTGACATATAAATATAAATCTGTATGTTTGTCTGTTGTTCTGTCTCTAGGAATGCAATGGAAAACCATTATTTCCCACACCCAATGTGAACCACATATCCGTTTCCCAAATCACCACTAGATTTGCACATACCATCATTGGATCTGTACGTAAAACAGTGGCTTAATGGTGCAAGCTATTCTGTGATGAAGCAAGCTGCACATGTGGTGTTCAGCCAATAATAATTTCAGTCTCCTTTGAATTTATCATGCTGTCTGTGCTTTTGAACAAAGTGCCGTTGGAATAAGTAATCATACCCATGCAATGCTCAACAGTGATTTAGATAAACTTTTAAAAACAAACAAAAAACCTTGCTTATCTGTTTTTGCATGTGAGTGTCCCAAACATGCAATGCTAGCATGCAGGAAAGATGAAATAACAACAACAACAAAAAAAAAAATGAAGGGATGTGTATCATTCAGCCCTATGAAAACTTCCAAGCATCCTGTATAAAGAATTAGTTTAAGGTGAACTCTTTAGGAGAACTAAGGAATAAACTGGGGAGATACTAATGATGCTCAAAGGAACTGTGCTTAGAAGGATTTAAATCTTCTGTTATTCTTGTAGTATATTCAGTTTTATTTGATGCTCAGTGCTCACATCACTGTGGGTATGTATGCACCAATTCTCCTTCCTCATGCCCTCCATTATCTTATCAGAAAATGCTGTAACTTGCTGACGAAACTTGTAAGTGGCCTTTACTGGAACTGTTGATTGGATTAAAGTAGTGGTGGTGGTTGTTACACATTTTTTAATTTATTCAGAGCAATAATTCCCTTTAAAACCGAACTGGGACTAATAAAGGGCTCTTCTTACCTGATTTAGTGATAACCAAAGAGTGGGTGGGACTGCATCGGAGGAAGCTGCTTATGATGGCTCTTGCTCAGGGCTGGTGGCACTGGGGTTTGGAAGAATCTCCTAAGGGACTAATGGCTGAAAAATAGGGTTGTCAGCCCAGCCTAGGATGCAGCAATACACTGGGGAGAGCAGAGACCAGGGGGAGGGAGAGTGTCGACACTTTGGAGGAAATTCCAGAAGTTATACCAAGCCTCTCTTGGAATTTCTGGGAACTCTATGGTAGGGCTTTGGACAATTCCTAGAGAAGACTGACATCATTTCCAGGAAAGCCTCGTATTGATATCCATGTTCTCTAGCTCTATGGTTTTAACCAGAAGCTTTCTGGATATATTTTTTTTAATCCCCGGAGGGATATTTTTTATTTTGCAAATACTACAAAAACTACAAAGAAATATTAGGAAAAGGACTACAACTAAGGATAAAGGAAAGCAAACCACACTAAACTAAAACCCCAAGAGGAGGAGATCTTTTAACTGTTGCTAAAAATGCTAGTACTATAAGTGTTAAAATCACAATATACTTGTAGAGTTCTTGCTTATAACAATTCACTTATATGTTATTTTATTAGTTGTTATGAGAGAAATCTCTGATCATCTTCTTGTTCTTCGCTTCAAAAGGCCATTTTCCAAGTCCTTCTGCCTTCGGCTTTCTGTCTCTGAGATCGTATACCACTCTGGCAGGTCCTGCACCCTTTTCTGCCACAGAGTCCTTTCTTTCTTTCTTTCTTTCTTTCTTTCTTTCTTTCTTTCTTTCTTTCTTTCTTTCTTTCTTTCTTTCTTTCTTTCTTTGGCTCAGGG
>NW_015170894.1:716068-723675 GCF_001447785.1 Gekko japonicus | reverse complement strand
GGTCACTAGACGGTGTTGTGACCCCGACTGAAGTGCTCTTTGGGGCCTATATTCCTCTTTGGACTCTTCATCTGTCCCCAGCTGACATCTCAAAAATTCTTTCGCTTCAAAAGTGGAGTCTATCTTCTCTCTTCTATCGTTGATTTTAAAGATGACACCCTCCGGAACCGCCCATCTGTACGATATCCCATTAGTTTGAAGGAAAGAAATTAAGTCCTTGTAATTTTTCCTCTTTTGTCTAATTTCAAATGGAATGTCCTTTAAGGTTTTGATGATTACATTTCCCATTTTCAGTGGAGTTGCTGATGTTGCTTTTAAAATGGCATCTCTGGTTTGTCTTCTTGAAAACCTGACCACTATTTCTCCAGGTAGGCTATTTTTTTTAATGTAATTGGAGTATGCCCTATAGGCTGACTCCATTTCGTTTACAAGTTCATCCGCCATTAAGCCTACTACTGGAGCGATGATCTCACTAAGCATCCTCTTCAGGTCTTCCCGATCTGTTTCAGGAACTCCCTGAAACCTGAGAATCATGTTAGCTTTTTCCATCTGTAGCTGCAAAACTCGATTCTTTTGCAATTCTGCTTTGTTTCCACATCTCCCATCCTTTTCTTCAACTTCTTGCTTGTGGTGTCTATCTCTTTAATTTTCTCGTTTGCCTGCTCCACTTTTTTCTCTGTTTCGTTCAGCTGAAGTTGCTGTGCTGCAAAGTTTTTATTCATCACGGTCAAGTGCTGGTTGATACCATCGAGTTGTTCCATCAGCGGCTTGAGCATATCCGCCAGGAGTTTGAGGACATCTGCTCCCTCTTCCGGTTTCGGACTCTGACTGCCCGGCTTCGTTTTAAACTTTCTCTGCTGGGCTGCCATCTTTCCCGTTTTGTTTACAGTTTCTGCTGCTTCCACGCAACTCGGAAAACTCGCCAAACGACTTCACAATTCAGATAAGTCTCTCAAAACACTTTCGGTTTACTTCCTCCCCTCTCCCCCTTTGTGTCTGTTAGCCACTCATTCGCATAAGAGGTGTCCTTCTTTGCAATCCCTTTTTTCAACCGCGGGGGGGGGGCGGATCGCTTTTCAAACTACTCTGTTTTATTCAGAACTCACATTCATTGTCAGTCAGTTTCTCTGACCATGCTCGGTTTTACGCAATTCCGCTCGATCTCCAGTGCTTGTCCCGGTTAGTCCAGCTTGTGCCCGAAGGCCACTCAGCAACTGGACCATCGGGGCGGAGGGGAGCCTCAATTCTCTCGCATTACGCCGTCGAAGATGCTACCCCTCAAAAGCCCTCTGGCCTAGAGCCCGTCGCAAAGGCTCCACGGGGGTGTCACTTGAGGTGGCACCCCTCCAGGCCGCTGGTGTGCAATTCACCCTTCCCCATTGTGGGGAGAGCATCCGCCATCGCTGTTCCATAGTCCGGAAGTCCAAGGTTTCTGGCTATTCATAGAGAGACATGATGTCACATCCGGATGTGACATCATGCCATAGACTCAACTTCTATTTCTTAAATCTTTTATTTTTCTCCTGCTTGGGGACTGGCAGTTCAAGCTGAAAAGGACTGGTTTGCAGGTCATTTTAGGGCCCAAACCAAATCTGTAGCTGGGTAGAAATGCTTTACAAACTACCAGACCCACTGAACAGTTGGGCTAGATTTGCAATACCTGAACCACGATGTTCCCTTTTGCTTACAAATCAGGGATAGGGTACTTGCTCAAGTTCATGCTCTTAGCAGAGAATGAACTATGCACACTATTATCAGAGGGTGAACACATTGTTCCAATGTCATGTATACAATAAATGCACCAAATGAGCAAGGGGCTGCTGTGTGCAGTCTGCGTTTTCTGCACCATGAAAAGATGGATTTTGTAGCCAGTACAAACTTAGAAGATTTGCACACACACTGCTTAATTGTGCATAATTAATCTCCTTCCACTAGCCCTGGAAATGGCTATTCTTAGCAGCTATAATGTCTGAGAACCAGAAAACTTTCTTTGCCCTCCTCCTGCTACTCACATTCTAAAATTTCAGCAGAACAAAGTTTGAGTCCAGTGGCACCTTTAAGACCACAAATGTTTTGTTCAGCAGACATTGATCCATCCTTTGAAGCCATCATGCATCCACTTTTTAGTGCAGGACACCACCGTTTGATCTTTAGGGTCCATGTTTCCTTTATGATTGTTCAAAATTTATTCTAACGTCTCAGCCTTCTAATGTGCACTGGATTCCATTTTTTTTTTTAAATGTTTGCATTGTGTCTCTGTCTTGCTGGCTCTGTATTTATGTCATTAGTACTACATTAAAAATGTACATCGAGGTCCAAATCCTACAAATAGATTTGCTCATTTGTCCTTGGAAGGTAACAAGAATGGTGTATAGATTTCTCCAAAGGCAGAATTGGCTTCTGTTCATCCAGAATCCATACGGTAATGCTTAATTTCCTGTTTGCATATGTAACAGATGCAGCAGTGTCTTTAGATTCTTTCCATACCTTCAAAAATATCCACTCTATATATGCATGTACTGTAGGTCTGGAGTTTATATCTGTCAAATCTGGCTGCACGTGGAAGAAACATGATGCTAAAATATGCAGCTAGCATGGGAACAGTATGAATGCGAAGCCCTGTACTTGAACTCATCAAAAGACTCCACCGTTGGTCAATGGTAAAGCACCCATTTGAGATGTCCAGGCTGTTTATGAGGCTTTTCGCTACTAGAATGAAACTTAGTAAAGGATGTTCCGTTAACTGACTTGCCTCACTTTGTCTGGACTGCCTTTTTTTTTTGTTATTGTTTGAACATTTGATTAGAACATAACTCCGTATAGCTCTACAAAGACCAAGATGGCATTAAAACCACAATTCTCTTCAAAGTACCTCTTAGCAGCATTCCTTTCAGTGGCCTGTACTGACATGTTCCAAAGATAAAACATTTACAGATAATATCAATGAGAAACTGAAACACTCATATTTAGTTAGTTATAGATAGAAGACAGCTGCTATTATATATGTTCAAAGGTCACAATGATCTATGGCAGAAGATTCATTCGGACCTCTGATGCATCTGAATGCCTATATATAAGTAACTACTCATCTTTGTGGTTCAGGCTAGCCTGATCTCGTCAGATCTCATCTGCTAAGCAGGGTCAGTCCTGGTAAGTACTTAGATGGGAGACTGCCAAGGAAGTTCAGGGCCCCTATGCAAGGACAGGGAACGGCAAACTACCGTTTGCCTTGAAAACTCCCAGGGGGTTACCATAAGTCAGCCACAACTTTGTTGTCACTTTATGCACACACACTTATCTTCCACGTTGCTTCAGGCTGAACATCTGGGGATATTATTTTGTGTTGGTCCATGAAAGGGAACAAAGTAGCATTAGGCAACTGCCTATCAATCACAGCAAATAATGTTGCCAGCTCTGGAACGGGAAATACCTGGAGATTTTGGGGGTGGAGCCTGGGGAGGATGGGGTTTGGGGAGCGGAAGGGCCTCAGCAGGCTATAAGGCCATTGAGTCCATTCTCCAAAGCAGCTATTTGTTCCAGGGGAACTGATCTTGATTGTCTGGAGATCAGTCGTAGTAGCAGGAGATCTCCAGGTGCTAGCTAGAAGTTGGCAACCCTGACAAGAAATGTTCCCCAGTGTGCAAGAGTGTTTCTTATAAAAAACAGTCAAACAATGGCCCATGTATGACCACATGTGTGAATGTGGAGTTAGCAGCTATCTGCGTTTACTGCTGATCCTCGGCATTGAACGGTTTGGAGGGAGTGGGCAGGGAAACATGAAGCTGCCTTATACTGAATCAGACCATCGATACATCAAGTTCAGTCCACCAGCAATACCACCACCATGGCACAGGAGTGTTACATAAGAGAAGGGCGTCTCCAGAAGGCATGTACTACCCAGCAAGTATCTGTGGGAGCAGGCAACCCTTTACGTATCCCAATCCCCAGGGCTATTTTTGGGCAGGAACGCACAGGAACGGAGTTCCGGCTAGCTCCTGAGTTGGCCACGCCCAGCAGGAACTCAGTAGCATAATAGGCCACACCCAACAGCAGAAACTCATTAGGATTGGCTACAGTAGGCATGTGTGGCCTAACATGCAAAGGAGTTTCTGCTACAAAAAAAAGGCCCTGGGTTTTGACAACAAACAAGGTAAACAGAATAAGAAGCAAAAGGTGGGTGTGGCTGGATGACCACACTTCTGGCAATAGGGGGCTGCGGCCTAATATGCTAATGAGCTGTGGTGTCAGGGTGTGGCCTATTATGCTAATGAGTCCCTGCTGGGCTTTTTCTACAAAAAAACCCCCTGCCAATCCCTAACTATTGATGGTGTTAAAGGTAATGATAAGCACCTTTAATTGTGCCCAGAAGCAAACAGGAAAGCATTGAAGCTCTCTTAAGATCAGCAAGATGGTCTCTGTGTATACCAGGAAGATGGGCCAGCCAGCTATCTAATATCTAACACTAAAAGCCATTGATTTAAAAAAGCCAGCATCCTGATAGAAAGCACTGGGGATGGGGGGAACACTATGAAATAGGGTTGCCAGCCTCCAGGTGGGACCTGGAAATCCCCTGCTGACAGAGTTCAGTTTCCCTGGAGAAAATAGCTGCTTTGAAGGATGGACTCTGTGGCATTGGACCATGCTGAGGCGAGGCCCCTCCCCTCCCCAAACCCCGCCCTCTCCTGCATTCACCCCCAAAGTCTCCAGGTATTTTCTAACCCAGACCTGGCAACCCTACTATGAAATATTTTCTCTTTTGGAATGTGTGAAATGCTTCATAAGACAAGGCTTTTCTCATTCAAAATGTATAGTATGAAATATGTCCTCAGACTTTTTCAGTTTTTCTGGTGGGGAAAAAAAGGAAAAAGGGAAATTTGGGGAAGAACTCATCTTCGAAGCAGTGCAATTTTTTTTAAAGGCAAGGTCTTTCTCAATATATGTAGTGTGAAAATGTTTATGTGTAAGATAACAATAATTCCTGGTGTATACTGTAGACATACATCATATTTCAAGAATATTTTTAAAATGTGAATAATTTTGGTAGCGATTCATATACTATAATGTGCTTAAAGATAATATTAACAAGTTTAGTGTTTTCAGTGTTATAAAGATATCCAAATATGCTGGTAGCCCTACATGATGTGACGATATGAGAACGTTTCCATCCAAATAATATATATTTTTTGTTTACTACAGAATTTGTTTTTTACCTTTAATTTTTTCTTCCTCTCAGATGTCAGCGATTAAGTCTCTTGTTTGAAGGTAGCTTGGTTTGCAGCTGTTTACAAGTATACTTGTAATTTTGTTTAAAACTGGGACATGGATACCTTTAAGTTCCATAAATATACCAAATGGTACAATTTTATATGCTAAGTTATAAATGATGCATTTTATTTTTTGAATCAGTAAAATGCATTTAGGTTTGATAGGAATGTAAGTACAGCATATATTTAAATTTTCCGCAAAATGCCTGTTTTGGGGGGAGAGGCACACATTTTTCTGTGGCTTCAACATTTCTGGAAGTTGGCCTGTACACATATACTTCACATGCTCAGGACTTTTAGGCTGAAAATCAAGCATCCTGGACTAATCACATGGGTGGTCCTAGCCAATTGGTACATGAAGGTTTATGAAACCTGTTCAGGGCCATGCATTCTGAGCTGGGGGATTCCTTCTTACAGTGATCCCTACAAAATGATTGAAAAAGGGCTGTCTTACAATGCTGACAACGATATTTTGACCCCTCCTAATTTTGGCCCTATTTCCAGATACTGATAAAAGTAGCACTCCTAAGGCCCCGGCCACACAAATAGTTTTGGGCTGGGAGAGGGATGGATCGGGGCCGCAGCAAACGGGCGCGATCCCACTGCAACATCTGGGCAGCGTTGCGCACCCATCCCCGATCCGTGATCGCGTTTCTGGTGGCATCCGGCGCCCGCCCATGTTCCCTTCCGTGCGACAAAGTTTTTTTGTCCCCCAGGTCTTCGTGGATGCGCAAAAGCACCCTACGGAGCATGCGCAGTCGTGCTGTACAGAAAAAAACTATCCGGTTTGCCGAACCGCGCACTTCGTTTTTGCGCGCGGGAGTGTCCTGCGATCGGCGCCTCTCCCTTCCCACGGTACCTCCACGGTACCTCCACGGTACCTCCACGGGAGGTCTGGTCAGGTAACTGCGCCTTAGTTTGCCCCGGGGCAATCTGCCACGCTTCCCCCCCCCGCGGTTTTCCTGCCCGTGTGACCGGGGCCTAGGTTAATTTTTCAGATGTAGGGTAGCCAGTTCTGTACTATTAACCCCAGGAGCTTTTGGGGGGGTCAGAGTGTGGGGAGTGTTGCTGACACGCTAGCCTGACTTCTGGGGGATCACTGGAAATTATATCACTGTGTCAGCAATACTGTAAGAATTCCCCTAACCTCTCTTATAAAGACCATAAGTCTCTATGATGAAGACCACAGAGAATGGGGAAATCCCTAAAGTGTTGCAGATGCAGCAACTGGAAGTGACATTGCTGTGCCCGTAACATTATCCCCTCTACCCTGTTTTCTCCCACTGCTCAATTAGCCAAGAGCAGGAGAGAGTGGGTTGGAGACAGGAGGTTGGGTGGGCAACTGGTAGCAGTAGCCAGAAGAAAACTCTTAGTAAGACGTTCAAGATCCAGTATCCTGACTTGCCCCATCAATGTCCTCACGGGTCCCTAGGGTTTCTAACCTCCAGGTGGTGACTGGAGGTCTCCTGCTATTACAACTGATCTCCTGGCAACAGATATCAGTTCACCTGCAGAAAATGGCTGCTTTGGAAGTGGACTCTCTGGCATTATGCCCTAAGCCACGCCCTCTCAGGCTCCACCCCCAAAATCTCCAGGTGTTTCCCAACCCAGACTTGGCAACTCTACTTCCCCCCTAAACCATCAGTTGCTAATTTCTGCTGATACTTCTTCTTAGCCATCTCCACCCTGTTGTATAAGTCCTTTTCTGAAGGATCCCCAGGCCCTGGAGTTTGCATGCACTCCAAATTAGGCAAACCCCATGGCCACACAGACCCATTTTGCTTTTGGGTCAGCCATGTGTGCAGGAGGGTTAACTGTACCCCCTAAGGAGGCTAGATTTGGCTGCCAATTGCTGATTCCTAGATTGTTCCAAGTCTACTGAAAAGTATGCTGTCTGCCTCATCAAATTAATGCAGGTTTTACCCTAAGGTCACATTATACGGCTTCTGTGCAAGGCGACATGCCATAGATTATAATTTCTTAACACTAAGTGTAACTGAATGTTCAGGGGGAAAAAACATTTCTTTCTTAGCTGATGTAGTTTCTCATTTGCTGATCTAAAATGTATTTAGTAATCCCCAGTTTCACAGTTCGGAGTGCTCAGTACAGATAACATTTTCATGGTCTTTCTTACACTCGCTTCTTTATATCTTCACTGCTTTCAGAGAAATGAAGCTGATGGGGTGCTTGATACAGAGATTTCCCCCCCACCCTCCTGCTGCAGGCAGTCTCTGCTACAACACCATTTTTCTAGCGGTCCGAACACACTAGGTCTCTCCCAGCAAGTTCTTGCGTGTGCATATGCAATCAATAGAGCACATGTATCAGAGCTTTATCAAGCGA
>NW_015170894.1:679557-715994 GCF_001447785.1 Gekko japonicus | reverse complement strand
GCACAGGACTTCAGCAAATGGAGCTTACTGGCGGAAAAATAGCCCAGTGATGACATGCACCAATCTAGTGTGCAGGTATAGTTTGGATTGGCACAGTGACATAGAAGTCAGTGCTGCTAAATGCTTTGAGACTTAACTTCTATGTAGTTAAGATCAGGCTAGAACAGAGGACTCACATTCAGCATTGAGACATCACGTTAAGCTGCAATTTGCTGTGACGGTTATGAATGTGGCTTGTTTCTCATGCTCCTGTGCTCCCTTCCCTCTTCCTTGCTCCCCTTCCCATGTGAAAGGATAACTGAGGATCCCGGGTTTGAAACAAACTCTGGACCCCCATAAGAATGCCAGAGCCTGAATCGGTGGAACCTTATTCCCCATACATTTGGATTCTAAGCCACACTTTAATACTATTTTAGAATTCCAGTTATCCTGGGCACCTGGGATTGTATATCATGGACAACCATCAGAGTTTCTTTCAAATCAGAAATTGCACTCTGGGCAAGGAGGAGAGGGAGTCAAACAAGTGGGTATGAGGAACCATGTTCTTGCTGGTAATTATGCATTGGGTAGAATTATGCATTGGGTAGAAAAGTGGATAGATTTTTTTCCTCCCTCTCCAACAATACTAGAACTTGGAGGCACCCAATAAAGTTGCTGGACAATAGATTCAGGAGGGACAAAATGAAGCACTTGATCAATGAATCATTAAAGCATAGAATTCACTGCCAGTGATGGCCACTATTGTAGATGGCTTTAAAATGGGATTAGACAGATACATGGAATATGGGACCTTCATTGGCTACTAGCCATGGTGATTAAAGGGAACCTCCATATCCAGAGGCAGTACAATGCCAAGTACCAAATCTAGCAGGCAACACTGGAGAACCCTCGACCTCTATGCTAAGTACCAGCAACACTGGAGAACCCTCGACCTCTATGCCCTGATTGTTGGCCCTCCAGGGCAACTGATTGGCCCCTGTGTGAAATAGGATGCTGGAGTACATGGTCCATTTAATCCATCTGGGTTCTTATGTTCTTACATGTCTGAGTGTGATGCCTGAATGCAACCTTTGCATTGATAAAGCTAAAACAAAGCCAGGTGTATGTGTTCAGTTTGTGAAAGAATTCATGCAGTGTGGTAAACAACTAAGTCCTGTCTCAAATGTTACCTCTGCCATGAATTCATTAAGCGGCCACAGACTAGCCATCCTCCTCTGTAGTATCAGGATATTCCTGTGAATTATCTCATAGGATGGCTGTAAGCATTACTGAGATAATATACACAACATACTTTTTAGTGCTATATAAATGCCAAATATTATTATTGCCGAATATTTTCCTCTAATGTGAGAACCTGCAAATTCCAGAGGAAAGAAATATCCAGGTGCATATATTGCTTGCGCATTACTGATGAGTTTATATTTTTTACCCCATTCATGAGTTTGTGCTCTTATTGATGGGGACTTGGCATTAGATAACCTTGTGTGTGTATCCTGGGGTTGGCTGGCTATTGTCACATGTGCAAAGGCGGTGAAAACAAATTGTCTGTTTTGATTCAAGTCAAAATTGTCAAAGCAAATTAAGCAACGTCAAGGTTGTCAAAGGGAATTAAATGAAAACACACAAAAAATGCACTCTCTGAAGTTTTCAAAGGATGAAAAGGTGAATTTGAGCATTTGTCAAAGGAAATGGTTTTTAGAATTTGATCGGCTAGACATTCTAGCCCCGTGCCATTTCTCCAGATTGGCCCAAGTTGATGAGCTTTTATCTGAAATAGAGTCAAAAAGGGCTGATCCTCAAGGTTGTGCCCCAATCAATGGTGCTGTTCAAACATCACATAAAACCATGGCTGATTTTAACTACTGGTAGTTTGCAAAACCAAGACTCTGCTCACAGATGACTACTGAAATTCTGGTTTCTTTGACAAAGGCTAGTATCTTTGCCATTCATCTAGTCAGGCATCTCTGCAGCTGAGAGCATTTTCAGGATATGAGATACAATGTAAGTATTCATACATTATACCAAACCATAGTGAAGACCTGTGGTTAATAAACCACTTCTAAGAATAGTTTCAGATCTTGCTTTCGGAGAGCCTAGTTAACCTTCATTTTTTAAAAAATTGTAACATCTGCCTGGTAAAGAGTTCTATAGAACCTGAAAGTGTGCACAATGTTTTGTGTCATTACGGTTGGCCTCAATAGATGATATCACTTGATTTTGTTCCTAACCATAGATAGTGTAGTGGTCCTCATTTACACAATCACAACACAGTAGATTTAATAAAACCTTAGTCTTATGATGGAGCTGTGGTGGCTCAAGTGGTTAAGACGCTGAACTGCAGGCTGTGGAAGGTCGGTAGGTCAGCAGTTCGAGACCCGAGTGTGCCGCATGACGGAGTGAGCTCCCGTCTCTAGTTCCAGCTCCTGCCAACCTAGCAGTTCGAAAGCAAGAAATTGCAAGTAGATAAATGGGTACCACTTCGGTGGGAAGGTAACAGCCCAGTGTCGTCAGATCTCAGAAGCTAAGCAGGGTTGGCACTTGGAAGGGAGACCACCAAGGCAAACTCTGCAGGGGAAGGCAATGGCAACCCTCCTCTGCTTCTCATTTGCCTTGAAAGCCCCTTGCTGGGGTCGCCATAAGTTGGCTGTGACTTGATGGCACTTTACACACTCACCATGAGTGGAATGCAACTTGCTGTGTGGAGTTTTTGAAAGATGGCGGGCAGGTGTGATGATGCATGGTTAACATGGCAGAATAGAGAAAGAATGGCTGGCTTCATAACTGACGAAATAGCCAATGAAAGTGAAGGGAGTGGAAGTAAAGAGAAAGGCACTAGGCATGCTTTTTATGTGCTGTGAAAAGTCAGTTGTAGCAATGAACTCGATTAATGTGAATGGTATTTTATGAAGGAAATAATACATCCAATGGAAGTGCCCCACAAAGTTCAATGGAACAGACAAGTAAATAATAAGTGAGCCCTAATCATGGCAGTCAATACTGTTCCTTCTCCAGCATGAAGCTCACTGGATGATCATAGGTCAAAATATCTCTCTCTCTCTCTCTCTCTCTCTCTCTCTCTCTCTCTCTCTCTCTCTCTCTCTCTCTCTGCCTAACCATCTCACATGGTTATTGTAAGAATCACACGAAAGAAACAAGAACCCTGTATGTTTCTCTGAGCTCCTTGGTGAAAGAGTGAAATTAAAAATGTGATACAGAACTTGTGCTTGGATGAAACTGGCCTCAAATGGGGGGAAGAAGAGGAAAGGCTAGGGGGCGGGGGGAGAACTTGGAGATGATCCTTCAGGCTTCGAAATTCCAAAGGCCATTTCACACATCACTCACCAGCAAACCTGGTTGGCGTTCAGCATGATACCTAGTCAGATACATGATATTGCTTTATCCTGACTCAGAGCGATGGTCTGTCAGCATTGTCTACTCTGACTGGCAGTGGATCTCCAGGGTATCTTTTATATCACCCACAATCTAATCCTTTTAATTGGAGGTGCTGGGGATTGAACCTGAGACTTGTGTGTGCAAAGCTCTTCCACTGAGCCATGGCCACACCCTGATAAATACAGTCAATAAAGAACGGTGGCCAATTCCGGCTTTCGGATGAGTTTGCCCGTAGAACACAGATTAGCAAATGCATGGCTGCGGTCACACATGGGAGAAAATGCGGGTGGTAAGCAAGGCAGTTTGCCCCGGGCTGAAATGACGCGCATTTGCGCGATCACACTTCCGGACGCGCGCCCTGCAGTTCTGGATAGTAGAAGGTTTTACCCAGTGGCTTTTTGCCACGCTCCTGTGGCGCGATACAATGCCCCGCCGATAACTCCAGGACGCTGTACAGATGTGTCTGTCTGATCGCACCCCATTACTCTGTGGGGGAATCGCACCGTTGCTGCCGCTTTTGGTACGTATGATCGCACCCCATATGTATCAAATTCACACTTAATGTGTTAGGTTCATGTTTAAAACATCTTAGGGGAACATCTTTATAAAGGCAGTGTATAAAGTGGCCTGGAAAGAAAGTGCTGTGGTATAGCCCAGTCTCGTCAGATCTTCGAAGCTAAGCAGGGTCAGTACTTGGAAGGGAGACCACCAAGGAAGGCTCTGCAGATGAAGGCAATGGCAAACCACCTATGGCTCTCACTTGCCTCGAAAGCCCATTGCTAGGGTTTCTGAAAATTGGTTGCAAGTTGATTGCACTTGCATTCTTAATAAAGTGGCTCGAGATTCCATATTCTTAATTTGCTGTTAAGGTTCTATCCACCATGCCACAATCTGCTCAAGAGCAGTTCTTGGTGAAAGGATGGAGGGGAGAGAGCTGTTTTCACAGGACAGAACGAAGCATCTTCTGCAGTTCTTTGAAGCAAAACTTAAATTCTGTTTGCCCAGACCAACTTGTGGTCAGGGATTAAAATATAGCTGTAGGTATGTCCCACTGAAATAACTGGTGAAAGTTCCCAGTTAAAGTGTTTCAGTCTCATGGGCTTCAGGAGCCCTTAGGCATATGTGACTTCACTGGATTTCGCCCCATGTCTTCATTCATCACCCTTTCATACGCTAACTTAATCCATACTATTTTTAAAGAAGTGCACTGCCTGCCAAACCACATCATATATCTTCATGATCTATAACAATATATATTTTTTTCCTTAGGAGGCTTTCCATGATCTGTCAGATCCTTCAAGATTCTCCTTCTCTGGCTACATGACCCAGTTTGGTTCTCTTTTTAGACACTCCCTGAATATATAAACACATTCATCCACTACAGAAACCAAGAGCACAATAGTTATTGCCTTTGTCTCTCTAAAATGTCAGGAGATTTATTCGGCATACTCTCGGAGGATACTCTTGACATTTACCTCCAAGGCTCCCCTGGACTTCTTCCAGCACTGGAAGGTCTGGGCCATGAGCAACAAGACTTGAATCTGTACCTGGAATCTGGAGTTATCCCAGTCATGGTTCCTAAACTTACACACCAGGGAAGCTGGAGTCGACGATGCAGGAAGAAGACACGATTTTGTTAACCTGGCAAAAGTAGAGCTAGGTCCTGTTACCGAGACCAGGTCTGGCCAGTCAGGACCTGGCTTGATACTGACTCGCAGTCATACAGCCAGTGTCCTACGCCTGTTTCTCTTTCTCCCCCTGACACACACCTCAGATAGGTCACTATGCAAGGTCACAGCCTCGGACTCCCAAGTTCCCAGTTCAAAACGCAGGCAGTGAAGAAGTAAGAGACTAACCTTACAAGGGAAGAATGTTATAGCTAGCCATCAATACAAGTGCCAAATCCATTTTCATAGTACTGCAGAAAGTGATTTTCTAAGGCAAAACCTTCACTGTAAACTCCTGTTTCAAGGACTTACCACCTCATCTTCGGTCTATTCCCAGTAGATACCAAGGGGACGCTTGAAGCCGGCTCCTTTTGCATGCTAACTTTTGATTGAAATATATAGTACACTGTAAGGTCATACACAAATGACTCTGAAAATTCACACTAAACCTGAGCAGGCTTTCTCCACTGATGTTAAGTAGGTCAACCATTTGCCTAGACTGTCTGCTAATGTGCTGTACAAGCTAATGAGAGCCTCAGAGCGAGCCACGTATATGAGGTTGTCAAGGTGAGCGTTGCCATCCTTGTTAAAAAACAATGAACAAACTTTGGATTTTGTTTTTAAAAAAACAAGTGAAATATCCTTAGAAGGTCTGATTGTATCCACAAATATTTCCAGTTTTCCTATGAATATAATTAGCCAGGATGTTGACTTTGAAACTGATACTGACTTCTGAGAGTGACTTCAAATGTGCAGACAAAACACACGTTGGGGGGGAAACGGAAGTACAAGAGTTTCATACACCGTGGTTCCCATGCTCTGCAGAGCGGAGCTACATTTAATACGTAGTTATGTAATTTTTTAAATGAATTTTCTTTCTTACAGATTGCAGCTGCTGCACTTTCGACATAGGAAAGTCTTTATCTGTTTGTTAGGATAGAGATATAATATTCTCCCCGATGAGGACTCAAAGCATTTTACAACATACGTCTCCCCTCTCCCATTTCATCCTTACAACAACATCCCTGTGAGGGAGGTTAGCCTTCAGGTCCTTTATGGTACAGTGGGATTTAATTCTAGGTCTCCCAGATCCCAATGCAATGATGCACAATGGTGGCTCTCAACTTTTACCCAGGCAGACTGGTATCAGGCAGCTCTCCAGGGTTTCAGGCAGAATAAAGTCTTACTTTTGAGATCTTTAACCAGAAGATGCTTTGAAGCAAAGCAAGCAAAGCACTGCCACTTTCTAGCAAGCACAGATCCAGTGTGATGTAGTGGTTATATGTCAGACTAGTACCTGGGAGACCCAGGTTCAAATCCTGTCTCATGCCATGGAAGTTCACTGGGTGACCTGGGGCTGGTCACACACTCTCAGCCTAACCTACTTCACAGGGTTGTTGTGAGGATAAAATGGAGGAGAAGAAAATTGTGTAAGAAGCACTGAGTCCCCACAGGGGAGAGAGATGGGGTGTAAATGAATTAAATAAACTAATCTACAGCTTATCCCCACATTTGAATGGGAAGTCTGGCATGGAGAGAGAGCAAGAAGTGCCTTTTTTCTAAACTGAAATTTGTCTCCTTCCCAAGCGGTTGTGCCTCTGCAGGGGGAAAGATACAGATTCAGGATGCGCGAACACTCGCCAGGTCAGCTTGCACTCTGTTCACCAGTTGTGAACAGATGTGATTTTTCAATGATCAGTTCAATAGGTCGTCAGTTTGCCCATGGTGTTCACTGTATTCCATATTAACTGTGCAGTACAGCAAAATTGGCTTTCTGCGCATGTGTTTTCTCCCACAGCCTGATTGAGGTCTACTACCTCTCCATCCTTGCTGCATAACTGCTGTGCTCAGCAGGCAATTGTTTAAATAGACAATTAGGTCACTCACAGATCAGATAAATCAGTCATCAGTAAATGCTGTGCTTCAATAAAATCCTACCCTTTGGCGTTTGGTTGAGTCCTTAGTGATGCTAATGTCTGCCGATTGGCTTGAATCAGCAATGTCTTGGCACATGCACAGTTTTGGGGAAACCGTATGCAAACTGGTTGGGCAGGCGTTTGTGACTTTTCGGTGCAAACCGAAAAGATGGAGTGTTCGGCTACCGTCTGATTGCCCCCTTTGAACATGGTAAGCTCAACCACTGACCATGTTTGCAGTGAAATTGGCAGAATCCTTAATATTCTGTAAAATTCTGTATAAAAACTTAATATTCTGTTATATTCTGTATAAAACCTGTATTTTTGACCTTAGAGTGCAAAAACCGCTCGGTTGGAGATTTTCAGTCAAAAGACGGCTCAAGAGAAGGGGGTAAAAAGCCCATATTTTCCTGAGCCAGTCTTCTGATTCAGATTGTTTTTAAAAATGTCCCTAAAAAGAGTAATAGACCTACACTTACATTGCCATCCCAAGAATAATGATTAGTTTTTATAGTCTGCATTTCTCTACCCTAAGGAGTCTCAAAGCGGTGTACAATCGCCTTCCCTTCCTATCCCCAGAACAGGCACCTTGTCAGGTAGGTGGGGCTGAGAGAGTTCTGGGAGAACTGTGACTGGCCCAAGGTCACCCAGCGGGCTTCAGGTGGAGGAGCAGGGAATCAAACCCAGTTCTCCAGATCAGATTCTGCTGCTTTTCTCTATTCTAAGGAGTCTCAGGCTGCAATCACACACACTTAATAATGTAGTTTCAATCCACCTTCAATGCACTTCCAACTGGATTTTACTGTGCATTATTAAGTGTGTGTGATCGCAGCATCAAAGTGGTTTACAATCACCTTCCCTTCCCCACAACAGGCACCCTGTGAGGTAAGTGGGGCTGAGAGAGTTCTGAGAGAATTGTGACTGGCCCAAGGTCACCCAGCAGGCCTCAGGTGGTGGAGGAGTGGGGAATCAGACCGGTTCTCCAGATTAGAGTCCGCCCCTCTTAACCATTACGTCACACTTTCCAGGAAGTAAGCCCCACTGAATAGAACTGAACAAGATTCTGCGTATTCCTGTTTAGGGTTGCTCTCTTAAACTGCAGTTGCAACCTCAGTCTCAGCTAAGTGGAATTTCAACTTTGGGGCACACGCTCCTGATGTAGGACAAGTTGCTAATCTTCTAAAAGAGAAATGTTTATGTACTGCTCACTGGATCTTAATACAGGATCCAACCATTCACTATGTTGTCGTCTGTGCTTAATAATGTAGTTTCAATCCACCTTCAATGCACTTCCAACTGGATTTTACTGTGCATTATTAAGTGTGTGTGATCGCAGCATCAAAGTGGTTTACAATCACCTTCCCTTCCCCACAACAGGCACCTTGTGAGGTAAGTGGGGCTGAGAGAGTTCTGAGAGAATTGTGACTGGCCCAAGGTCACCCAGCAGACCTCAGGTGGTGGAGGAGTGGGGAATCAGACCGGTTCTCCAGATTAGGTTCTCCAGATTAGAGTCCGCCCCTCTTAACCATTACGTCACACTTTCCAGGAAGTAAGCCCCACTGAATAGAACTGAACAAGATTCTGCGTATTCCTGTTTAGGGTTGCTCTCTTAAACTGCAGTTGCAACCTCAGTCTCATCTAAGTGGAATTTCGACTTTGGGGCACACACTCCTGATATAGGACAAGTTGCTTATCTTCTAAAAGAGAAATGTCTGTGTACTGCTCACTGGATCTTATTACAGGAGCCAACCATTCACTATGTTGTCGTCTGTGCCCATTCATATGTTAAATAATCAGTTTATTTATTAGAGTATGTCTATGCTGCTTTTTCGTAAGGGGCTCAAGGCAGCTTAGAGAAATTTCAAAAAATACAAAGCAACACATTTTTAACTGGTAGAATTTAAAGAAACCAAACAAACACATATAGTGGCTTGGATACAGCAAGGCACAAGTGAAAACTGGCTTTACACAATTCTGCTTGCACGAGATCACCTTGGTGGCGATCTTTTGCAACATCTAGTGCTTCCCTCCCTGTTTATTATAGCAGCCAGAAATCAGTTGCTCAGGATCTTGCACAAGCGGAACAGCACGTGGGGATACAATAGTGTTGATATAGTGCAAGCAGCTACTGCCGTCTTTTTCTTGTGTTTCCGTTTGTGCACGCCTCAAGCACAAGCAGAAATGTTATGCGGTTTGGGACCAACATATCTGCAGGACCGTCTCTCCCTGAATGCCCCTCAGATAGCTTTACGCTCTATAGATCAACCTCTCCTGGTGGTCCCTGGCCCCCAAGAACGTCTGCTTAGCCTCAATCAGATCCAGAGCTTTTTCAGCTCTGGCACCCGCCTGGTAGAACACACTCCCAAGTGAGATCAGTGCCTTGCAGGAGTTATTCCAGTTCCACAGGGCCTGTAAAACAGAGATTTTCTTCCAGGCATATGGTTGAGGCAGTGGATGTCCATTTACAGAGGTCATTTCGGGGGGGGGGGAACGCAGTTCCCCCGGGTGAGGTGCAGGGGGGCGGGGCACATGATGAAGCCCTGCCCCCTGCTTCCAGCCGTCCCACTTCCAGCTCTCATTCAGCCAGGAGGAGGCAGGAGAAGAGGGAGGGTAAGTTGCTTCCTCGCCGCCTCTCCCCACCTCTGCCTGCCTGGGGCTAGGGAGGGCCTTGGCGGGGCTTCCTCGCACTCCCACTGGCCTTGCAGGTCCACCGCCGGGCCCCTGATGTCAGGGGGTGTGGCATATGCTAATGAGTTATGCTAATGAGTTCCCCTAGCTCTTTTTCTACGAAATGACCCCTGTCCATTTACATTGGCCTCCCCTCCCCTCCCCTGCTTGTGCTGCTTATTGTGCTGATTATTTGGTGCTGCCTGCTCTGCTGCTTTCCTTGCCTGCTTGACCCGTACTTATTATCATCTATGGGCACACGTCCAGATTGCTTCACAGGGAGCCCTTGTCAACTTGTGCCTGGCCGCCATCTTGGAAACTGTTTTGGCTGATGTTCTAACCTTGTGTAATTATAGGGCTGCCAAGTCCCCCCCGGGGGGCGGAAAATCCCCTGCCCCAGAGGCCCGTTCCCCGATGCCGGGGAATCGGGCCCCGGGGGGAACCCAGCCCCAGCGTGCGTGTCACAGGGAAGTGACGTTATGACGCCAGGCACACTTGGGGCGGGGCCACCGCCATAACAGGGCTGCGCGCGCGTCACCCGGAAGTGACGTCACACGCTGGGGGCGGGGCCACATCATTTGAGGGGAAAACAAAGAGTTTTCCCCTCAAATGGTGTGGCCCCGCCCCCAGCGTGCGACGTCACTTCCGGGTGACGCGCACGCGGGGGTGGGGTTTCCCCCGGGCCCCGATTCCGGCGCGCCGGGAATCGGGGCTCCGAAACGGGGGATTCCCCGCCCCCCGGCTGCATTTGGCAGCCCTACCCTGAGCCCTGCTGTGCAGGGGAGGGCAGGCTAGCAATCCAATTAAATGAATAAATAAATATCTTGGATCCATCCCACTGGGTGGGGCCTATTTCACTGGGCTGCCTCACACAGGCCCTCGATGGCAAGTCGTGGGCCAAGAGCCAAGGGCTGAAAGGCGAGGTCCACACTCAGGCGAAGTCCACGCAAGCAGAGGAGAAAGCCTATTCAACAAAGATGGTATTCAGCTGCTGCTAACAAGCTAGCTGGATGTTCCCAACTTCTGCCACAAATTCATGCCTGTATGATTAGCCTCTTTCCTTGCCATTGCAGCCCCCCCCCCCCCCCCCCCCCTTGTGTGCCATTGCCTCCTATTGTTAACAGCCTCCCAGTTTAAAGGGGGGGGACACACGTTAATTTGATATAAAGCTGTCCCTTCAGTGCCTCTCTGTGGACAAACGTAACTAATCTTGCAATCAGTTCTTGCTATCCCATCGCAAATATATGTTTCAGACAGCACAGGCACAAGATGCAAGCATTATAGGATATTCAAGGCTGCATATCCAATGTTTTGTCATGTAAAGGATGCACCCAGCTGCAAAAGATTTTGTGCTTGATGAGTAAGTCGTTTTAGTGATCTGACACCTGGAGTTCTATGCCTTTTCTCTGGTAACTAAAAAGATTTAGTCAAGTTTGGTATTTGTTACCTATGAAGAAATATCTCAGCTCTGTAACGCAACCAGCTACTATACAGGCACAAAGATGTTTGGCAGTGTTTGGTGTGAATTTTGACAAAACCATTCAGGCAAGCTGATCAGGATCTCACCTCACTAGGGTGGTCAGGCCCTTGGCCTTGGCCCCTTGCTACAGCTCAGTAGGGTGGGGGGACCAAAACAGCTCTCACAATGCCACAATGTCACTTCTGGCAGTGTAACCGGAAGTGACATCACCATGTTGCAGGATGCTCTAGGATTTCCTGAAACTGTACGGCTGGGGGCTGTGTTGGGGGAGGGGGAGGTCATACTTTTCCGTCTTCCATTGGCACAGCTTTGTAAATGAGGGGGGAGTGTGGTTTTGCCCCCCGTCCCCTTCTTATTGCACACTGCCCCAAAAAGTATGCTAGCCTCTTGTTTTCCCATTTCCTTTTGTTTTTCATCTCAGTCCTCCACTGCCTTGGGCGCCTCCCTTGTAGTGTCATTTCTGTTCCTGTGTCAGGGCCATTGAATGTCTCTGAACAAAATCTCACACTCCGTCTGATTTTATTCCTTAAGTTTTTCCTATTGATCTATTTTGTGTTCTGCTGAGCTCCGTCCAATCTTATTCTGTGTTCCCCTCTTCATCCTCAGTGTCTACCTGCTGCTTCTCATTCTCTTTTTCAGCCTCTTTTTTGGTCTGTTCTTTCAACGATTTCCTCTTGATCACTCAATGTTTTATAGTTTCTTTTTGTTATATTTTCAGAGGGTAGCTGCATTGGTCTGCAGTAGAACGGCTGGATTCTGGCAAAGGGAGCTTTGACTCTCAAAAGTGAATTACACCCCCCCCCAATTTTGTTGGTCTCTAAGGAGCTGCGGTGGCTCAAGTGGTTAAGACGCTGAACTGCAGGCTGTGGAAGGTCGGTAGTTCAGCAGTTCAAGACCCGAGTGTGCCGCATGATGGAGTGAGCTCCTGTCTCTAGTTCCAGCTCCTGCCAACCTAGCAGTTCGAAAGCAAGAAATTGTAAGTAGATAAATAGGTACCACTTCAGTGGGAAGGTAACAGCGTTCCGTGCGCCTTGGTGTTTAGTCATGCTGGCCACATGACCACGGAAACATCTTCGGACAGCGCTGGCTCTTCGGCTTTGAAACGGGGATGAGCACCGCAACCCTAGAGTCGGATTTGACTGGCTTTCGAGCAAGGGAAACCTTTACCTTTACCTTAAGGTGCTACTGGACTCGAGTCTAGCTGGTTTTGTTATGTTTCTCATTACCTTCCTCTTCCTCTGGTTTTGATATTTCTTCCCTTTTCATGTTTCCACAGAATTATTCCCCCCCTCCTTTTTGTTCTCTCAGTTTTTTATTTATTTCATTTCACTCATACCTTGCCTGACTCCCCAATGGGGATCATAAGCGGCTTACATCCTTCTCCTCTCCACCATTTTATCCTCACAACGACCCTGTGAAGCAGGTTAGGCTGAGAATGTGTAACTGGCCAAGGTCACTAAGTGAGTTTCCATGGCAGAGCGGGCATTTGAACCCGAGCCTCCCAAATCTGACATTGTAACCACTGCAGCACTTTGGGTTTCCAGTGTGAATTTCTTCTCTTTTTCTTTGGTGAAACTCACCAGCAGACCTCTATATCCAGTTTGTTCTTACTTTTTGGTAATTATTGCTCCTTGTGTTCTTTCCCATATTGTTCTCCTTTGAGTTGGTAGTTCTGTCCTCTTACTCATCTAATGAATCATTCCTTTAAAACAGAGGTGTCGAAATCATTTGTTATGAGGGCCGGATCTGACATAAATGTCACTTTGTTGGACCAGGCCATGCGTGCCATAAAATGTAATGCCAGGTACCAGAGATAGAAACTGTATAAAGGACAGCAGCTTGTAAGCTCTGAGTTGGTGTATCCTCGCTGCAAGGCCCCATGGGCTGGGAGGGGGGTGCAAAGGAAAACCCACATAGGTGGACAGGAGAGCCAGTGGTGCAGCACAGGGCAGATGCTCCCGTGATGCTTGACTGCTGCAGACAAGGTTGTTCCACAATGCAGAAGCCACAATTGGAGTGGCTTCACACACTCCCCTCCCCGAGCAGTTTCCTGTTCCTTCCCTTGCAGTAGTTGCTCGTGGGCCACATAAGAGCCCTGGACGGGTCGGTTCTGGCCCGCGGGCCTTATGTTTGACACCCCTGCTTTAAAGTTTCTGTCTATGTCTCTGTTCCGTATCAGTTTCCTCTTTCTGTTGTGGATTATCAAGGCTTAGTTCTAGGATCCCTCGTATTCTCACGGTTAGTGGTTTTATTTACTTTTTGGCCAACAATATCTCTGTTAGGTTGATGTTATCCAACTGTTCCCTACTTCTCTCCTTTGGTACTTTCTAAAATTAATAATTGCTTTACAAAAAATTTTCTGTTTAGATATTAGATCATTATCTCAAACTTAGTATGCAGAAGACACAATTTATTGTGTTTCCTTCTATAAATCTTGGGGTTTTTTCCCCCTTTTCTTTGTCGCTCAATAGGAATCATAATTTTTAAGCTTTCTCAAGAAGTTAAGAACTGGGGTTCTTTGATGCTTCTCTTTCTTTCTCATATCACATAACTGTTCTAAGGTTTGACAGTTCTTTTCTAAGATTTCCCAAACTCTTCCTTATTCGCCACTAGTTGTGCTTGAACACTTACCCAGACTCTCTTTCGATCCCCTGTTGATTGTTGTAATGTTCTGTTTATCAGTCTGCCTGTCTCCCAGCCTAAACCTGTGCTCTGTTGTTCTCAAGTCTTCTGCTTAATTTTTCATCATGCTTTAATAATGTTACACCTCCATATGTTTCTCATCACTAGCTTCCTCTGTTTCCTATTGTTTAAATTTCTTTTTGAAGGCTGAACTAGATGGTCATGGCTCTCCAGGCACCCTCCTCCCCCTCACTTCCCAGGGCTAATAGGAGCCCAGGAGAAATTTTGATGTACGAAATTGTGCAGTGCTGGGACAATTAAGCCTTTTCTTCCTTTCCTATTGCAGTCCAAATCCATGCCTGACCTATGCCCAGATGAAATGAGAGTCACCGTTCCCGGATCCCTAATCTCTGCTGTTCTACTTTCAGATCCATAATCTCTGCCGGTCTTCTCTGCTCCATGAATTTGACTCGTAACAGTTTAATACCAAAGAAAGTTATAGCCTTCTAATCCATTGAAGTCAATGGGCTAAGAAGGATCTAACTCTCTTTTGGATTATACTTTTAGTATATTTTCAATCTTGCCCAGTTTTCCCCATCTTCACTACTTCTCCCTATACTGTCCCTTGACCAAACACTTCTCTTCCTGCTAAACCTTCACTTTCTTGTGTTATTTCTTGGCCCTTTGCCTTCTCATACCCCCTTTATGCATTGAGATATTTGGCTTTAACTTATTTAAGAATTTATTTATTTATTTTATTCAATTTATACCCCGCCCTCCTCGCTGCGCGGGGAGAAGGGAAGAATCTAATAATTTAAGAAATTGTGCAAAACGCCTACCCTGTATTACTTGTCCTTCCTGAAGTTCTCTTTGACTTATTTGAATATTTTCCTGTTTAAACATATAAGCTTTAATATGTTGTCAAAGCTTTACTTTAACAAATTGCCAGTTGTCCAGTGTCAGTCAACTAGCACAAAGTTTTCCCAGTTCCCTCTAAATCATTTTATTAGGTATCTTTTTTAAAACAAAGACTGCAGTCTGTGGGCAGGGATCTGTTTGTTCTATTTCTATAGATTGCCTTCCGTATTGCTTTAAAAATAATATATAATGATGATAAGTTGCAGCACATTTGTACTAACTAGTACTAGTAACTGTGCATGCAGATCAGACTTAAAAATCCAATAAAATGGAATAAGAAGTGACTTAGCTTTGGATGGCTTATGTGTAAAAGATGGTTGAGCAGTACCGCACTTTGATTTAAAATTAATGGTGGATCCGCTCAGTTAGAAGCTGTGCACTCTATTACTGTGATGCACTGTCGTTATGGGGAAAAAAATTATTATACAAACTTGCTTTATGTCATGGACTTCTCCCAATTCCATGAAAACAATTCAGAGCTTTAATATAGAGAGCCAAAATGCTGACGTTCTTAAGCGTGCTTGTCTCATGTAGAATTCAACCTAGAAGTACACCAAGAACCATTCTACTTTGTCACTGGGAAAGCAATATTTTGTTGATGGTAGTTCCCTTGAGCATCAAGGAATGACTAGAGTAGATATTTTGTGGCTGACTACTAGAGATGTACATACAAGTGAATGTTAATGAAGCCAAACTCTTGGAGAATTCTTGAGACTGTTTCAGCTCTATTTCTATGAGTAAGGATGATCCAGAGGAGAATGAAGCCAAGGAAAATATTCTGGCATTAATTCTTGGTGGTCTAGTGACACTATGTATATCATTTCTTTAAACAGCTTTATCGTGTGTGTACATTCTGCTCCAAATGCTTGGGTTTGACTTGGAGAATGGAGCCAAACCATTGGCTTGATTTGACATGAGTCTTTCAAACTTCTGGCTTCCAATAACTCCTAACAAAAACAATGTCTGAGCTTTTAAAGAAAAAAAATTACATACACATACCAGGTGAAGGCTTCTTGGAGCCTTAATATCAAGTTTAGCTACCAATTTATCTTTCCCCTGAATTCCGTTCAACTGTCTGGAATCATTTTTGGGAAATTGGCTCCTTCAAAGCAGTAATCACGGCCGGGTTTTTTTCATCCTTCACAAAGCTTAAAAACACGGGCTCGTGCTATAGCCTGTACAACTGTGGTTTCATGTTCTGCATCAGCAGAATAACAGACAAGGGGGGGAAATACTCTTGAAGGACACTATCCACCACTGAAAGTATCACTTTGAAACTTTGGTTGACATGAATGGGTTTCAAACAAGAACAAAGCCATGCTCCCATTTATCTGCTATTAATTCCAATGTGGCTTGCACAGGAATCATTCACTGGGAATAACAATGCCAGCCTCCAGGTGGGACCTGGGGATCCCCTGGAATTACAGTTCATCTCCAGACTACAGTGATCAATTCATCTGGAGAAAAGGGATGCGTTGTTGTTGTTTTTTAAATCCCCGGAGGGGTATTGTTTTATTATGCAAATACTACAAAAACTACAAAGAAATATCAGGGAAGGGACTACAACTAAAGATAAAGGAAAGCAAACCACACTAAACTAAAACCCCAAGAGGAGGAGATCTTTTCACTGTTAGTAAAATTGTTAGTACAATTAGTTTTAATATCACAATATACATGTAGAGTTCTTGCTTATAACAATTCATTATTTATATGTTATTTTGTTAGTTGTTATGAGAGAAAAACAGGAGCTGCGGTGGCTCAAGTGGTTAAGACGCTGAACTGCAGGCTGTGGAAGGTCAGTAGTTCAGCAGTTCAAGACCCGGGTGCCGCAAGATGGGGTGAGCTCCTGTCTCTAGTTCCAGCTCCTGCCAACCTAGCAGTTCAAAAGCAAGAAATTGCAAGTAGATAAATAGGTACCACTTCGGTGGGAAGGTAACAGCGTTCCGTGCGCCTTGGTGTTTAGTCATGCCGGCCACATGACCACGGAAACGTCTTCGGACAGCGCTGGCTCTTCGGCTTTGTAACGGAGATGAGCACCGCAACCCTAAAGTCGGATTCGACTGGCTTTCGAGCAAGGGAACCTTTACCTTTACCTTTATGAGAGAAAAGGGATGCTTTGGAGGGTGGACTTGATGGCATTGTACCCCACTGAGGTCCCTGTCTTCCCCAGGTTCCACCCCCAAATCTCCAGGGGTTTCCCAACCTGGATCTGGCAACTCTACACCCCAGCCCCCCAACAGTGGCCAGGAGGGACTTGTCAACCCTAACTGGGTAGTGTCCCCACTGTATGTGAAAAGGGCTTTATAATTAGGAATAGTGTTCCAAGTGTTCTCCAAGTAGCAGTAGTGCCTTTGAAAGTTGCACAGTTCGTGCAGGTGAACAGATTCACAGAAAAAGGTCATTTTATAAAACCAGGACCATTGTTCCTCTGTGGTTTGTTGCCCTTTTGCTGCCATATCTGCTCAATCTGACTGGGAGTTGTGACCTACTGGGTTTTGTTAACAAGTGTCTGTTATGTTGACATACCAGCCATAGTAACTTTTTTTCAGATGCGTGCAATGGGGAACAAGGCACACTAGGGTTGCCAGCAGGGCTATTTTGGGGCAGGAACGCACAGGAACGGAGTTCCGGCTGGCTCCCGAGTTGGCCACGCCCAGCAGGAACTCATTAGCATAATAGGCCACACCCAACAGCAGAAACTCATTAGGATTGGCTACATTAGGGGTGTGTGGCCTAACATGCAAAGGAGTTCCTGCTACAAAAAAAGGCCCTGGGTTTTGACAACAAACAAGGTAAACAGAATAACAAGCAAAAGGTGGGTGTGGCTGGATAACCACACTTCTGGTAACACGTGGGTGCGGCCTAATGTGCTCATAAGCTGTGCTGTCAGGGGTGTGGCCCAATATGCTAATGAGTTTCTGCTGTTGGGTGTGGCCTAAGTTCCTGCTGGGCTTTTTCTACAAAAAGAGCCCTGGCTTGCCAGCATCCCGGTGGGACTTGGAGTTTTCCTAGAATTATGACTGTTCTCCAGACAACAGAGATCAGTTCCCCTGGAGAAAAGGGCAGCTCGAAAGGTGAGTCTCATCTGGAAAGATGGGCTATAAATGAAGTAAATAAATGAAGAAATATGCACCTAGGTTCTTTCCTTACATTTCAGTATAAGAACACAGGTTTTATGCAGAAACGGCTGTGACCCCACTGCTCCTCCCCCAAACGTGCATTCATTCTAACCCACTTCAAGCATCTGAAGAAAACTAGCATAGAGAAGCCATTAGCAAAATCTCATAGGCTGCCACAGCCAATAGAACAAAAACAGCATAGAGAAGAACAGCATCAAAGCAACTTAAAAGTGTTTGCAATCGATGCCAAAAAAAAAACAAAAATACTAAAACCAGGAGGCATCTTTCAACTAACAAGAAGATGACCATGAAACAAAGTAAGTAGGTTCGGCCCTAGTTAGGAATGGTACTGAAACGGATATAATATTATACACTATTATTATACCAAACCATCCCTCTCTTTATCCTGATTGTAATGTTAAATACTGGGAACCATATTTTGGACTTTCAGAAACAATTTCTTTTAGCCCATTTTTGGGGGGATTAAAATTCATAGCATAGATCAGGGGTCCCCAAGGTGGTGCCCGCTGAAACCTTTTCTGGCACCTTGGATATTTGATTGGCTGGGCAGATTGTTTAAAACACTGATTTGGCAGCAGTTGCCACCACAGTTCAAGGGTCTTACTGAAGTTAAGCTGTGGCTGGCTCTACCTTCTGTGGCAGCCATTTTGCTGCTAAATTCCAAATGCACTTGCACGCTCAAAAAGGTTGGGGACCCTGGCATAGACAGACAGACAGAGAGATCATAGCAGATGTACAGTCCAATCCTAAAGGCTGTGTGCACTGCAGTGGCCAGGTGATGGCATAATCGTGGAGCTGCTACTCTGCTCCCCAAAGGGTTCCAATACAGCAATTCACAAAACCAAACAAGGACCCACGGTAAGTAGAAAAACCAACATACAACAGGTACCATGCACAGATGATTATAACATAATTTCTACATATATAATAAATAATCTTAAACAAAAATATCAAAAATCATCTCCAAGAATCTCAAAAGCTATTGTACAACCTTTAATAATAGTCCTCCTCTGTTAAATAAAAGTTTCAAAAGGGAGGACTCCTTAAAGTCTCTTTATAACATGTGCGCGTGTCTTCCCCAAAGGGTTCCAGCAGAGAGGAGGAAGAGGAGTTGGTTTTACGATCACCTTTTCTTCCTCTCCCACAGCAGATACCCTGTGAGATAGGTGGGATTGAGAGAGTTCTGTGACTGGCCCAAGGTCACCCAGCTGGCTTCATGTGGAGAGGAGTGAGGAATCAAACTCAGTTCTCCAGATTAGAGTCCACCGCTCTTAGCCACTACACCACACTGGCTCTCTTAATTTCCCAGTTCCAAAAATCCAATGAGAAGTGGGGCCACACAGGCAACAGCCATGTCAGCATCCCTAGCAACTATGCCGTTGCGTCCATGAGGTGCGACGGCAGGGCTGTGATGGACAGAGTGGAGAGAACAAATGGCGGCCCGTCCATACCAGTGGCCCAGCTCTGTGCATGTCACAGCTGAGGGGCAAGGCCACAAACCGCAGGCCTTGTCCGTGGCACCCTGCCATCTCCCCCGTAAAGGAACAGAGCCCTGTCTAACAGTAACAGAGCAGCTGACAGAGTCGGCAAGGGCCCCCAGAATCTCCCACTGGTGGCAGCCCCAAACATGTACACAGCCCACATGGTCCAAAGGCTGCAGTCACCAAGTGGCTATTAGCCACAAGGTATAGATAAGGGGCTCTGGGGCAAGTGATGCTCTGTCTTCTTGGTGCTTGGGGGGGGGTCAACAGTGGGAGGGCTTCTAATGTCCTGGCCCCACTGATGGACCTCCTGATGGCACCTGGTATTTCTGGCCACTGTGTGACACAGAGTGTTGGGCTGGATGGGCCTTTGGCCTGATCCAACATTATGTTCTTATGAAAGGGACACTGGGGGAGATGACAAGGATTGTGCACCCCCTGCACCTGTGTAACTCTGACCTATGCTGGCATATCGGAATGACTAGGTCCCAGCGTAGTGTCTAGATGGCTCCCTGAGCACTGTCAACTTTCCCTTTGGGTTGCACAGAGAGGTTATCAGTAATCCACTAATTCTTAAGTATACTAAAACAAATGTTAAGCCTTGGCTCCGGAGAGCCTTCCCTTCTCCTGCCCTCCCCTCCTCCCATAAATGGTGTGGTTTTGCTGATTAGCATTTGAGAAAATATGTTACACTTTTAACGGCTGTTTCCGAAAGGAGGCTGGTGCAAGGGATTTTGGATCTTAATGGCACCATTTATCAAGATAGTACTTTTGAGCATAAAGCATAAAGCTTTCCCACATGGTAATTAATACTGCACATTTAATTCAGTGACAGTTCATTGTTTAAGGAGGAGGTGTGGGGAGAATGAAAGCGATGCCCCGGACCCAGACATTTGCAAAGGAGAAATGACAGGTCCTGGTGCTAACATAACACTGTTTTTGTAATATTAACGAATCAGTGCATCCAATGCACCCTGCAGTACTCACCTGACCAACAAATTTTGGGATCAGTTTTCAAGAAGAGATAAGAATGAGCTTCAAATAATCCATATTAAATGTATGTTTGCTTCAGGCTAGGAATGATTTTAAATTTTCCATCTCTGCTGTTTTGAGCCAAAAATTCACATTTAGGTTTTGCTTCTCTTTTGTGCAACTCAGACTTGTGATCCTTTCTTTTCAGTTCTGTTTCCCTGCACTTCGTTTTCCCTGTAACAAGTACATATTTCCCAGTATGTCTTGTGCATCTGTAAACTGGTGGGATATGTATATTATAATATAAACTCACAAGGGAATCCCCCCCCCGCCCATTGCTGAGCTTGTGCATCCAAGCCCAACCACTCACCTTGGGGCCCAGCTGCAGTGGTATCTGGGAGATGCTCTGAACCCCAAGCGGCTGCCGTGCCCGGAAAGGCTCCTGATGTATGCCACCGCAGTCAGGCCTGGGGCTCCCGGCATCAGCTGCCACTGCAGCCACGCTCCAGGGCCCCTCTGCACTGGGCTCCAGCGTAACTCTCAGCTGCCAGAGAAGAAAAGTAATTTTTTCAATTTTTCAATTTTTTATTTTACTTTGGGGGAAATTTAAACATTTGATATTTTTTCTGCAAACCTGGGGAGTCCCCTCAAATTTGCTGAAAAATCTATTTAGCATCTGCGTGGCCCTGATCTTTGGATTTAGGTATCTGCAGATAGGGGCCACATGTCACTAATGGTGTTTGCAGGGGTCATTTCCTGCGGGAGCGCACAGGAGCAGAGCTCCGGCAGTAAAGAGCCCAGGGGGCGGGCACATGCAAGAAGCCCCACCCCCTGCTCCCAGCAGCCCTCAGTCAGAGCAAGAAGCAGCCAGGTAAGCTGCAGAGCCCCCCCCCCAGCCCCCTGGTCCAAAACAGTACAGTGGCCCCTTTAAGACCAAGTTTTATTCAGGTACAAGCTCTCCCTCCTCTGCCAGGACAGATCTTCACGTTCCCCCACCCCCCAAACAGCTAGCAATCCAAAACAGTCCAGCGGAGCCTGAGTGGTGGGTTTTGCCTTCTGACACACTTCCAGTGATGTCAGATGGTGTGGCATATGCAAATAAGTTATGCTAACGAGTTATGCTAATGAGCTCCTGCACCTCTTTTTCTATGAAATGACCCCTGGGTGTATGGATTATGCACATTACACATACAGATTGCATATGAACACCATGAAATATTTGTACACCTTACAAACAGATCTACAAAAGGAACAGCAAAAAACTACAGAACCAAAACCACTGAGAACAATATGTATTTATTTACTGCATTTTTAGCCAACCCTTCCTCCACTAAGCTCAGAGCAGACTACAGGGTTCCCTAGATTTTACCCTAACAACAACTCTATGAGGAAGGTTAGGTTGACAGACAGTGACTGGCCCTTGCTCACCCAGTGAGTTTTATAGCAGAGTGAGGATCTGAACGTAGATTTTATTCATTTGTTTGTTTCATTTATATCCCCCCTTTCTCCCCAGTGGAGACTCCAAGTAGCTTACATCTTTCTCCTCTCGTTAATGTTATCCTTACAACAACCCTGTAAGGTAGATTAAGCTAACACCCAGCAAGACTGACACTCTAGCCATTATACCACACTGGTGCCAGTTTGGTGTAGTGGTTAGGAGCACGTACTCTAATCTGGGAGAACCAGGTTTGATTCCCCACTCCTCCACATGCAGCTGCTGGTGTGACCTTGGGTCAGTCATAAATTCTTTCAGAGCTGGTCTCTCAAGGGCAGTTCTTGAAACACCTCTCTTAGCCCCACCTACCTCCCCTACCTCCCCTGTTGTGGGGAGGGGAAGGGAAAGGATAGTGTTAGCCGCTCTGAGACTCCTTCAGGTAGTGAAGGGTGGGGTATAAATCCAATGTCCTCCTCCTTCTTCCCACTCCCCATGTGATCACCCCACTCTTAGTCAAACAGTCTAATAATCACACTGCAATGTAGAGTAACAATAAAAAATGGAATAAGCAAGGTTTTCTCCGCTACTTGCTAGGTGGTGTTGGAAACAGAATACAGAATGAGACAGACTTTGGTCTGATTCAGTAGACAACTATTGCATTCTTATACTTACCAAGAGTAAAGACTGTGTTTCCTTGCAAAAGAAGGCTATATCTGTAGTCATTGATCTGTGATTTTACTTCTCACAACAAAGGTGCTGCGATAACTGGGTCACTGTAGTCTTTTCTTAGGATTTAAGAGACTGTCAAATAAATCAGAATTATGGTGGGGAGGGAGAGGATTCAAAGTAAAGCAAGTAAACTGTGGGGAAATGCACATAGTATTTAAAAAGCAGTGACAGTGAGGACTTTATCTGTGGTGTGAGCCTGGCGTCACAATTTGAGTGACAGATATACATAAGAGAAAGTCAAATGCTGGGTAAGCTATCAGTCTCACCCCCAATGTCCTCTTGGGCTGGCCATTTAATATATATATGTATGTATGTATGTATATATATATCAAAGTAGCGTATGTCATTTTTTTCATTTATATTTTTACTTTTCCTATTATTCATACAGTTAAAAACAATCACATTTGTAATACTGTTTGGTGTAGTGGTTAAGTGCGCGAACTCTAATCTGGGAGAACCGGGTTTGATTCCCCACTCCTCCACTCGCACCTGGCTGGATGACCTTGGGCAAGCCGTAGTTCTGATAAGAGCTGTTCTTGAAAAAGAGCAGTTTCTGTCAAGAGCTCTCTCAGCCCCACCTACCTCACTGGGTGTCTGTTGTGGGGAGAGAAGCCAATCCACAGCAACCTTTTCTCTGATTCAGGTTAAGTCATATTGTAAATTAAGGGGGAAATTTCCTCAAAATATCCAAGGAGAGAAACAGGCACATTTGTATTTACTTTTGGGTTCCACTGCTCTAAAAATTATATATCCATCTTCCATCTTTTTGTATTCTGACAAACATGTTTACGGGAAATTTAGCTGGGACAACTTGACCTGCAGTCCAGCTATGCCAAGATTTGTGAATTTCCCCCATGTTTTTCTGGGATTATCATACATTTTTTGTTTCATTGCCATTTTGCTTTGTGTTTAGAAGTATTTGTGGACTGAGTCAGTCCACAGAGTTATTGCTGAACTTTGCACAAATCTACTAAATCCACTGTGTTCATGCAATATAGACCATAGCGTGGACTTCCTATTTGCATCACCCCATGTTGGAGGATTTTGTAATATCTGAAAATACATTCAGTTATATGATTCCTCCCATTACAATGAATGTTTTCAGGGTTAAAGGTATGAAGACTTTCCCCCCTTCTTGCAAGTGCTCTCTAAACCAAGGCTGCTCAATGTCCAGAATTCTGTCTTTGAAATGCATGTTCTCACAAGTCCCCTGAGCCCCATTTTTGGAACTTATTTCATGTACTGTACCTTGGCAACTCCTGTGGACAGCAGTGAGACTGTACTAAACAAGCAGATTTAAGAAAGCTGACTTGAATTGACATGAGCCAAGCATTGCGGAGTTAAACTTTAACTGAGAGTGGAAGAGAACCTTTCTTCCCTCTGGAGGAAGTTCAAGCTTTTGCATCCTTAGCTGAGAAATTTGTGTACGAAAAAATGGAAGATGTGAAGCTGTTATAATATACTGGCACAAAACAATGGGAGACTATCCGCGCATGCAGTTTTGAAGCAAAGGCTTTGCAAAGGCTTCAGAAACGGCCCTATGCGAGATTTGAAGGAGAGAGAGTCAGTTTGATGGATGAAGACAAGTGTTCCAGACTTAAGAAACAAGTTACGACTGAAAAGTAAATGAATTCCAAATGTACCACTCAGTTATACTCTAAAAGTATGCTAGAAGATATACATTTGTTAAATAATTGAGGGTTTATGTGAATAGGTTGAATACCGAATCAGGTTCAAGGTTCTGGCATTAACCTTTAAGGCTCTAAATGATGGGGGACCAATGTACCTTCGGGACCGCCTCTCCTGGTACACCCTCCAAAGGGCACTGCGCTCAGCTGAGAAAAATCTTCTGGCGATTCCTGGCCTCAAAAATATCTGGCTGTCCTCAACCAGAGCCAGGACTTTTATGGCCCTGACTATGACCTTATGGAACTCTCTGCCAAATGACATCCATGCCCTGTGGGACCGAGTTCAGTTCCACAGGGCTTGTAAGTCAGAGATGTTCCGCCAGCCGTACGGTTGAGGACAGCAAGGGTTTTTAATTAGCCTGTCCTCTTTTTCTGTTCACTCCCCCCTTGGGGAAAACACTTTGATGTAAACGCCACCTGAAATAATTATTGAAATTGTTCTATTGTTTTTAACTGTTTTAAGTTGACTATGATTGTAAACTTGAATGCTGTACACTGCCCTGAGCCTCAAAAATGGGGGAGGGCAGTCTAAAATTCAAATAGATAAATAAATAAACTTATTGGTTCCATTCACAATGGCAGCTGCCTGATGCAACGCTAAGTGCAAGTCTGCTTTGGACATCTCTCCTGCCACTGAGTCTCCACTATGGCCAGGCAAATTTCCCACAACTCTGCCTTCAAAGCAATTGGATCGTCTAGTCACCTCCACTGTAAAGATGGCATTAGAATTATTTGCCCTCAGAGGGAATCACACAGAGCCATGGCCCTTGCAGAAACACAGGGATTCACAGTTGCTGTGAAGTGAACTAGCTCATACTCTTAGGCCCCGGTCACACGGGCCGGATATCGCGGGGGGGGGAGGCGTGGCTGTTTGCCCCGGAGCGAAATACCGCGCGGCAGCGGGATCAAACGTCCCACCAACGTCCTGTGGTTGGGGGGGGAGGTGCCGGGGAGGTGCCGATCATACGTCACTCCTGCAGCATGGCAAAGAAGCGGTTTGGCAGGGTTTTTTTTTTAACCCAAGTGTTCGCATGCTCCGTTGGGTGCTTGTGCGCATCCTGTGGAGACTTGGGGGGGAAAAAACCCTTTTTGCGACGGGACATGGGCGGGTGCCGGATGCCACCGGAAACGTGATCAGACACCCGCCCTTGCCCCGCGGTTTCTGGAAACTAGTTCCTCGGAGGTACTATTTTTTACCCCGCATCTTCGGCGGAAAGCCTTGGGTGAGCCATGGGAGCTCTACGCTTCCCAGATGTGGCGCTGTGATCGCGCCCAGAAAATCCGCCTATCTTCCGTCTCTGTAGCGTGGCTAATGCTCCGTGTGACCGCAGCCTTATATTCCTAAAGTAGGCCAATAGACAGGGCAGGAAGCAGCCCTTCAGGTTGCCTGGACCGAAGCCATTCAGGGCTTTCGAGGTCAAAAAGAGTTCTTTGACTGAGCCTGGAAACTCATTGAATGCAATTCATATAAGTTAGGTGTTAAGTGTCTGCAGCTGATATTGTGGTCACCACATTATATACCAGTTGACATTTCTGAACTATCTTTAGAGGCAGCCCCCAAAGCAGCATGGTATAGAAGCATGGTATGGATAGGATGAGCTTCCCTGTAACACCATTGCTTGCTTGGAGGAAACATTGTTGACGCATGTATTTCACTTTGCAAATTTCAGTAACAAGAAGCACCAGTCCTGGTCATCCCCCAAACAGTGAAAATTGCTCCCCATAACAGAGCAAAAACAGTGTCCGCAAATAATGTTTTTGAATTATGTTCATCAGCGATAATAGATAAGTTGATTTTGTATGTATATATGTACGTATGAGTATATTTTGGATAATCTGTTTTTAAGGGTTTTCCAGCAAATAAACTATCACCACTTGATCGCATTTTACTTGTAACAATGCTGTGCAAATGAAACCATATTGCTTCATAGAATAATGCATTAATCATCATCAGTCGTCATTCAGCACTGTGCGTTCCTTCCATGCAGTGCAAAAATATGAACAGATATCCTCACGAGAAGGATAAATGTCTTATCTCATAGTTCACCTAGCCTGGAATACATAATGGGGTTGCATCGAGAATGCACGTTATTTATCATTCCTTGTATGGGGCAAAAGGCAATGATGGATACCTTTTGAACCGTGAGAGATTTATGAACATTTTTACCCCTTGAGTGCTGTGGAACCAGGGAGGATTGGAGTCCCATATGCATGAAGACTTTTCGGCGTATTTAGTGATTTCATTATTATTGTTGTTGTATTTCAGAAGACTGAAGAGGCTGAATGGAACAGATGAAAAAATACAGTATTGTGTCACTTTTTAAGGAGGTATCCATCAGCCTTCATCTCATTTCTTAACTAGATGGAAACCAGTGAAATTAGAACTAAAATGCAAATACAGCCATACAAAGCAAGCGGTGCTACCAGCAGCTGACGTAGATCTTGATAGGGCTAGCTGAATGTGGGCGGTTGTATAAATACCTTGTTGGGATGAATTGTAATCACCTAGAATGTAGTTGTAACTGTGCGGCCCTAGTGGAAAAGGTCTCAGAAACCCATGCAAGAGATGCAGAATTTGTGAACTAAACAATGTTACAATCTTGTATGGTGTTGGGCTGAAATCAGAGGAAAAATGCAGGACTGCAGGCTGCAGCCAAATTCTGCAATTAGAATTAAGCAATTAAATGAACTATATGCAGGACTGCAGCCAAATTCTGCAATTAGAATTAAATATCAGGCAATGGGGATACATGCTGTTCTTTTATCTATCAATACATTTTTGACTAACATCTCCATAGAAATTACTCAAAGCACCATACAAATTTATAGAACGTAAATCTCTGGACTGTCACCAGCAACTGGACAAACCTTTGCTCAGAAGCAAAGGAGGAGTGGACTTTTGTGCCTTGTTTTCTTATCCCTGCATCACAAACTGGGCCTGCTGAAATTCCTTCTTACTCTAAGAACTTGTCCTCAATTGCATCTGCTCACCTGGGCTCTGATTCCTAGTTTAGCCTATGGCTTGGATACAGGCTAGACCAGGGGTGTCAAACATGAGGCCTGGGCTCTTATGCGGCCCGCGAGCCACTGATGCAAGGGAGGAAGTGCTGGGGGCGAGTGGGCAGAGCCACTCCATTGTGGCTTTTGCTCAGCTGAACAACCTTGCCTGCAGCAGTCAAGCATCGTGGGAGCACCTGCCCAGCATTGCACTGCTGCCTCTCCGGTCCACCTCTGTGGGTTTTCCTCTGAACCCCCCTCCCACCCCAGGAGGACTTGCATTGAGGACACACCAACTCAGAGCTTACCAGCTGCTGTCCTTTATACAGTTTCTATTTCCAGTACCTGGCATTACGTTTTACGGCACACTTGGCCCAGCCTGAAAAAGAGACATTTATGTCAGATCCAACCCTCATAAGTTTGACACCCCTGGGCTAGACATTTCTGCAGGTGCTAGGATTTCCAAGCACAGAGTGTGATTTTCCTGCCTGCTTTCTCCCATGGCAGCATGAAATGGCTCCTCCCATCCTGTTCTTGGGGTAGAAGAGATCCCCAAGAACAGGATTGGGGGGGGAGCATTTTGGGTTACTACAGGAGGGAGGGAGAAATTGTGCTTTATGGGTGGAAATCCTTACATTAAACTGTGTCCAACCCATAATTATGCAATGCAGAGGATGGAATAAATGACTTCAAGAACATTTTAAGCCATGACTGGGAAGATATGTGATGCTCCAGTTGTGTTTGGCTTTGCTGATTTTCATTAATCATAACTACATTCTAAGATGCCCTAAGGCTATACTGATAACTCCACCACTTTGAAAAGGAGTCATATAAAGAAAACAAATAGCAATAAATGACACAAGTATGGCATCTACTTCGTATTTTTAAGATAAATAGATGCACAGGAAATTCGATCTGGTATATGTGTAATGCCAAAATGTGCTTTATTACATATATTTTGTCAATCGGCTTGTGCATATACAAATGAGTATATATGAGATGCCTTTATGAAATATATCCCAGAGTTAAGAATGGGATTTTGGAAAGGAAAAAGCTCCCCACACAATTTTTGTCCTGTTATGACATCTTGGAGCTGGTTGCCAGACTCCAGGTAGTGGCTGGAGATCTCCTGGGATTTCAGCTGATCCCCAGGTGACAGAAATCAGTTCACCTGGAGAAAATGGCCACTTCAGAAGGTGGACTCTGTGGCATTGTACTCCATTGAAGTCCCTTCCCTCCACAAACCCCGCCCTCCTCAAGCTCCACCCCCAAAATCTACAGGTATTTCCCAACTTAGAATTGACAACCCTATCTTGGAGAGCGATCATAAGCAAGTCTACTCAAAATCCTTTTCAAGTCTGTTCATTGGGGCTCACTTCCTGGAAAGTACTCTTAGGCCCCGGTCACATGGCAAAGTTGCCACGGGAGAGGCACGGAAGGTGGGCGGATTATCCGGGCGCGATCACACCCCAACATCTGGGAAGTGGAGCGCACCCGTGGCTTACCGCTGACAACGCGCATTTAAAAACAAGTACCTCCAAGGTACTAGTAAACATTTGCCACGGGCAGCTTCCAGACGCCCATGGTGTGATCGCGCCGGCACACGGCATTCCCCTCCGGTCCCTCGTTTACCCGCTGGTGCCGAGGGAAGGACCCGTGTTATGCCGCTGGTGCATCTGATCACGTAATCGCAGATCAAACTGCGCCAGGGCAATTAGCCCCCCTTCCCCCCCGCAATATCCGGCCCGTGTGCCCGGGGCTTTAGAATGGCATTGTTAGAATTACAGCCCACTGAGGAAGATCTTCCTAGACTCTCCCGTACCCTGATTGGGGTTGCTAGATTATTGCAATTCAGCTAGCAGATGGACACCAAAATGGTTCGTGCTGTAAGCTAAAGTGGTTTCTTCTAGCACTGTCAGTGGCATCTTGTTGAATTTAAGCATTTTTGTTTTCCAAAGAAGGGTAGAGCAAGATTCGAGTGCAGTAGCACCTTACGCCAACGAGATTCCCTTTGTCAGCCTTGACTCTCAACACCAAGATTCCCTTTGTCAGCCTTGACTCTCAAAAGCATATGCCCTGGAAATCGTGTTTGTGTTTAAGGTTCTACTGGCCTCAGGTGTTGCTCTTCTGCTGCGGACCAACATGGCTACCCACGTGAAACTAAAGAGGGAGGCATGAGAAACAGAAGACAGTACGAGAAGGTGAGGAGAAAAGCAGAAGGGGGGGAATGAAGAGAAGTGGAAACAACATGGTAAAATATAAAACTGGGTTCCATATTGTAGAAGAGGATTAAATTTGGGACTGAAATGAGTGAAGGCCACTGTGCTCGGTTCATGTTACAAAAAGAAAGGTAATGTGGTAATGTTTTCTGAAGGCAGACTGAATTGCTGAGTGCCGTTTCAACATTATCCTTGTTTAAAGTCTAACAGATTGCCACTGGGAACTAATTTGGTGCATCATCTTCTGCTTCAGAAAGACACATTTACTATCAGGCAGTTTGTAGAGGAAGTTGGAATTTTTATTTTTTTTAAAAAAGGTGAAAAAATGATGTCTGCTCAGACATATCCCCCTCCTGAATTAGGTTTCTCCTGTACCTCAGAGATCTATACCTGTTACCTGCTTCCTTCCTTTCATACGCATACATAATCATTGGCTGATCTATATGCTTAACATGACATGGAAATGAGGGAATAATCCGCGGATAGCACAAGTATATCATTTTGATTTACTGTGTAACATTTAAATGTTTTGAGGTCAGACCTCTGTGAGGGAATAATTCACAGCTGGATATATGGCTCCTTCAGAAACTACATTTATTGCCAGCAAGAACTGCACAGATTGTTTTTTACACACTTGCTTTTTATTGCTTATGTGAGACGCAGTCACAGGTTAGTTCACATAAACATTTATATAGGTTTTCGAAAACAGTTGTTACTGAGGAAAAAGAAGCCTTTTTTTTTTGTTTACACAAATTCAGAACAAAAGATGCTTCCCCAGTGCTCTTCCCTATAATTGACATGTGGGCGTGTTCCCCCCCCCCTTCAAATCACCGACTAGAAGATTCAAGTGGGGAGATATATTCTTGACAGGACTTAAATTAGTGGTAGCTTGACACATTTGTGAACAATTACTAGACACTGAGGTGTTTAAAGTAATGGGGACTGTTTTCCCAAGGGACAGCAGAAGTTTCAAATCCATTAAAACAAAAACAGCTCTTCCACATGATTAGTTAAATAGAAGTACATGGGTACGGCTGCAGTCCTGTGCACAGTTAGGCGCACATGAGTTCAGCAGTTTTCACCACGCCTCACTCTTGATGGGATTCAGTTGCACATTTTATTGAGGTATGTATAATTGAGTCCTTCACAGAATGGCATTCTTTTCTCTGCAGTAAAAAAAACCCCTTGATTTATTAATACCTTGGTTGATATCTTGATTACTTGGAAGAGGTTATGTACCTGTGTTTCATAGCTAATACGCATACTCTCAAATGGGGAAGGGCCGTGGCTCAGTGGTAGAGCATCTGTTTTGCATGCAGAAGACCCCAGGTTCAATCCCTGACATCTCCAGGTAAAAGGATCAGGTAGGATGTGATGTGAAAGAGCTCCGTGCGGGAGCCACTGCTGATCTGTGTAGACAATACTGCCCTCAATGAACCAATAAGGCATTTGCATATGTTCAAATGTATCAGAATTGGATATTTTATATAAATTTAAATTAAACCAATTTGGCTAAGTATCCCTAATCAGCATACAGTAATATTTCAGCAGAGGTGTTGATTTTAGCCCTTAAAGCTCCCCATGGCTTGGGGCTGGGGAATCTGAAGGGCCATCTTCTCCTATACGTTCTTGCCAGGGAACTAAGATCACAAGGAGAGTGCCTCCTGACTATCCCATCAACCAAATAAGTTTGTCTGGTGGGTACATGAGAGAGTGTCTTTTCAGAGGCAGCATGACGATTATGGAACAACCTCCCCAGGGAGGTGCACCTGTCCCCCTCACTCTTGACCTTTAGGAGGCAGCTGACGGTAGCTTTATTCGTGGCGGCATTTTGATTAATTTCAGTGCTTCTGTCTACCAGCAGTTTTAAATTGTTAATTGGGGGGGATATGCATTTTATTGTGTTTTGTTTGCATTGGAAGCTGCCTTGAGTTCCTGTAAGGTAGAAAGGCAGATAATAGAAGAAAAGAAAGAAAGAAAGAAAGAAAGAAAGAAAGAAAGAAAGAAAGAAAGAAAGAAAGAAAGAAAGAGAAAGAAAGATTACCCAAAATATCAATCACCATGGGTAAGGTTCTTTTTATTTATTATAACTAGTTGTTGATTTATTCTGGGTTTCAGTCTTGGCTTGTAAAAAAGACAGGGATGCTTTTAGAAAGCAATATGCAGATACAAATACTTCCAGCTTTTCACCATCTTTTTCAATGGTCCAGTGAAGATCCCTTGCAGACTGCGTGTGTGTGCTGTTTTGTTCACATGTTAATAAATTTTTCTCATTTGTGAGAGTCACTGAATAGAGCGAGCGAATTGTTTTACCCAGTAGGTGGTGGAGCAATAATGAAGCATTGTGATTAAGTAGTGTTGGAACCTCTTATCTTCCTCACTGAGTGGGAGGTACCATTAGTAGTAAAAGTAATTACCTGTGTAGAACATGCTGATTGCATCAAGTATATCTGCAGCACAATACTATGGGAGACTTCCAAACTTTATGAGCTTTAAGGGAGTTTCATTTGCCGACGGTTTCAAATCTTAATCAATTGCACTATTTTTTAATGTAGTGTTGATGTCTAAGTTACAAGCAACGTAGCTAAAAGAGCTTCTTTCTCTCATCAAAATGTGTGTGTCATAATTGGCCCATTTGAAACAAATGGACCATTGGATACAATGATTAAATTGTTCTTAAGTTTTTTAGAAGTAAAGCTAGCTTGTAAAGTTTGGACGGGGGGGACTAATTTGCGCCACTGAAATGCAAGATTTTCAGATACAGCCGAAATTCTCTGGCAAAATCCAAGCACCTCTTCCAAGCCACCGTAGTCATGGCAGATCCCCCAAAGTATTTGTGTGGCGTGCAATATCAGGGGCATTTCAGGCTGCCATGGGAGGGAGGAGGTGAAAAAGGGGTGCTCTGTGAGCCCATATCCTCCCTGTGGAAATGCTCCAGGGGATCTGAACCAAGGCCTTTGCTTGGGTTAAAAGCTGAGCAGAACTGGAGTGAGGCAATAGAAAGGCAGGTATAGGATTTAGCATGACTGGTAAGTAGTAATGGTGGGTGAACTCTCTTCCGTAACTCACCCTGCACAATTCAGAATCAGATTGATTAAATGTTGGCACTATTTTAAAATAATTCCAACAATTATTTTATTTATTCTGTTAATTGGTCTGCCATTCTGAAATGGACCCTCTCACAGCCCCAGTTATGTCACACAGTAGTACCTATACGCCTCTGGGTCGTAGTTCCACTCGTTTTGTCTAGCTTCTTTTACTGCAGTGTGGGAGACGGTGCTCCAAGGCCAGCATTGCCGGGGATGCAGTGACATCACTTCTGGTGCACCGGAAGTAGTGTCACCATGTGGCCAGTGATGCAGGGATGCTATGGTATTTGGGCAAAAACTGTATGGTAAAAAATGACTTCTAGGCCACAGTGCTGGCCTAGGTCTTTCTTTGGTCCTAGTAAGGCCCCCACCTCCCCCCGATTGCTCCCTGGCTGGGGGTGAACTGGAGCTTTCCCCATTGTTGGATCAAATTGTGCTACATTTGGCATGCTGGAGCCTGTTCAGACCTTGCATTGAACATTTATTTACTTTCTTTCTTACTTCGTTTACACCTTGCATTTCTTCTCAATGGGGACCCAAAGTGGTTTACATGGTCCTCCTCTCCTCCATTTTGTCCTGACACCAGAAGAAGTACCTTCCTTACAAAGGGGTTTCTTTAATGAAGAATTCACTTTCCCATCACAAAACCCTGAAGTGGAAAATAAATTAGTGATTCCATCCAGGACACTGTGTGAAACTACACCCGTTTTTCCTGCCATATAAGCCAGTAGAAAGGTGGTGCAAAAGGCATCCAAATTTTGCTCAGTATAAAGCTTTGGAAAGTAGGAATGTGCAGATATGACCATTTCCATCTCTGATTTCCTGTGCTCTCAGTGTCACTGGTTTTAATATGCCTTTTTTGTGTTGCTGTTGTCCTTGATGCTTTTGTTTCCTGACACCATTTTTATGCCTTGTCCTTGATAATTTTGTCCTTGATAATTGTCCTTGATAATTTTGTTTCCTGTCTCCATTTTTATGCCAACTTACTTTACTTGACATTTTGATATCAAAAGAAAAAGTAGAGTGTGCAGTTGAGTTCCACCTCATAGGCAAGAGAGGAGCAGAGATGGTTTGATACTGCCCTCCTCTGCCCAGCAGTTCCAAGTCTTCCTCATCGGACTTGGTTTCCCATCGAAGTACTGACCTGGCTTAGCTTCCAATTGGGCTCTGATGAGATCAGACTAGTCTGAGATATCAAGGCTCCTCCAATGACCATATAATGCTGAGAAAAAATGAGTTAATTTTGAACAGGAAAGTTAGTGTGGATACAGGGAAACTAGCGTGAGTGTACTTCCCAAGGAAGAACAAAATTGAAATGGGGATATTTGAATCAAGTCAGTTGGCTTTTGAAATTCGGACTCATCTCTGTTGGAAAGACTAGGATTTCCTCCCTCTTTTGGATGATACTTACAGACATTTTCATAGATAATTTCAACAATTTTTGGCAATATATTAGGACATATTGATTTGATAATAAGTGGCATATGTACTAATGAATGCAGCAAACTGTCATGGAATTGATTGCCCAGTTTTCTACTATTGCCTGTTCTAGCCAGATGAAAGCTTGTCATAGTAATGGCAAACCTTTATCAACTCTGTTGACTCAACAGGGCTTGCTAAATTGCATCATTCTAAAAAATCCTTCCAGTTACACTTTGGTTTCTAAAATCAGGCTGCCAAGGAAAATACACATTAGTCTTTTAAAGCTCTCAGAATCGCTTGATCTTTAAAAAACAAGAACACTTGAATATTCTTTTAGTGATTTTTTTTGTCTTTTAGTCCACTTAATCTAATAAAATGGAATCAGCACGTTAATATGTAGGCATGTATCTCAATCTGAACCCAGCACATTAATAAAAAAATCCATCAGTTTACAGGAAAAGTTTTTTTAAAAAATTAGGGGATTTAAAATCATCCCCCAAACTGAAAATTCCAACTGAGATCCCACAAAATCTCATGAAGTCATGCTTGGCATTGTGGGATTGCCTAGAAATTACAGCAGAAACGGAGGCTTCGGATACTGAAAGCAGCAATTGGGAGGGGAGAAGGGAGCGAAAATGACAACTCGAAGGGGCAGAGAGAATGGAGAGAGTTTTTTGGGGGGGAGAAGCTAAACTAGTGATGGGTGTGGAAAAGAGGAGAGAAAGTGGCAATGGGGGCTGGGAAAAGGAGAGAAAGTGGTGATGGGGCCCCGAAATTGGGGAGCAGCAAGGGGTGGATGGGATGTGTCTTATGGGTCCTCACTGATGTAAATTAATGTTGGAGTGATGGAATGTGTTATTCTTTCATATGGATATACTTCACTGAAAGAAAAATTAACTTGTGAGATTCACTGCCGCAGGATGTAAGAATGGCCACCAGTTTAGGAGATTAGACAGATTCATGGAGGAGTGCTCTACTGATAGCTGGGAGCTATGGTGGCTAGATGGACCCACCATCTTTTAGAGACTCTAACCCTTTGAACGTCAGCACTGTGACAACAAAGCCTCCATGGCTTGCATGTTGGCCACTTAGCAAAAGAGAATGCTGAACTAGATGGGCTATTGGTCTGATCCAGCATGGTACCTCGTACATTCTTATATTCTCTTCCCCTTGAGCAGATAGTTGGTGCTATCAGTGTGGAAGGCAAGGGATGACAGAGGGCCTAGAATCACTCTCTCCCCGAATTACAACTCATCTCCAGACTACAGAGATCAGTTCACCTGGAGAAAGTGGATGCTTTGGAGGGTGGACTGTATGGCATTGTAGCTCACTGAGGTCCCTGTCCTCCACAGGCTCATTCCCCAAATCTCCAGGGGTTTCCCTCCCCCCCCCCACCCTCCGCCAGTGACTGGACAGGACCTGGCAACCCTAGTGACAATTGTTTGCAATGTTGACTGTGCCGAACACCCATTCAATGAGTCACACATGGCTAGGAGCATTATTTCAGATTTTATCTGGAGTGAGGGGTGAGATTCAGTAAAGCTCAAGGGCCTGATCTGAAGAACATGCAATGTTAACTTGCCAAAACATAGCAGTCCATTTTTAGAACACTTGTGATCATTTTGCTCTTCATATCTCATAAGTTATATAGGGATGTTATTAATATAGGATAATCACACACCCTCCTTTCCCAAACTGAGGGGTCTTTGGCGTGCATCCCTAGCCCGTAATCTCACACATAGTGCACAGACTGATTGAATTGTTTATAACAATAGCCACTCCGTTCATATGTCACATTTAATTTAAGTAAAAGTGTCCACAAACCTGGCTTGATAGTATGCTCACACATGTGGCTTTCTTTACACTCCTCTCTTCTGTTCTCACACAGATTATGGTTACAAACTAAATTTAGGATTGCCGGCCTCCAGGTATCAGCTGCCACCACAGCACAAGGATCTTCACTGTGTGGCTGAAGTTAAGCTGCCTCAACCGTTTGGTAGCCAGCTCAGACTCCTGAAGCAGCCATTTTGTGGCAGACATTTTGTGACTGCGCCCACCTTGCTGTGTCAGCATTCTAAAGGTGCCTACAGGCTCAAAGAGGTTGGGGACCCCTGAAGTACAGTATACATGGGCTGCGACTTGGGGGAATCTGAGTTTCCAATCCCCCATTCATTGCTTGACCCTGAGATAATCCCAGTTTCTCCGCCTAACCTGCCTTGCAAGGTTGCCGTGTGTATTAAATTAATCCTACCAGTCGAACTATAGCATGCTGAGCCCCCTGGAAATGCAGATGAGACAAAAGAAAAAAACCTAATTTCTAGTTCGTTAGATTCTGGATGCCAATTTAAGTACGCATACTGACTGTTGTGCTTAAAAGCTTCCCCTTTCTCTCCTTGCCAAACAGATTTTATAGGGATGTCAGTGCTGATCATCTGTTGCGGGGTAGGGAGAAACAAGTGCCAGATGCAGTTCAATTCACTTTGCCTCCCTCCCTAAACAGATAATAATCACCGCCAGGGCTAGTGGTGTTGATCATCTGTTTGGCAGTGCAGGCGTAGTGCATGAGTACTCAGTCCAAAGAGTTGACTATGGGATTTCTCTC
>NW_015170894.1:607986-679540 GCF_001447785.1 Gekko japonicus | reverse complement strand
CTACAGTATACATTTTGGAGTTCTCAGTAAAACTGTTTCATGAATGGAAACCTGTTTCCACTTGAGAAGTCCTGGGGGCCATTCAGAGTGGATCTCACGTTACTCTGTATAAAAATGTGACCCACCAACTGCATGTACATGTGTCCAGACAAAGGGAGAGAGAGAGAGTTAGTGCATTTTTATCCCATCCTTTCCTTCAAGGAGCTTCAGATGGCATGTGGCATTTCCTTCCTTCATTTCATCCTCACAACAATCTCATGCGGTAGTTTTGGCTGACAGAGAGAACGACTGCCTCAAAGTTACCCAGTGAGTTTACATGGCGGTGTGTGTGGGGGGGGTAACACGGGTCCTAGTCTAAGTCCTTTTTTCCCTGCCAAGTGGCAGCCAGCTTACGTTGACCCCATAGGGCAGGGGTGTCAAACATAAAGCCAAAGGGCTAGAACCAGCCCATCCAGGGCTCTTATGCAGCCGGCGAGCAACTAGCGCAATGGAGTGAACAAGAGACTGCTCAGGGGAGTAGACGGAGCCACTCTGGTTGTGGCTTCAGCCCAGCAGAACAACCTTGTCTGCAGCAATCAAGAAGTGTGGGGGTGTCTGCCTGGCACTGCACCGCTGGGTCTCCAGTCTGCCCATGTGGGTTTTCCTTTGCACCCCCCTTCCAGTCCATGGGGCCTTGCAGTGAGGATACACCAACTTAGAGCTTACCAGCTGCTGTTCTTTATACAGGTTATAGCTCCAATACCTGGCATTATGTTTTATGGCGCACATAGCCTGGCCTGACAAAGGGACATTTATGTCAGATCCGGCCCTCGTAACAAATGAGTTTGACACCTTTGACAGACATTCAGAGGCAGTTTGCTATTGCCTACCTCTTTTATAGCAATGCTGGCCTTCCTGTGGTGGTCTCCCATCCACATACTAACCAGGACTGACCCTGCTTAGCTTCTGAGATCTGATGAGATCGGGCTAGCCTGGGCCACCCAGGTCAGCAGGGTCCAGATCCTGTGTGTGTTAAGTGCGGTCAAGTAACTTGTGACTTATGGTGGCCCTATGAATCAATGTCCTCCAAAACATCCTTTCATTAACAGCCTTGCTCCACTTGTGCAAACTGAGGGCTGTGGCCTTCTTGATAGAGTCCATCCGTCTCATGTTGGGACTTCCTCTTTTCCTGCTGCCTTCAAATTTTCCTAGCATTATTGACTTTTCCAGCAACTCTTGTCTTCTCATTATGTCCAGGTTCTAATGCACTATTATCCCACAGAGGTACACCGAAGGAAGGCAGAGACAGAAAGAGAGAGAGAGAGACAAGACAACCTCCACTCCATAGAAAGGATGAAAGACAAGCCTTTCTCAAGGCTAAGAACCTCATGGGATGAAGGGAAATTGGTTTCACCATAGGCAGAACCATATGGGGGGAAGGGAAACCTTCTCTCACATTGGGACCCCAGTCTGAACCAGGACTCTCCGAAGTTCCCCTTTCCATTTAAAAATGCTGGGAATGTCTGGTAATAGTTCTTCCATAGTCTCATCTGCTTTGACCCAGAGGAGACAGTTTGTGTGTTTAATGAGGTGGGCCCAGAATCTGGGATTTTTTAAAGGGGTTGGTGGCGGTGTCACAGGTAGGGTTGCCAGCTTGGGTTGGGAAATTCCTGGAGATTTTAGGGGTGGAGCCTGAGGAGGGCGGGGTTTGGGGAGGAGAGGTACTTCGATGGGGTATAATGCCACAGAGTCCACCTTCCAAAGCGTTCATGAGAATTGATCTCTGTCGCCCGGAGATCAGTTGTAATCCCAGGAGATCACCAGCCATCAGCTGGAGGTTGGCAGCTCAAGCCACAGGACTAGCTACGGTTTCTGCTGGAATCTGGCAAGATGGCTGAGGACAATGTGATGTTGGTGAGGATTTCATTTAAGTTGTGGTACATTTATGAAATCTGATCAATTTCAGCTAGATGCGTTAAGATTACACCCCAAAACTGCTGGAGGGGGGGGGAATGCTGTGGTTCAGTGTGCATATGTCACATGTACAGAGAAAAAGAACAGATGAGGTGCCCCAAAGCCAGAAACATGCTTGGATCTTCAATGGTCTGTAGCAGTGCAAAATCTAGCGTTTTGGTCTTGATAACACCAAGGACATTTCCATTTTTGTGTTTAGGGAAATGAATCCAAGCTTCTTTCTAAATCTTGGTCTATGTCCATTGCTTTCTTAGATATACAGAAGTACATCTCCAAGCAAGAAGAAGGAAATTAATTGTTTTCATCCTTGTGAGTTTTGTTTTGTTTTTTAAAGCAAAATTTGAAAAATGCTTTTGGCATGGAAAATGAAAGATATGCATAAAAGTCCTTGTAAGAATGGCCAAATGTGTCACGTCCAATATTGTTCTTGTTAAAAGCGAAACAGAGACAGCACTAAAGAGAGAAGAAACAGACCTTGGGCCTTGGAGTCTATAAGAAAATTTCAAGAGGACGAGTCTTAATTTCAGATGAAATAAAAGACTGAACACCTGATGCTCATTAGTAGAACAGGGGGAAAAAATCATTGTCTTGATAGCTTGGACAGAAACTGTTAGTGCGACGTGAAATTAAATTACCTGAACAGCATTTGAAAATAAAAGAAATAGAAACTTGCGTTGTGAAAACATTTCAAATTTTTGAATTCTTTCAAAGTCTGCACAGGCAAACAATAGAGCTCACCTGCCACGGGAATTGTCTTGTGGTAACATCATTGCTCTGGCACTCTATCCGTCTTGATGCATGGAACGTGGGGTTGGCAGGCTCCAGGTGGAACCTGCAGATCTCCTGGGATTACAACTGTTCTGCCGGCAATAGAGATCAGTTCACCTGGAGAAAATGCCCACTTTGGAAGGTGGACTCAGTGGCATCATACCCCGCTGAAGTCCCTCCCATCCTCAAACCCCGCCCTCACCAGGTTCCGCCCCCCCCCCAAATCTCCAAATATTTCCCAACTTGAAGCTGGCAACCCTAGTGGAATGGCGTGACCCCATGGGTAATGTTGCCAATGCACTGGGGGAGGGGGGATGGACGCCTTCTCTCTCTCTCTTTTTGCAAATAAATTTTTATTTAAATATATATGTAAAAAAAGCCCAACCCAGACATAAACATCAAGTACACAACCCACTCCCCATTCCTTCCAATGCCTTAATTTGCTTGTTTTTTACTTCTTTTTTCTTTTTTTGCTTTTCTTTGTTGTTATGTGTATACTGATGCCTTCTATTTTTGACCTGTGGGCTAGTTGCCAGATTTTTCCCCCAGTGTAAAAATCTGGCATTTGACTTGTTTTTGAGCTACACTGTGTTTGAGTAAATATTAGGAACATCATTTCCATTCACAGTTCATGCCTTATTCATTTTCATTTATTCATTTATACCCCACCTTCCTCCCAATGGGATCCAAAGCAACTTACATCATTCTCATTTTCATTTTATTCTCACTGCACCCCTTTGAGGTAGGTTAGGCTGAGAGTGTGTGACTGGCCCCTGGTCACCCTGCGAGCGTCCATGGGATGAGTCTGGATTTGAACCTGGGTCTTCCAGATACGGAGATGAGCATCGCAACCCTAAAGTCGGATTCGACTGGCTTTCGAGCAAGGGAACCTTTACCTTTACCTTTTACCTTCCAGATACTAGTCCAGCACTGTTAACCACTGTACCACACTGGCCCTTAAACTGCACAGCCTATACCAATGATGAACCCCAAGATACCATGAGAGTGGGTAGGATATTGATAGGCTCCATTCTTAGCAACTCCCAAAGATTCTGTGGAGCCAAGATACACAGGAAGTAGAGCAACATGGCAGTAATAGCCTCGAGGGCTACTGTCAAACTCAATTCCCCTCAGTTGGCCCAAACCCCTCCAGCCCATGGCCTGTTCCCAGAGTGTCTGAAATCTACTGAGCTCAAGCCTTGCTTCCTTTCCCCCTAATATCTAAGCCAGTTACAAAGAGTGATCCTTAGTGCTTGACCTGGGTAATCACTCCCTTTCTTTCTCCGCACACAGGGTTGGCACCCCTGAGAGTTTTGAGGAGGCAGAGCATGGAATGGGGGGCCCATCGCTGACACAGCAATGTCGCTTCCAGATGCTCGCTCAGAAGTGACATTACACATGACCTGCTGTTGTATGAATTTCCCCAATCTCTGTGGTAAAGGCCATCGAGACTGGGAAATTTCTTGAGCATGGCAGCTGCGGCAACCAAAAGTGACATCACTACATCCATGACATCATCTCCTCTGCTTTCTCCCAATGTGAAAGGAACCAAGAGTTAGGCAAGGGCAACACTCCGTTTCTCTTCATCTGGGCCTGGGTAAAGTGAGAAGGGCTGCAGACAGAGAGAGCTCTAGCGATGCGAGCCTCCATGGCTTGTGTGTTGGCCTTAAGTTGGTATCTGGTTGGCCATTTAGCGAAAGAGAATGCTGAACTAGATGGGCCATTGGTCTGATCCAACATGCTGCCTCGAACATTCTTATATTCTCTCCCCCTTGAGTGCTGTCTTGAACATTCTTATATTCTCTCCCCCTTGAGAAGATAGTTGGTGCTATCAGTGTAGAGGGCAAGGGATGATGAAGGGCCTAGAATAAATCTCTCCCCAGTTAGGGCTGCCAGGTGGGACCTGGAGATCCCCTGGAATTACAGCTCATCTCCAGACTACAGAGATCAGTTCTCCTGGAGAAAATGGAGGCTTTGGAAGGTGGACTGTATGGTACTGTACTCCACTTAGGTCCCTGTCCTCCCCAGGCTCCATCCCCAAATCCCCAGGAGTTTCCCAACCTGGATCTGGGAACCCTACCCCCCATCCCCTGCTGGTGGCCAGGGTGGACTCGGGAACCCTAGCAGAGCTCTATAAATAATTTGTTCAAATAATGTTGCAAGCTTGGTCAAAAACAGAGAATGTTTTTATGAAGACAAAAGGAACAAACTTTGGAACACTCATTTCCCTTAAACAAATGCTAGATTGTGTATGTTCCCTTGAGTACAATGGCAGTTTTCTGAGGAACTACTTTAGAAAACATTTTATACTTTTCCTGCATCCATTTCTTTGCTGGATAAAAGTGACATCCTGTAACACGAGACATAGTGACAGGGTCTGGCTGCTTCATCTCCCTATTCTGCTAAATTTTATTAAGAATATTCATAACAATGATACATGCTCGAACAAATGGTTTTGATAAATGTAAATAGCCCTTAGGCCAAACATCATGTTCTGTGTGCCAACTACCAATTAGTCCTGATTCCAGAGAGGAAAATAATACAGGAAGGGAACAAAAAAAAGGAACTGGGAAAATAAACTAAAAGTTATGTCCCCCCTTTCATTTTTATAAAGCAAGACGTTTCTAGATCTCATGGTGATTACAGAGGATATCGTTCTAGCCCGGTATTGTCTACTCTACCCAGCAGTGGCTTTTCAAGGCTTCAGGCAGAGATTTCTCCTATGTTTGCTAATTAACATCTTGGGTTTTTTTGCGGAGATACTAGGTATTGAAGCTGGGATAATGTTTGCCAAACATAGGCCCCTCAGTTGAGTTATGACCTGTTCTCTTCAGTCTAATATTCAGTAAGGTTCCCAACACTGCTTTGGCAAATCTTGGGAGATTTTTTTTTGGGGGGGTTGCATGTGGAAGGCAGAGTTTGGGGAGGATTTGATGTCACTTCAAGGTGACACTCTAGGCTGCCTCCCCAATCGCTATGGTCTCTGGAGTAGGGGTGTACACACAACCCCCCCAAAATATCAGTATTTCCCAATATTCCTGAATCTTGATATCAGTATGGTATTGGGATTTTGGAAATATTTGGGATTCCCTAATTTTTTCAGCTCCATTATAGCCGATGGTTCCCATAGGCTATAATGGAGAATTAATCCGAAGGTATCTGTGGCTCTGGGGGAGCTGTTTTTTTAGGTAGAGGCAAAAATATTGGACCACAGGGTCCAATTCTATGGGCTTCAGAAGAAGGTGCCTCCATTCTCCATTGTTTCCAATGGAGGGGAAAAGGGCATTTAAAGAAAAGTGGTCCCTTTAAATGTCATGCCTCAGTGAGTGAACTCCAAAGGCATTTAAAGGGACTGCAGTCCCTTTAGATGTCTTCTCCAAGCTGAGAGTTCACTCTGAAGGCATTTAAAGGACTGAGAGCCCTTTAAATGCCCTGTAACTGCTGCTATCTGGTGGCTCTGAAAAATCCCAAATGTTTTTGGGATTTTGGGGGATGGCCATTTTTGGATAGCCAAATCACTAGCCTCCTCGGTGATCGGCTGAGAAAGTACCCGATAAATACTGATAAGGTATTTACTGGGGGTTTTTCAGTTTGATTTATACCGAGCACACACCCCTACTCCAGAGAGTAACTGTGTAGAGGCCATTTTTCTCCTCCTATTCAGTTCTTTGGGGGCAGGAAATTGGGTCTGTAGGCTAGTAATTTCCCCTCATTGGGCATATAAATGAGAGGCCTAGTATGCAGTATAGTACTGCTAGCTCATAATGTTTAATTGGAGAAATAAACCCCTAGGGCATCCGGGCTAGAAACTGAGGATGCAGAGTAGGGCTTCAGCCAGTCCTCAACTATCACCACCATCTAAGCATGAAATGGAATGTTGTCGATGTCCAGTAAATGAGTCTTCTCATGTATGAACATCTTCAGTTAAGAGAACATAAGAAGAAGAACAGACCAGCAGTCCATGTAATCCAGCATCCGGTCTCACACAGTGTCCAACCAGTTCCTCTAGGATATAGAGGCCAAGGCCTTCCCTGATGGTGCATTCTGGCACTGGTATTCAAGAGATTTACTGCCTCTGAACACGGAGGTTCCCTTTAGTCACCATAGTTAGTCCCCTTTGAAAGCTAAGTCTCTCTTCTTTGTTGACACTGCCTCTGCATGTTAGTCCATTAAACAATCGGGGTTGCTAGCCTGTTTGTCCCCAGGTACAACTGTAAAAAAACAAGACCTGACCCAAGGGACAAATGTAGAGAGAGGGAGGGAGAGGCAGAGAGGAAGAGCTCATAAACAATATTCCCAGTGTAGTATTTCCTAGTAAGAGTGTGATACTGCACAGGCTCTTTAGAGGCTTTAGTCCTTGTTTCTGAAGCATGTAAAATTCAACAGTTCTTGCTTAAAATAACTCCCAGAATGCAACAGCCTGCAAAAAGAGAGAAAGGCTTTGGGCTGTGCCCACATAGCTCTGTGTTTTTTTAAAAAAGGTTCCTATGTTTCACTTGTCCCTGACATTACTTCAAAGGGTAAGATATCTGGGGGAGGTGAGCACAAACGGTAATGCGCTGAGAAACCAGTGTTGTAGCTTACTGTGTCCTTGGAAAGCTGTAAAATCCTTCTCCTGAGTATTTTGATTAATGTTTAGGCTTAGCATGTTTCAACTGCAAAAACAGGCTTCAGTAATGAACTTGGATCCCGTCCAGCTTTTATCCCCGAATCCTGATAAACAACTCTAGTCCCAGAAGTAGAGCACTAGTGATCTTACCTAGGAGAAACTCGAATTCCCCTAACGTTTTGTTACGTGTGCAGAGAATAACAACGCCTAGCAAAAGGGCAGGCTGTATCCATACTGAAAACTCCAGCATGCAACATGCCAAGTAACAGCTCTGATTTACGGTGCCGTCAAGTACTCAAAAATTTCTAGGAATGTAGAATAATACTGGAGAGACAGCTCACTCCTACAGTCAACATTATACATATATGTCTTGTTGATCAACCCCCAAACCAAAGGGCAGGCAGCTGTAAAACAGTCCAATTAATATTGAATTGGAGTTGACCATTTGGCTCCATCAGCTTGCGTCAGTGGAAGGGTATCAGAATGCAGAAACAAGAATGGAACAAAATGCTAAGATGCAACCCATTATACCCCTCTGCTCTCCCCATGGACCATTTATCATGGGTTTCGGGATGGGACATGAATTCTGGGCAACAGTGATGTTTCTAGAATTACCCAACACATATCAGCATAGCACAGCCTATCTTAGAATCCTGCTACATACGCCACTCAGAATGGATCATGCATTTGAGGGTGGGGTGTGTGGAATTAATGGGCCTACAGTGGCAGATGCATCCAAGATGGTGGCTTGATTTTTCCTAGGGTTGCCAGGTTCTACCTGCCAGCCGGTGGGGGGGGGGGGTCCTGGGTCCTTCCTGGGATTTCCTGCTGTGTGCACTTTGCATGCACGGTGCAATGACATCACCCAGAAGTGATGTCATTACGTCACCAACATTGGGGAGTGATGTTCTAGTTTTGGGGCAAAACTCTATGGTTTTTTGTCTTCAAAACCATAGAGTTTGTCCTAAAACTACAGCATCACCACCATCCCCGACATCGGCAACTCGATGAAGTCAGTTCTGGGTGACATCATTACATGTTTGGCATGGGGTTTCCCCCACTGGCCAACTGGCTGGTGATGGATCGGAACCCCCCAAAGTGGGGGAACCCCTGCTGGAACCCTAATGTTTGTTACACATTTCCGTTCCAGCTCACAGTTTGGGAATTACCACTTTGCCATGCAATGTGAAGCGACCATGCAGACCTGCTCCGGGGTCTGAAAATGGAAAAATGACCACATCAGAAAGATTTCTTAGCAGCTAGCCTCTTTCCTGTTGCTAATGTGAAATTTCATGACCGTACATATAGCTTTTGGCAAAGCCATTTACGAGCAGGAAGCTTTTAGTTGCGAAGGTAAACAGAAGAGTATGGATGATTGTGTTGTTTGCCTACTTTTTTATTACAGGAAGGATATTATATGGTGCTTTTCATTGTTTTTATTTTATTGTATAGTAGAATTTCCAACCAAGATTACCTGGCTGTGCTCACTGGTTCACACATGCAGGTTTATCCCTCATTGACTGTCATGATAACTTGCGTGGGCAAACGAGCCATCAGAGATTAATTACCGCAGATGAAAATTTCATATTATCCAGTGCCAATTAATGCAGTATTTTCACACAATTGACCCAAAGTCATCAAAGTCCCAAGCAGCCATTCTCTGTCTACAAACAGTAGGAGATTAGAACTGTGCTAGCTGATCTGCCCTTTCTGGCACACTCGTTCATTGCAAGGCCTGCTTAACATCCGTTCCCCCCCCCAAAAAAAAAAGATGGAGGCTTTGGGGTGGAAACAGTTTGGCCTTCACACATGGAGCGCTATATGGGCAGGGTTCCTATCCGACAGCGACCTCTGAGACATTGATATGAAGCAGGTCCAGAACAGAGCTTTGAGAAGAGGTTTAAAGAATGCACCGAGCGATTAGGCATATGGTTTCTGGGAGGAAACTCTGCGATAGGAAAAGGATAATTCAGTGGATGGAAGTGTTTTCAAAGAGAAGAAATCCTTTGGATCGCTTAGAATGGCGATAAAAATCCCAAATTCTTAGCTGCGTATTGGAACCAAATCTGCCGGGCTTCGTGCTTTGCGAGGGAAACTTCAGCAATTTGGGGGCCAATTGAAATGGAGATTTCCTGTTCCAACACAATCAGTTATTTTAATGTTATACTGCACATGGGGGGGGGGAGTGTTAGAACAAAAGGTTGTCTCGCATACCCGTTGTGGGGGGACACACACACACTCTGCTTCTATCTCCTTTACAGGACATCACAAGGTTTTAGAGGATGAGACCCTGTATCTTGGCCAAGTAGCCAAGGAGTTAGGAAGGGTGGGGGGAGGATCTCAGTAGTTCCTTATTTAACCACCTCGTTCCTTATTTAACGGAAACATTCCATATTTATTTCAGAAATGATAGTTGAAGAGAAGAAACATGCTGTAACTAATGTAATTGTAACTGAACACATGAGAAGGATGGTATAGTCTGATAAAATATTTATTGACGTAATCATTTTATTTTTATTTATTTAAAATATTTTATGTATTTGTGTGATTCTTTTGTACCCCGCCTTTCTCCTCAGAGCAGCGTACATCATTCTCCTCTCCTCCATTTGATCCTCACAATAACCCTGCGAGGTACGTTAGGCTGAGAATGCATGACTGGCCCCAGGTTGCATAGCGAGCTTCCATGGCACAAGTGGGGGTTCGGACCCGGGTTTGCCAGATGCTAGTGCAACACTCTTAACCACTATACCAAAGGCTCACGGTAGCCTTCTACACACAGCATTACACATTCTGAAATCAATGGATGTGAAGTGAGAGTAGCCCAACCATTGCCCCTGCTGGCATGCAGTTGTTGACTCTTGCATATGTGGAGTTGATATGCACAGGAAGTGTACACACAGAGGCTCCTGCAGGGCTGACATGCTTGTGTGTGCTCCCCTCTATTCACATTTATTTGTTAACATTTATACCTTACTTTTCTCCCCAAGGGGGACCCAAAATGGCTTACATTGTGCTCCTCCCCCCCATTTGACCCTCACAACAACCCTGTGGGTGCGTTCAGACAGGGCGTTTCAGCCGGCATAAACTGTACCGGTTGGAACCGGTGCAGTTTATGCCGGCTGAAACGCGATCACACTCACCTCCTGTCTGCGGAGCCCATCGTTGTATGCCCGTCCACACGCAGCGGGCATCGACGTGTTTTTTAAAAACAACAACTCAGTTTCAGTATGCGCATAGGCAGCCATCCACAGAATGGCAATCTTTGTGCATGTGCAAAAAAACCCGTCTGACATTTAAAATTTAAAGGTAAGGACTTACCTTTAAAGTTTAAAGAGCAAAGTAGCCTCCCTGAGGTCCCGGACTCCTCCGAAACGCTAAACTAAGGCCCTTTTCTTTTAAAAAAACAACAAACGCCAGGGCAAAGCTTCGCCCAAGCGCATATCGCCAACCTTTAAAAAAAATGGCGGGTGAAAATCGGAAGCCTCAGGCTTCCGAACGGAAGTGGCTCTGCAACATTGGAGAGCGATCAGACGGGTGGGTAAAGCGATTACAACCGTTGTACTCAGGATACCACCACTTGGGGACCTAGTGGCAGAGTACAACGGTTTAAAGGGCTTTGCAACGTTTAGGGGCGGAAGGCAGATGTTCTACGTGTGAATGCTGGTAAATACACCGATTGCAACCGGCACCTATACCGTTGCAAACGCCGCGTCTGAACACACCCTGTGAGGTAGGTTAGGCATTGAGTGGGGCTAGTTCATTCCCTTTCCAAATAATCTGCAGTTTGCCTTTTTTTTCACTGCTGTTGCCTTTTCACTGAGGGCCAAAACAGATGTGACAAAAATTATGGCTCTCTTGTCAGTCCCCTAAATGGTAAATAACATGTACACGTGGTAGTTGATTTGGATTGGGGCCACACAGGAAAGGAAGTTGGAATGTAATCTTTCAATCCCTGCTTGGTTTCGTTAAATCAAACCCAGACTTCCCACCCTGGAATTATCATTTTAGAGGGGGAAAGACAGGTTACAGAAGGAAATATCTCTCCCCCCCCCCACTTCCTTTAGGAATCTTTTCCCCTTTTAACACTGCTAATAATAGTAGCGTGGGGAGCCCAATTTCAGATAGTGAAACTGAGCATAGCTGAAGGCAGAGGTCATTTCGGGGGGGACGCGGGGGGACACAGTCCCCCCGGGTGAGGTGCAGGAGGGCGGGGCACATGACGAAGCCCCGCCCCCTGCTTCCGGCCACCCCGCTTCCAGCCCTCATTCAGCAAGGAGGAGGCAGGAGAAGAGGGAGGGTAAGTTGCTTCCTACCCGCCTCTCCCCACCCCAGCCTGTCTGGGGCCAGGGAGGGCCTTTGCGGGGCTTCCTCGCACTCCCGCCGGCCTTGCAGGTCCACCGCCGGGCCCCTGATGTCAGGGGGTGTGGCATATGCTAATGAGTTATGCTAATGAGTTCCCCTAGCTCTTTTTCTACGAAATGACCCCTGGCTGAAGGGTTAAAGTCTCTTCTCCTTTGCTGTGTGGTCCCTATCTGACTCACAGCTGTGCACACATGTAATCCATTTTTTACAGACAGAGATCCATAATCTCCATCAGATCTTTTGTGACTCATTGTTGATGTTTTCATTTGTCTGTCTACCATGACTCCAGTCTCTCTAAAGCCAATGTTTCCCATCCTAAGAACACCTCACTAGCCATACCTTTTAGGCCCCTTTTGACTATATTGTGGTACAAAACTGGAACCACAAACATTTACAAGAGTCAGTGAGGTATAGCGGTTGTTGTAGGCTCTGCAAAACATGAGTTCAAAACCCCACCCAGCTATGAAACACACTGGATGCCAGGCCAGTCGCTTGTTCTTCCTTGCAGGACTGTTGTGAAGCTAAAGTTAGGACGGGAGAACCAGGTATTCTGTGCTGAGCTTCTTGGAAGAACAGCAGGATGGAAACTAGATGAGGGAGAGAGAGAATCACGTTTAGTTTTGGATACCCAGACTACACATCCCCGGAATACTCTTACAAACGAATTTTCCACAGATACTCATTCTAGCTCGGAAATTAAACACGATTCCATTTAGCGAGTGTAATGCATCCAGAAACAGCGTTGTTATTACTTCAAAATTCAGTTAGAATTATTTTCCTTGAGTTAGCTGGTGTAGAAAAAACAAATAATATTAAACGGAAATCAGTTATGTGCCTTTCTGCTCTTCTAAACTTCGCCCATTTAGTTTGGTGTGGCTTCAGAAAATGGCTCTGCTTTTATTATGTCAAATACTTGGTGGTGGTAGAAAGTGCTGTCACAGCTGACTTATGGTGACCCTGGTGGGGTTTTCAATGCAAGAGGCGTTCAGAGGTGGTTGGCTATTGCCTGCCTCCGTGTCATGACCCTGGTATTCCTTGGAGGTCTCCCATCCAAATACTAGCCAGGGCCAGGGCGGGAACGCACAGGAACGGAGTTCCGGCTGGCTTCAGAGCTGGCCATGCCCACTACAGCCAAAACCTCTGTGTGCGTGGCTACAGAGGAAAGGCCTGGAGAGTGACCCCCCCGGTCACTCTGAGGCGGGCGGCCCAGGGCCCCCCTGGAAGAATCAGGGAGGCATTTAAATGCCTCCCCCAGCCTGTCCAAGGGCTGGCTTGCCTAGGCTCCCCCCAGCCATGGGGTGCCCAGGCAAGCCAAGGGAAGGCATGGGGTGTGGCCTAATATGCTAATGAGCTGTGCTGACATGGGTGTGGCCTAGTATGCTAATGCGTTTCTGCTGTTGGGTGTGGCTTATTATGCTAATAAGTTCCTGCTGGGCTTTTTCTACAAAAAAAGCCCTGGCTAGGGCCAATCCTGCTTAGCTTCCAAGATCTGATGAGATATGGCTGGCATCTTGTCTGACCATCTGGAGTGTAGTTCATGGGTAATTCCTGAAGGTCATGATCAGTGTTGACAGGATCCCTAGGAACTGGGCAGTAGATTCAGGATGAAGAAAAGAAAATTTATACAACAAACATTTAAAATGTGGGATTCACTGCAAGAGGATGTAGTGCTGGCCACCGGCATCATCAGCTTTAAAAGTGGATTAGACATATTCATGGAGAATAGGTCTATAGTGGCTACTAGCCATAGTGACGAAAGGGAGCATCCACATTCAGAGGTACTAAACCTCTGAATATCAGTGCCAGGAGGCAACATTAGGGGAAAGCTTCAGCCTCTGTGCCCTGTTGTTGGCCCTCCAGACGAACTGGTTCACCTCTGTGTGAGAGAGGATGCTGGAGTAGATGGACCGCTGGTCTGATCCAGCAGGACTCTTCATATATTCTTATGAGTGGAATTTGCTGCCAGGGGATGTAGTGATAGCCAACGCTTTAAAAGGGGATTAGACAGAATCATAGAGGTTAAGTCTATCAGTGGCTACTGTTGTTTCCACATGCGGAGCTAGTAAACCACTTAATGCCAGTGCCAGGAGGCAACATCAGGGGAAGGCCTCTGCTTCTCTGCCTGGCTGTTGGCCCTCCAAAGTAATTGCTTGGCCACTGTGTAAGACAGGATGCTGGACCACTGGTCTGATCCAGCAGGGCTCTTTTTATAAATCAAACACATCCATATTTGTTTGAACCCATCTCAGTAGCTCACCAAACAATCAGTTCCCTGCAAGTGCCAATGTTCACTCCCACTCCCTCCCTGTATGCATTGGCCTTATACATGCATATGCCATATGTTCAAGGCTAAAACCTCAGCCTGTTGAGATTCTGTTGGCACGAGTAAGCGGGCGAGAGTACCAGGAGTGCTGCAGAGTTCTCCGTGTGCTCCAAAATTTATTTATTTGCTTTATGTATTTATGTTAGTTATTGTCTGCCTTTCTCACTGAAACTCAAGGGAGATGGCACAGTGTAAGTCAAATACAATCAACAGCATGGGACATCCACTACACAACATAGTAGGGTTTGGATTGCAGAAATGTGGGATTTTATTACTTAGTTGTCTCTGGCCCCAGTCACACGGGCCAGATAACATGGGGGGGGGCGTGGCTGTTTGCCCCGGAGCAAAATAAAGCACGGTAGCCCGATTACACGGTCCCCCAAATCTTCGCGCTTAGGCTGTTATCTGGTGATCACATGGCGATGCTGGAGTGTGGCAAAGAAGTGGCGCAGCAAGCATTTCGCGTTTGTGCGCATGCGCAGTTCCGCGGAGCAGCACTGCTTTCAGTTACATTTTTGTGCGCATGCGCTAACGAAAAACATCCGGTTTGCGACGGGATGTGGATGGACGCCGGATGCCACGGGATACTAGCAGTCCCACAATCAGACGCCCGCCCCTGCCCCGCATTTTCTGGATACTAGTGCGCTTTCCGAGGTACTTTTTAACTCCGCGTCTTCGGCGGGACGCCACGGGTGCGCTACACTTCCCAGATGTTGCGGTGTGATTGCGCACCGAAAATCCAACTAACATTCGTGTCTTTAGCGCGGCAAGTTCTACGTGTGACCAGGCCCCCTGTGTGCCTTTGGAGTCTGCCCATAAGCCTAACTAATCTTAAAATTGAGGTAACTTCTTATTTATATTCTCCAGGAGAAGCACTGGGGGGAGGGCGAAGAAGAAGAGGAGGAGGAGTTGGGTTTATACCCCGCCCTTCACTTGGAGTCTCAGAGCGGCTTACAATCCCTTCCCTTCCTCTCCCCACAACAGACCCCCAATGAAGTAGGTGGGGCTGAGAGAGCTCTGACAGAAACTGCTCTTGAGAGAACAGCTCTGAGAAAACTGTGACTGACCCAAGGCTGGCTGCATGTGGAGGAGTGGGGAATTAAACCCAGTTCTCCAGATTAGAGTCTGCCGCTCTTAACCACTACACCAAAATGGCTTCAGCAAGAGGGAGATGAGAAAGTCATGCTCCAAGGGAGGAAATACTTCCACCCATGGAAATACTGTGCTGGGTCCATGCCACTGTGATTCCCACAACTAGATTTAAACAGGCATCTTTTTGTCACACGCACTCCTTCGGTCGTGTGTATAAATCAGCCTAATGTGAGTACTCCTCATACATATGATGAAGTGAACTCTGATTCACAAGAGCTCATTCTGGAACACATTCTGTTAATCTTTAAATTGTCACTGAACTTCTGTTATCATCTGGACAAGTTCCATAATAGGCGATTTAGTATGTACAGGAGGGTAGAGGGGGGGCCCCCCCACCTTTTGGGTTGCACATTTATGATTAATGTTTACAAAGGGCTTTGTGTGTTTTTGCTGCACTGCTAATGAGGCAGCAGATCAAGTTTAACAGAAAGGACACTGTGGATTGAAATATGGTATTGTGCCCATCAAAGTCTGCCTGCTCTCTGCTTGGCTTATGATGAATACCGTTCTTTAATCGTGGCCTGGTGCTCATGAAAAACTTATTACAGAGGCTAAGGGCGAAGCTAAGAATGAAGAAATGGCTGAGTGGCAGCAATCAATCACTCCTTTTAAAAGATGAACTGATCTTTCTTTTCTCCCCCCCTCCTTCCCCCCCCCCAAAATAACACTTCATAAAGAGGTTTCCAACATAAATATGCAAAGCATTAGGGCAAGTTCTATTTTGTGTGATTCCTCCAGAATGTCTGTTACATGCTTTGGCTTGAGTGGGAAGACGAGAATATGGGCAGTAAAACAGCAAATTGTGTTTCCAAAAAAGAGAGAGAGAGTTGAATTTAAGAGGGAAATGCCTGTTAAATAAGAGCTGTGAAATGAGATTGCACAGAATACGCTCTTAAAGCAAACGCCTCCCAGTAAGACTTACTGCAGGTGAAGTGTGAGAGTGAGAGATGGCCAGGAGTTTATTAAACAGAGTTTAGATATTCTTTGTAAAGGACGGGAGTAACAGGGGGAATTTGTCTTCAAGCTGGGATCTCACCTCTCATGTCCAGAATAAGGAAAGCCATACAAGATAAGGAAGGACAGTTTATAGTTTGCAGCTGCCCTGTCAAGGCCTTTCGAAAAGCCACTGTGGCAGTTACACAACCACAGAGAGGAATCTCGGTGGCTTTCAGCGCCTCCAGATTAGCTCTCAGGTTGCCGACTGGCCTGAAGAGAGAGAGAGAGAAATGTATCCTGTCCCTTTAATAGACTTAAGGTGTGGACATGGCAGAGGGGTAAATAGCAACTCCTGACGTTTGCTGCAGATCAAATTGAAAGTAAAAGGATGTCTGGAGGGACTGTTTTAAAAGCTGGCCAGCCTAATTAGTCCTCCCCCATCTTGCATAACCCCCCCTTTCCTTTCATGCTCTCCCCAGTCTTGGGTTCCCCTGTGATACTGTTATTCTCTCTTGATACTCTCTTCTCTCTCTGCCTCCACAACTCAGTTCGACTCCTGGCATCCGCTCCCTCCCCCTCTCCTTTAAACAGCTCTGCCCCCCCCCTTACTTGTCTCAGACCAGAGCTTTTTTTTTTTATTTTTAAAGAAGTGCCGGAACTCTCAAGAGGGAAATGAAGTTTTCAATCTGTATACTAAAAACTCATGAACTTTTAAACATTTTTAAAAGAATTTTGTTGAAGAGGTTCCGGAACTCCATTCCCCTGGAAGAAAAGCCCTGTCTCAGAGTCCGATCAGACGGCTCTTTAGATCCGAGCGAGGCACGAGTGCCTCATGGATTTAAATGTCCAGACATCAATATCTGGGAAACGTCCATCTTCCGTGAGCATCCTGTTTTGCCACGCTCCAGAGCCGTACTAAAAAGGTACTAGTTAAAATCTGGAGTTTTCGGTTCCCAACGGGCCAATCGTGGACTTTCCCCCGTCTGATCATTCCAGCGTGCAATTAAAAAGTGGCCATTTAAAAAAAATCTTGATTCTGTGCATGCGTAGATAAACAAGGCCATGATATCACGCCTATGCGCATGCACAAACTTTTGTTGTTTTAAAAAAGCCACCGCACGTGGGTCATTCAGTGGATGCTGTCTAGACAATCCACAGTGGAGGCAGTGCGCAGTAAGATGATTCACTGGGGGGACTGTCCGGTCATGCAATGACAGATTAAAAAGATCAGGATCAAATTAGAGCCGGGCTAATGGCGGGATTAGCTGCCCGTCTGAACGGAACCTCATACTCCCTATCAAGAACACCTATGGATAGTTGAGCACTCCCACCAGCAGTGGTAGTGAGATCCTTTTATGTTATATGTTAATGTTAAGGTTAGGTATTGCTATTCATTGAAGTTCTTTTATTATTACAAAAAAAGAGAACACCTATGGATATGCATTGGGTAGGGGGTTGGACTAGATGGATGATAAAACCAGACATTGCTAGAGCACTGGAACCAGTTTAGGAGTTGTTTCTGAGCAGACATACCCATACCTCCTCCTTCCAAGGAGGAAATGGTTCCGCAGATTCACCACAAAGGGTGGCTGTAGACGGAACCAATTGGCTGGAGCTCATCTTCTCACCACAGTCCCACTCCCCCAAGCTGTCTTGTACAGACATAAACATAAATGATTACATTAAAAAAATAATAAGATGGAGAATGGGTGTATGTGATGTACATGCTTTCTCCTCCTAATATAGGTCCATTTTTCTTCTTCTTTCATCTTTGTTATACACCTTATCTTTTCCACATAGTCTTTGGCTTAACATTCTCCTAATATATGTCCATTTTTCTTCTTTCATCTTTGTTTACACCTGATCTTTTCCACATAGTCTTTGGCTTAACATTTTAGTCCTGATCATGAAGAAAGTAAGTACACAGTTAACTGTAATGCTTCTTCCACAGTTCTTTTTGTAAATCACAGTGTCTGCCATTTCTTCTCTCTCTGTTGTTTATTATCTTAGTTTATCCCTTCTCTTTTCTGTCCTCCCTCGGTTGTCTTACCCAGGGCTATTTTTGGGCAGGAACGCAGAGGAATGGAGTTCCGGCTGGCTTCAGAGTTGGCCATGCCCACTACAGCCAAAGCCTCTGTGTGAGTGGCTACATAGGGAAGGCCTGGAGAGTGACCTCCCCTGGTGACTCCAAGGTGGGCGGGCCAGGCCCCCCCGGAAGGATTAGGGAGGCATTTAAATGCCTCCCCGTGCCTTCCCCGGCCTGTCCAAGGGCTGGCTTGCCTGGGCAAGCCAAGGGAAGGCATGGGGTGTGTGGCCTAATATGCTAATGAGCTGTGTCATCATGGGTGTGGCCTAATATGCTGATGGGTTTCTGCTGTTGGGTGCGGCCTATTATGCTAATGAGTTCCTGCTGGGCTTTTTCTACAAAAAAAAGCCCTGGTCTTACACACTATCCCTTCATCTGTCACTTATCTCTTCCATCCTTTCCCCATACAGCTCAGAGGAGGGGATGCATGTTCTCCTTTCCTCTGCTCATAACCGTGTCAAGTCTATCACATGGGCCTAGGGTTGCCAGCTCTAGGCTGGGAAATACCTGGAGATTTTGTGGGTGGAGCCTGGGAAGGGTGGGAGCTGGGGGAGGGGGGGACCTCAGCAGGGTATAATGTCATAATGCCCCCCCTCCAAAGTAGCCATTTTCTCCAGGGGAACTGATCTGCGGGATCTTCTACAATTCTGCAGGTCCTGTAAGACGGAGCTGTTCCGCTGGGCCTTTGGCTGAGGCAGCAGGCATCTAGCTATGGCCTCCCTGAGGCTGTTGTCACCCATTTACTAATAGCTGGATATCGCTCGCGTGTTACTGGAGAGCCAAGGAATCCCTCACAACCAGCCAGTTCCATTCTTGGGCTGTGACCACCATTTTAATCTACATGACTGTATTTAAATTTTAACTTTATTTATCATACTAGTGGATGTTGTTACCCGCCCTGAGCCCGCTTGCAGGAAGGGCGGGCTATAAATACGAAAAACAAATAAATAAATTTTGGCTGTCTGAAGATCAAGTGGAATAGTGGAAGATCTCCAGGTGCCGTCTGTAGGTTGGCAACCCTACACTGGCCAGAGGTCACCCAGTGAGTTTCATAACTGAGTAGGAATTTTAACACACGTCTCCCCGTTCATAGCGCACTCTCTGACCATTACATAATACTATTAAAATATAAACTGTAAGATCCTTGGGGGAAGAGACCTGTCCTCCCCCCCTTCTTCTTTTTTGCTTCCCTACTCTGAAAAGCAGCATGTACACTGGTGACAAGGCATCAGTTATAGCAAGCGTGCTTGCTCTCAGTTCTTCTTTATTTATTTACGTGAGTTATACTCCACTTTTCTCCCAAATGGGGACTCAAAAGTGGCTTCCCCTCTGATGACGGGGGATCTCTTGCCACCAGTAGGGACTTGATAAGCCTAATAATAGCCCAAATCTGGTGGCTCATGGTAGTTTTGAGAGCCAGTTTGGTGTAGTGGTTAAGTGCACAGACTCTAATCTGGAAGAACTGGGTTTGATTCCCCACTCTTCCACTTGCACCTGGCTGGATGACCTTGGGCAAGCCGTAGTTCTGTTAAGAGCTGTTCTTGAAAAAGAGAAGTTTCTGTCAGAGCTCTCAGCCCCACCTACCTCACAAGGTGTCTGTTATGGGGAGGGGAAGGGAAAAGAGTTTGTAAGGTGCTCTGAGACTCCTTTAGGTAGTGAAGGGCGGGGTATAAATCCAATCTCCTCCACCTCCTCCTCCTCCTCCCCTTCTTCTTCTTCTTGTTTTCAACAATCATCTTAGAGTAAGGGCAGATTAAAAATAAATGATATATTTAAGATGATATTTTCTTCCATCGTGCTGAAAATCCAAAACTAAGGGTGGAACTTCAACAAAGGATGGAGAGCCAGTGTGGTGTAGTGGGTAGCAGTGGCAGACTCTAATCTGGAGCACCGGGTTCAATTCCCCACTCCTCCTCCATCTGAAGCTTGCTGGGTGACCTTGGGCCAGTCACAGTTCTCTCAGAACTCTCTCAGCCCCACCTACCTCACAAGGTGACTGTTGTGGGAAGAGGAAGGGAGGGTGATTGTGTGCTACTTTGAGACTCCTTAGGATAGAGAAAAGCAAGGTATAAAAAACCAACTGTTCTTCTACATGTTATGAGAACCACAGGAGTGCTGCAGAAAATGGTATCCCTCAGTCAAATCTTTACCCTCCCATTGTATACTATGAAATGAAACTTATTCTGTGTGCCCATATCCTTAAGTATTACCCACCTCTGCCGAAAGGAGCCATTAATGTCGAGTGGGACTGGAGAATACATAGTTGGCATGATGGTATCGTGATGTGGAGTAAATTTTATTATATGTTATTTAACTTATTTTGTTTAGTGCCATACTCCCATTCCCACAGTCTCATTTCTTACTTAATAAATGTATCCAACTTCTGGCCCTTAGATGCAGGATCTCTCAGGTGAAGCCGCAATTGATTGAAGTGCCTTCAAGCTATAATTCCTGAAACTGACTTTTAAGTTTCTTTGTTGCTGTCCAGAAACAAAATTTTAAATGGGAATATTATTGAGCTTAAAGAGCACTTCAACAAAGCCTCCAAAGACCCATAAAATTACGAAATGGTGCTGTCCATATTATAAATGTCCAAGTTTGATTAAATGGATTGATTTTATCTATGCAAATATTTATGGAAGCTTAGCCGCAAATTGCATCTGCAGTTGTTCAAGATCTATAAGAAAATTGTATCAAATCATGTCCAGCTTCTTGGGCAGATAATTACCCTTCTTATCAGACCATAACATATCTAGAGGCTTGGGATCTCTCGACTTACTGCCCCGTTTTTCCCTAGCAGTCCCCTTTAACTCCCAGAAATTTGATTCCTTGGGTCACAGGATGTGGGTGGACACTCAGCCATGTGGAGGGGGACAGCAGTGAGGAGGAGGAAGAGACAGCATAGCCTTTGTAACTCCATCTTTGTTACAGGCTGGTGGTTGTTCCCAAGAGAATATCCTTCTCTCTCATGTTTGTTAGCAGGTCTTATCTTCAAAGCCTGCTTGTTTCCTCTCACCGCTGGATGCCGGGCATGAGATGGCTTGGCTCATCTCAATATTTGGGATAGCTTGCTTAATGATTTATTGACCGGTAGCCAGCACTTAGAATATAAGATGCTTAGTTTTAGCTATGTATCTTGTCTTGAGGTCTTGCTAAGTTTCGTTGTGTGTATATGTGCAGGGGCCATTTCGTAGAAAAAGAGCTAGGGGAACTCATTAGCATAACTCATTAGCATATGCCACACCCCCTGACATGGGGCCCTCCCTGGCCCCAGGCAGGCAGGGGTGGGGAGAGGCAGGGAGGAAGCAACTTACCCTCCCTCTTCTCCTGCCTCCTCCTGGCTGAATGAGGGCCGGAAGTGGGGCGGCCAGAAGCAGGGGGCGGGGCTTCGTCATGTGCCCTGCCCCCCGCACCGAACCCAGGGGAACGGTGATCCCTCACTATCCCCCCCGAAATGACCTCTGTATATGTGCATGTTCGAGGCCCAGCAGATGGGAGCTTAGCCTGCTATTTCTGTTAGCTCAATCATTGCTTATTAAAATCTTCTTGTAAGCAAACCTGGATCTTGCATATCATTTCCTCGGGTCTGTTGCGATCTTGGGGCTCCTGGCCAGAGTCCCAAACCAGGGGCTAGCCTGATCTTGTAAGATCTTGGAAGCCAAGTAGGGTTAGCTCTGGTTAGTATTTGGATAGGAGACCACCAAAGAAATCCAGGGTCCCTATGCAGAGGTAGGCAATGGCAAGCCTCCTCTAAACATCTTTTGTGTTGAAAACCCTATGGGGTCTCCGAGTCAGCTGCAATTTGATGGCACTTTACGCCACCACAATAGATGGTGGAGGAAAGGGTCAAATATTGTGTATTATGTATGTAAATATTATGAGCCTGCTTCGGCAGGGAGGGCGGAGTAGAAATCAAATAAATGAAATAAAATACAATAAATGTAAGTTGATTTTAAAAAAATATTTTTTTTTTAAAAAAATGAGATGATTGGAGAGCCATAACTGGATACTCCTGGTGTTTGGTTTTGGTTTTTACTGTAGATGTGCACTGCTAGATTCGGATTGTGTCCATTCAGGGTGGTTAATTCTTTCCCTCCATATCCTATGCTGTTATTATCCTTGAAAAAGATAAGTGATTTTTCCCATTCCTGAGTTAACAGTGACATGGGGAGGGAGGGTCAGTTTCAACGAGCCAAACGGTGTGCGGTGGAAAGACTGAGATGACTTGCTTGCAGCTCCCTGATCTGAATGCCGTTTACTTCTAAAACCGCCAGGAAAATCTGATCGTGGTTCTCCTGGAGTCTCATCTAAATTGACCCTCAGACAAGGGCGCCATTTTAGTAGCGTAGAGAAGAGGGAGGTCATTCCTTTCCACCATGGAGGACGTATATGATTATTTCTTGGAAGTTTGTCCATTGTCCTGAATGAGTCTCTCCTCGATTACTGTGGCAAGCAATTGAATTTGGTCTAAAACGACTGCATGACAAAAAAAACTAAGCCTGTCGACCCCCTGGTTATGGTGGGAGATTTCCACCCCCGAGCTTCTGTTGCCTGCCATGTCTCTGGGAAGTGACAGGGAGGGAATGGCAATCTTGACTTCTGGGGAAAACCAAGAAGCTATGGTGATAGCTGTAGGAATCACTGGAAACTCTGTGGTTTTACTACTGTCGCTTTCGGGGTTTCCCTGGAGGTGACATGATCATGCTCATGATGCTCCTCACCACCATGTCCCCACCCCCAATCCTCTGGCTCGGTGTGGCAATGCTTGCCAAAAGCACAAATCCCTTTCCTTTCGGAAAGATGGTTGGCTCTGTGTTGACAGCGCTACTATTAGAATTCTCTTTAAATGCTCCTAACAACAAATTCTTAAACTTTCCTATGAAGTTCCCCCCCTCCCCCGAATAAAACCCTCTGCTGCACTTGAACCTGAAATGGGCACCTTGGGATGAATTCTGCTGTTCTTAAATCAAGTCAAAACGTTCCCTCAGCTGAAGAAGGGGCTAGCTTCATTCTACAACAAGTACATCCAGCGAAGGGATATCTTTCCTACTTTCTAGCCAAAGCAATTGGCATTGGGTGGAAATGGGAGATTCTTTCTCCTTAACAGGGAGACAGTGTGGGTTACTCATGAAAAGCATAATGGCTTTCATTCAAATGTGCCATATGGCTGCTTATAAGATTTCTGCACAGCAATTGCCGTAGCAGTAACTAAACAAATGACACTGTAGCACAATATAATGCCTGTCAAGAGTGGTGATAAAAGAATGTTTTATTCCTCTGCTCTCTTGTTCTTTTGTAGCTTCAGTTTAGTGCTGGCAAGTTGTGCTGGGGAACACCCATTAGACGAAAATAGCCTCCCAGAATGGCTGGTGCTCCCTGTTAGGCTTGTCAACCTCCAGGGGAGACCTGGAGACCTCCAGGAATTAAACGAAGGAAAAGGGGGAAACAACTCAACCCAAAGTATGCTGATAATGCTGCAAGGGTCAAGCTATAGCACATAAAATAATATCAAAATAAATATTTATTATATGGTGTACACAATAGTAAAAATTTAAAAAATAGGGCCTGAATATCAGGCTTAATTAGAATCAGAACTAGCTGTACATAAGCTGTAATAATTTGTAGGGCCTGCAAAACGGAGCTGTTCCGTCAGACCTTTGGCTGAGACAGCGGGTGTCTACTAGCTGGCCTCCCTGTTGATGTGGCCGTAGGCTACTATTAACGAGACCTTTATGGCTTGTCTTCGGCCCATTCATTCCCTGGTGTAGGAACTGAAATTGAAAGTTGCTGCACTGCCCATTTCCCCTGTTTTTAACTGGTTTTATGTATTAATTTAATATTAGATATTTGTTTATTGAATCATTTGAGACTAGGGTTGCCAAGTCTTCAGTACTCACCGGCGGGGGAGCGTTCATCTGGTCCGGGAGCTGACGAGGGATGCGCGCGCGCGCTGCCAGAACGTCACAGGAAGTGATGCAGGACGTAGAGCACGTTGGGGGCGTGGCCCAGATAGTTGAGGGGGAACCTTATGGTTTCCCCCCGACGATTTGGGACACGCCCCCAACGTGAGCGATGGCGGAAATCGGGCCTCCAAAGCGGAAGTTTCCCCGCCCCCATTTGGCAGCCCTATTTGAGACTGTAATGGGATTTAGTGTTGTGACCCACCCTGAGCCCGTTTGCAGGGAGGATGGGTTATAAATGGAAATAATAAAAATATAAATAATGTCTTATACAAAGTTGATGAACATGTCAAATGACCAACACAAGACCATACGTGTTTTGGCCTCAAAGGCCTTCCTCAGTGGTCACTAATACATACTGTTTAAAAATACATATCCAGAAATGACTATATATCAATCCTGACCATGGTGTTGATATTTCATATATTGTGTGATATGATGTAAACTTATAAAGCAAGCCATGGGTCTCTTCACATGGGAGCTACACTCACACATAAATCTTCATTGGTATAATAATCTGGTATAAGGTTTCCAGTGTTTCCAGATGTGTGTGTCATCAACCAGCAATTGAAGCCCCCCTTTTAGGTTAGATGTGAAAAGGGTACCCAAATAGGAAAACTCCTGCACTTACTGAATTTCTTCCCCATTCAGAATCAATCTGAACACTGGAGGATTCCTTTTTTTTTTTTGAGAAAAAATCTATTTTAGTTTTCTGGTAGTTTATTTTCAGGCCTTCCTTAATATAATATTCTGATACAATGATCTCTGCAAACCAACTCTTGTTCGAAAGAGCAGAACAGTGTCATCAGCGTAAAGGAGAACTGGAATATTGCAATTGGTCAAATGGGACAGATGACAAAACTCATTAAAGAAAGTGGAAAGCTCATTTATATATAGGTTGAACAAAAAAGCAGCCAAAAGGCATCCCTGTCTAACCCCTTTATCAAGGTTAAATGGCTCAGTCAGCTTGCCGTCATAGCCACAGTGGACCTGAGTTGTAAAGGTACACATGAAGTTGCTGCATGGGCCATAGCAGCCTTTTATCCACAGTTATAAAGGGGTTCCAGGTCAATACCTAAGGTACCCACCTTTTTCACTATGGCCTGTGACCACTCTGATGTATAAGGGTCAGTTAAAAGTTGGACCATTAGGCTAGCAGGGGGAGATCGAAAGTGAAGCCAAAGCCAATATTTGATCGTAATGATCCAAGCCCGAGATTCTTCCAAGTGAAGGCCCAGTTCCTTGTAGAGAGCAAAGAGCGACACTGAGTTGGAGACACCAAGAATCCTGCGCAAAAAGGTGGAGTAGATGCTCTCGACTCTCCTAGTAAAAGACTGGATCCAAATAGGAATCCCGTATAACAAACGAGATATAACAGTTGCTTGGAACATCTTAAGCGCAGCCGGTACGAATTGGTTACCCTTAGCAGCCTTTTATCAATTGTGGTGTGTCACAGCTACTCCCAGAGTCTTTTTCTAGGGGTGGTATCAAAAGTCCCTTTCAGATCAATAAATCCAATATAAGGGATGCCATTTGGGAAATTGGTGTATTTTTCTTTCAGATTATATGTTGTTAGCCATTCAGTTCTGTCTGACTCTTGGCGATTCTGTGGTGCAGCTCTCTCCATGTTTTCCAGTCTTGTACTGTTTCTTTGAGTCATTCCATGCTCAGGCTGTTGTCGACTTCTATGGTGTCTAGCCACGGTGTTCAGATTATATAGAACTAGACAGTGGTCCAATGGTCATGTTACATTCAACATATGTACAACTGAATATATGACTGAACTCATACATTTATCTAAGCAGTGATCCTCAGTATTATTTGTAAAAGGAACACAAGTTGGCTCTTTCTTTCAAACAGATGTACACATGTAGATGCAGGATGTACATGCATTTACTAGAATATGTGAACAGGGCTTGTAGGTTTCCAGCCAAGTGGTTATTTTCCAGCCAGGATAGATACCATGTGCTTCTTTCAATACTTAGCAAAGATAAAAGCAATAGTTTCAATTAGTAAATGGGTGTATTGTATAGGCATGGAACTGCTGGTGGTGGTGGTCAGGACTTCAAGGTTTACAAAGGGTTTACAAAGCTATAGGCCAGCTGCATGTTGGGAAATTCCTGGAGATTTTGTGGGTGGAGCCTGGGCAGGGCAGGATTTGGGGTACAATGCCATAGAGTAGGGTTGTCAAGTCCTCACCTCATGAAGAGCGGGGGAGTCCTGTGCTGGTCCGGGAGTCCATGTGGGTGCACAAAGCGCGTGCGTGCCACAATTACGTTACCCGGAAGTGATGCAGTCACGTTGGGGGCGGGGCCACAATCATCCGAAGGAAAACCATAGAGTTTTCCCTCGGATGATTGTGTCCCTGCCCCAAACGTGCCCGATGTGATTGCATCACTTCCAGGTGACGTGCTGATGCCGGGCATGTTGCGTGCTTTGGGGGTGGGGTTCCCCCGGGGCCCGATCCGCTGCCGGCGAGTAACGGGCCTCTCCGGCAGGGGTTTCCCAGCCCCCTGGGGGGACTTGGCAAGCCTACCATAGAGTACATCCTCCAAAGCAGCCATTTTCCCTCCCATCCCCTGCTGGTGGCCGGGGGGACCTGGCAACCCTAAATCATCTGGAGATCAGTTGTAATTCTGGGAGATCTGCAGGCTACACCTGAAGGCTGACAAGTAGCAACTGTATCTGATAAAGGACGGCCCATTTCGTGGATGATCTTTGCTCTGGCGAAACAGCATTCTGCCAAAGAGAAGCACTGTGACCTGTTTTTAGAATCTTAAATTGTTAAATTTAGAGGGTGATGATAAAGAGTCAGTGCAGACCTTGGTGCCTAATCCATATCCCATATTTGTTGACAAAATAACAAGTTTCCTGGTTGCCTCTGCCTTTTCCCCCCACGGAGTCATCAAAGGCCCGATGCCATGCCTGTAATATATATTCGCTTTCTGAACTGCACCTTATATATTTATGCCTGCAACATGCTCTCATTTGGAATCACCCTCAAGGGAAATTCACTTTAGATATAGTCCTCTTAAAAAAAAAGAAAAGAAAAGCCTGCAGTGATTCCATATGCCGTCCCCTTCACTTTCCATTTCTTAGCAAATAGTTCCACATATTCAGAATCCATCCTGTCTCCCTTAGTTCTTTCCTCTCTTTCTCTCCCTCCCATTTTTTCTCTCTCTCTCTTTCCCCCTCCAGACAGGCAGCTCGTCCAAAGAGTTAACCGTTCCGAAACGTTTAATATTTATGTATCTCTTGCGCTGCTCAGCAGTTCCTTTATGTGGGATTGCATATTAGATAAGATCACAGATCCACTCCAAGCCAAATGCAGTAGTCCTACTGAGGTCTGACTGTACTTCAGATGTCAAAAAAATATGAATAGGTGGTCTTAATGCTCTCCTCTGGTGTTATATCTGTCTATAGAGAATATAGCTTACAACAGATTAGAAGCAATAGAGGACTTGACATATACTGAAAAAGCAGGAAGAATGATGCTCGTTGACATTATCGGCTAAACCTGTAGGGGAATTTTCTTTCTTTAAAAATAAAAAAAAGGATATTTGCTTATTTGTTCACCTCACCTCTTTCTACAGCCAGTTGCAGTTTATCTTTCTAAAGTAGGGGTTTTTGTTGTTGTTGTTGTTGCTGTTTGTTTATCTAGCCATTTTAAATGAATGTCTAGCAGGTACTTTGTATGGGCTGAATCACCGTAGTATCGGAGCATCTTACAAGCCTGCTTGACCCTCTGTTGCTTATTTAATATTTATTTGCCTTTGCAGCTATAATTCACTGGCTTAACGCATACGGAGGCCCTCTTGTTAGCAGGGGATGGCATCTGGCTTACCACAGTGCCTGCATCCTGCTAGAGTGCTTTGGCACTGGGCTCATGGACTAATCTGGTAATGAACTGGGAGGAGCCAGGTTTGCCACCCTGGAGCTAGGCTCCCTATTGCATCAGTCTCCTTCCTATTTCCTGTTTCTGCTCCTCTTAAGACTACATCTCCCAGCCAGCACTTGCTTCCATTTCTGTTCTTTATAGCTACTATCATACCTAAAAATGCTACACATACAAAATGAGCAGTGATCTCCATATGAACCTCATTGATATTTACTAGTAAAAGTTCTTCTTGTTGGAGGATTTTACTTCTTTTGTGGAAAAAGCCCATTAGGAACAGCATTGCACAACATGTCCCATTAGTAATTAACAGATCTGTGCATTACAATTAGCGTTACCAACCTCAACGCTGAGGCCTGGACTTCTGGAATTACAACTACAGAGATCCGTTCCCCAAGAGGCAATGGGAGCTTTGGAGGGCAAACTCTATGATATACCATAGAATCTAGGAGAAATGGAAGTCCTAATGTGATATCACATCCCTGGCTGAGCTCCCTCAGCTCCCACAACGCTGCCCTCCCCAGGCAGGAATTTCCTAAGCCAGAGATGGCACCCCTTATTGCAGGAAATACATGACAATACTCAGACAACCAGAAGGTAAGTTAACATGGATGTTAGGGTTGCCAGGTCCAAAAGACAAGTTGATGGGGGTCTTACCAAGATACTCCGGGAGAGGGGAAGGAAGAAGCACACCGTCACCCAGAAGTGATGTAGGGACGTCAGTGACATTGGGGGTGATGCTCTTGTTTTTGGGCAAAACTCTATGGTTTGAAGCTAATGGTTTGAAGCTAAGAGTTTTGCCCAAAACCCACAGTGTCACCCCCTAATGTCACTGATGTGCCTACGTTAGTTCCGGGTGTAGTACGCACATTGTGTTTGGGGCAGTAACACCAGAAACCTGGGGATCCACCACACACCAGGGAGACCTGGCAACCCTAATGCAGTGTTGTAGCTTTGGACTAATAGTTGGGTGACACCCTTTGACCAGTCGATTCCCCAGTCTCTAATGTTGTGATGCTGTAAGGTCTAAGTGCAAATTGTGATCCACCCTGAGCCCATTCGTGGGGAGGGCAAAATATAAATGTGAATAAATAAATAAATGCAAATGATTATGAAATTCCTTGAACAAAAGGATTAGCCCCAGGTTGAAGTAGCTCCTGAAGTTACCTGAACAATGGAATGTACAATCTGATGAATATCTATTCTGGGAACATAGGTTATTTTTTAAAAAAAAATCAATACAGACAGATGTGGATGTCTGCCACCACTATGCACACCACCTTAGGCGCATGTGAGCAATTCCATTCATTGCATTGAAGTTGTGCCATAAAATAGTATTGGTAACAATATCAGAGAACGACAGTCAATATAGTTCCATCACATACAGGGAATTTGGGAAAATGTGACCAAGCACGGGGAGTTTCTGCTTTCTAGCACTTCTAAGGGCTCCGAACCCCAGAAGATAAGCCTTGAGGTGTGACTTCTACAGTTGTTTCTGATCATTCCTTATTTAAAATCTCAAAAGCACTAGTTATTTTTGCTCCTGAGGCAGCTTGCAATCATACGAGTTCAAGTAATAATCAATTAAAAATGGGAAAAAAGAAAAAATAAATAACCATGGGTGGTATCCTATGAACTGTGAGCAGAAGGCAGATACTTCTATCTTCTTTCTTCCCTCAGCAGCCCCATGTGACCTCTGATGCTTGGAATCACGGAGCATCTGGACAAAATGTCATGGGACAATGGGCTCCTGTTAGTGTGAGAATCAAGTGAGATTGTCTCCCCTTCCCTCTTGCAGCAATGGAGCCTCTCACATCAGTGAAAACTCTTCTGGTAAGGAGGGAAGAAGGACGGTGCCACCTAATTCCTCTTCCTTACTGCAGCCCTCCATTTCCCATCGTATTGTACACATATGAAGCTGTCTTATTCTAAATCAGACCCTTGCTCTGTCGAGGTCAGTATTGTTCCCTCTGGCTGGCAGCAGCTCTCCAGGATCTTGGGCAGAGGTCTTTCATATCTCCTGCTACCTTTAGAATGGAGATGCCAGGGACTGAACCTGGGACCTTTTACATGTCAGCAGATGTGCTTTGTCATTAAGCCATGTCCCCTCCCCAACCTTTTGTGCTGGAGAAGGTGATTAACAGCTCTTCTAGTCAAAGTGGACAATACAGAACAGGATGGATCGATGCTCTAATTTGTTTAAGACACCTTCATATGTACCCAAGCCCAGAATCCATACTGGGCCTTAAACTGGTGACCTGACGTATCTCAGACTAGGATTTAGTAAGTGCAGCACCATCCAACATTTTATCCATGAGGTTTCCATGACTTCCAGCATCACCTTTTCAGACGACTCAAGGAATGGGTGAGATGGGGATAATCAAAGTCTGTGAGCACTGTTGCAGACTACCTACTGCCATATGAACCTACTCATCTACTAAGTCATTTTCTGAGGGCTTGCTTCAGGTTCTCCTGACCTCGGAGCCAGGGTTGCTAAGCAAGATGACCCAGGGAGAGGTGGGGTTGGGGTTGGGGGTGCCAACATCTCATGTAACAAGACATCACTTCTGTGGAAAGCTGGAAGTGAGGCCCCATCACTCTAGGAATCATAAAACCAGACTCTTCAATAATGTTTTTATATTGTTACGAACCACTCCGAGCCCCACTTTGTGGGGGCGGGGCAGTATATAAATTGAAATAAGTAATAAAATAAATAAATAAAATGTCACTTCCTAGATTGCTAGAATGACATGACATCACTTCCAAGTTCTCTCTGGAAGTGACATTGTGTGGCATGTGACACCACTGTTGTTGTTTTAATCCCCCCCCCCCACAGCCTGAAGGAGCAGCAGTGGAAAGAGCAGGTTAATGGCAGGAGGTTTACCAATTCCCAGGTCCTGGCAGGGGTTCCCCCAGTTTTTGGGGCTTCAGCCAGGGCACTAGAAGCCCTCCCACTGTTGCCCTCTGAGCATCAATAATACAGTGTCACTGCACCAGACATAGTGTTCCATCTCTGACATTGATGCATATGTCTCTTATAAAGTTTCATTATTTGCCCTTGCTGCAAAGAATGTACGTTCCAAGGTGGCATCGGGAAGGGGCATTATTTAGGCTACCGTATTAAATTAGTCATATTTTGTTAACGATCTTTGGTATTTTTGTACATTCTGACTCTACCATTATAGTTAGTTCACAATTTGTGTTTTGTAATTTTGTAAAGGCCAATGGCTAATTACAATAAACTGAAACAACTACATAGTGTTCCATCTTTACCTTCTGGCTAACAGCCAATGATGGACCTCTGCTCCATTTTATCAAATCCCTTCTTGAAGTTGTCTATGCTTGTAGCTGCCACCACTTCCTGCGGCAGTGAATTCCATGTGTTAATTACACTTTGGGTGAAGATAAGGCAAATATCATTGTGAATATGTAATCTGCAGTAGCTCATGTAGTGCTAAAGAACCACTTGACACCCTTGTCCTTCCAGTGAAAACAAGGAGGGCATATGTTTGCTTGATGGGTAACACCTTGTTCTAATGGGATACCCTTTCAATTGATGCAGAACTTTACGCTGAAAAAATAGGACCGTATGACTAGAAACTTCACTATGAAGTGTAATTTACTCATATTGCTCTCTGATGACTGACTTCTTTGTCTTGTTTCCATGCAGGATATACCAAATCTCTCTCTCTGATATAAACACACACACACCCATTTAGGGGGGCAATCATGAAATTCCTGATTTAGTTTAGGGAACAAATTCTGTTGTAATTAACAGGACCTTGTACCAGTCATCATGTGAATAGCAGATAATAATGGAGGAATAAAACACAGTTGTGCTAAGTTATATCAAGATAATATCCAGTACAGGTTATTTCTTGAGTAAATATGCTCAGGATCTTGCAGTTGCCATGTACACCTGTGCTTCCTCTGAAGCAAGTCCCACTTTATTTGCTAGGGCTTGCCTCCATTAGGATTGGAGTCAACTGTATTCCTTTAGAAACTTAACTGAGCATAAGCCCCATTGAATGAAAGAGGACTTACATCTGCATAACCATAGATAGCCCAGACAAGCCTGATCTTATCGGATGTTGGAAACTAAGCAGGGTTGGTTGTAGTTAGTACTTGGACAGGAGACAGCCAGGGTTGCCATAAGGATAGGATGCCAGCCTCCAGGTGGGACCTGGGGATATTCTGGAATTACAGCTCATCTCCAGATTACAGAGATCAGTTCCCCTGGAGAAAATTGAATGCTTTGGAGGGTGGGCTCTGTGGCATTCTACCCTACTGAGGTCCCTGTCCTCCCCAGGCTCCATCCCCAACTCTCCAGGAGTTTTCCAACCTGGATCTAGCAACTCTGCACCTGCCAGTGGTGGTGGTGAGGGGGGACGACAACGACCTGGCAACTCTAGTTGCTACACAGAGGCAGGCAATGGCAAAACACCTCTGCTCATCTTTTGCCTTTAAAAACCCCATGATAGGGTCACCATAAGTTGGGTGTGATTTGATGGCACATGACAACAACAACAATAATAGTTAGCATGCATAGGCTTGAACTGTGATGTCTATGTGCTATAAAACAACCCACCTGAAAGATACGCTACAGGGCAATTCTAAGCAGAATTCCAGCCTTCAAAGATAATGGATTTAGTGAGTGCTGCTGGACAGGTCTACTCAGAAGTATTTTATTTGGGCCCTACTCTCTGGGAAGTTTTCTTAGGGTTGCAGCCTTAGAAGAGTATAATTCTGTTTAGGATTAGATGGTTACTGCTGAACAGCAAAAATACTTCTCTTGGCATTCAATATCTTGATCCTTCTATGATGCTTTTTGGCAATTAACTCTTTTGAGTTTTCATGTCCCAAGCCCAGATTTACAGCCATGAATTCAGGAACTTTAAATGATCAATTGTCGAATAAGAATTTAGGGTTTTTAATCTCATTTAAAATAGCCTGGATTTTGTGTTGGGTGAAGTTTACTGCCTGGTTTCCATCAACATCACCTTATAAATACTGCTTCCAGTCCCTGGCTCCCCAAGCTGGTCTTATTAAAAAAAGCAGTGAATGGAATTTCACTTGTTTTTCAGCTTGAACTATTGTAAAAAATCTGACATGTGATCTGTCAGGCTGGAAGGGAAGATAATGCTTCAGAGGAGTATAGTGTGTGTTGTCTGAGGCTGCCATTGTGTGTGCGTGTGTCTCTATGTTTGTGTGCAGATTTTACAAAACACAGTGTTCTGGCCCAGGTCCAGCACATCACTGAGGGCTCATTGCTCCAGTGTTCCACCATCTGTACTAGCATTCCCATCATCTTCCAAACAAAATGTAGTGTATCCTATCTCCTTCTTGCAAGGAGTTGAGGGTGAAAAAATGGCTGCCTCTACCATTTTTCCTGTCTAAAAATGGCTGTTTTGGAAAGTGGACTCTATGGCATCATACCCCATTGAAGTCCCTCCCTTCCACAAACCCCAGCCTCCTCAGGCTCCACCCCTCAAAATCTTCCCAACCCAGAGCTGGCAACCCTAGACCCAGCACCAGGCCATAGCCACAGAGGGCATTTGGGGACGGTGCCCCCACAGGTGAGCCCCGCACCCCCAGGGAGGATACCTCCTCCCACCCACTCCGGTGTGCCGCACTTCTTATCCTGCTCGCCACGACCTCGCTGGCTCTTCCTGCACTTCCTGCTTGACCGCATCAGGAAAAAGGAAGCAGCAGGAAGACCCGGTGAGGAGCAGTGAGGCACAGCTACAGTGAAGCACCAGGGCGGGCCATTCTCTACGCCTCATGCAGTGGCAGACGCGAGCTAGTGGATCCATTCCCCTTACTCCTCGAGAGTAAGCGTGGGGGCTGGGCTGGCTGACAGAGGTGCAGTAAGGCTCCAGGGTGGGCCGTTAGAGAATGGCCCGTGCCCACTCCAGCACCTCACTGTGCCTACGCCAGCTAGCCCAGCCACCATGCTGCTGCTGGGAGAGCCAAGGAGGCAGGCAGGGCAGCGGGCGGCAAGCAGAAAGAGCCCTGCCTGCCTGCCTCCTCAGCCCTCCTTCTCCCTCTCCGTTCCTGGCACATTCCTCTGCAAATGGAGAGGGACGAGAGTCACTTCCGGGTGATGTGGGGCCCAACGCCTCTCTGCTCCACTGAAAATTTTCTGGCTGCATGTGGAGGAGTGGGGAATCAAACCCAGTTCTCCAGATTAGGGTCTGCTGCTCTCAACCACTGCACCACAGCTGGCTGCATTCTGTGAGAACAGGCGTAGCTTTGTTTATGATGGGTGTGATCGCATATTGTTGCTGTGCTCACACCCTCATATGTCTCCTTGTTCCTGACGTGGGAAGCCTTGGTTTGTTTGGCTGAATTCAGGTACCTTGGAGAACTGAGCGGATGATACGAAGTTGTTCAGGGTGGTGAAAACCAGTGAGGATTGTGAGGCACTCCAAAGGGAGTGGGCAAGTGTCAAAGATGGGCAAGTGGGCGTCAACATGGCAAATGGGGTTCAATGTGGCCAAGTGCAAGGTGATGCACATTGGAGCCAAAAATCCAAAATATAAATACATGTTGATGGGGTCTGAACTGGCAGAGACTGATCAAGAGAGAGATCTTGGAGTTGTAGTAGATAACTCACTGAAAATGTCGAGACAGTGTGTGACTGCAATAAAGAAGGCCAATGCTATGCTGGGGATTATTAGGAAGAGTATTGAAAACAGATCTGCCAATATCATAATGCCCCTATATAAATCAATGGTGCAACCTCATTTGGAATACTGTGTGCAGTTCTGGTCACCACACCTTAAAAAGGATATTATAGCTTTGGAAAAAGTGCAGAAAAGGGCAACTCAAATGATAAAAGGGTTGGAACACTTTCCCTATGAGGAAAGGTTAAAGCGCTTAGGGCTCTTTAGCTTGGAGAAAAGACGACTGAGGGGTGACATGATCGAGGTTTATAAGATTATGCATGGGAAAGAGCAGGTAAAGAAAGAGGTACTTTTCTCCCTTTCTCACAATACAAGAACTCGTGGGCACTCCATGAAATTGCTGAGCGGTCGGGTTAGAACGGATAAAAGGAAGTACTTCTTCACCCAAAGAGTGATTAACACATGGAATTCACTGCCACAGGAAGTGGTGGCGGCTACAAGCATGGACGGCTTCAAAAGGGAATTAGATAAGCATATGGAGCAGAGGTCCATCAGTGGCTATTAGCCACAAGGTATAGCTAGGGGCTCTGGGGCAAGTGATGCTCTGTCTTCTTGGTGCTTGGGGGGGGGGTCAACAGTGGGAGGGCTTCTAATGTCCTGGCCCCACTGCTGGACCTCCTGATGGCACTGGTATTTCTGGCCACTGTGTGACACAGAGTGTTGGACTGGATGGGCCTTTGGCCTGATCCAACATTGGCATCTCTCATGTTCTTATGTTCTTAACTGGAGTTTGCACCCTCCCCCCCAACAGGGAACCTAATTTAATCCCATCTTCTTCCTTCTCCTAGATGTGTGGTAACAGTTTATGAGCGGCTACATTTGCTCCCCAACCTACACTCCCATTGTACCCAGCTCACGTCCCTCCGCTCCTCAAACCCCGCCTTCCCCAGGCTCCACCCCCAAATCTCGGAAATGTCCAACCCAGAGTAGATAACCCAGTCTTTATATGACTCTGTAAAGAGCCAGATTCACTGATGGCAAAGAAATAACAACAACAACGACATCTACTCAAAACGTCTCCAGATAAAACCAGTTGGCCCCAGTCATTTTTGGTGGACTCGGCCATTATTTGCTCTGATATGATGACCATGAAGCCATTTCGTGGGGATTTATCTTTTTTGTGTGTGCAATATTCTTTGTGGAAAGGCAGGCTTCATAAACAGGTAAACAAATAAATATTTGCAGGGCAAACCTGTGTCAGCATTGCAGTTGAGGTGATGCTTTGGGCCAGGAGATTGGTGTAGGTTTGCAGGGAGTGATTGCTTATGCCTGGCTTCTATGCACTTAGACATGTTGATGGTTATTACAGTTAATATAAAGGGCACAAAACAAGCCCTAGGGCAGCCTCATCTTGCCCTCACAACCACCCTTTGTTGCCTCTTGCTAACCTCAGCCTCTCCCTCTGTTATTACTTGGCAGCAGTGAGACAATTGGCTACACTACAGCATCCCCGATATGATAATGATTTCTTCCTAATGTTTTGGCTCAAGCTCTTGGTATCACATTCTTAAAGTTTATTGCACAGTCTATGATGATGACACAGGAGCTTATTCAGTGTTCTTCGTCAGCAAAGAGAAGCGAGGGACATTAATCTGTATCCATATGACATGGCAGGAAGCTCATCATAGCCTGAAGAGTATCATAAGCTCAGAACACTCCAAGTTAAACTTGGGCTGAAACCATGAGGTGTAACTCATTCACAGGGTTGGATTCTCTAGGGGTGTTCCAGTAATGGTGGTACTTTCCTCCAGTGCAAAGGGACTTCCTTTGATGCAAGGGTCTCTTCTAGGTCTGATGGTGTCAGAGGAGACAAACATCACCATTGGGCCACCATGGTGAGGTAGGGTTGCCAACCTCCAGGTGGGGGCTGGAGATTCCCCAGGATTGCACCTGATTTCTGAATGACAGAGATCAGTTCCCCTGGAGAAAATGGCTGCTTTGGAGAGTGGATTCCGTGGCATTATACCCTGGTAAGGTCCCTCTCCTGTCCAAACGCTGCCCTCTCCAAGCTCCCCCCTAAATCTCCAGGTATGTTCCAAGCAGGAGTTGGTAACCCTGGTGTGATGTCACTTGTGGAGCAAACCCACAAGCAATGTCATCAAGCTGGTTACAACAGCTTCACTTCTGGATTTGCCCCAAAAGGAATACAACAGTGACAGAGTGAAGGTGCCCCTGATGGCCCTGCCTCTCCAGTCTCCCGCAGAGAGCCAGCCATCAGCTGCCAGCCCTAGACTCTTCTGTACACAAATGCAAGCATATACTATATATCCTTACATACATCTGTACCTGTTTCAATTGGGCATACCTCTCTTGATTATTTTTCCTGTGAAATGAGCCAATGATAGACCACCGAGAGTGCTGCCATCGTGGAATGCTGCTTTGGAGAACTGTACCGTTATCTCTTCCTGACAACAGCAGTGTCACTCTTCAAAGTGTCTCCATATTAAAGATGACAGTATATGTGTGGTATATCCATGCCCCATGGCTCAGAGAGCACAGTCACTGTGTGAAAACCACCTCTGATTCTCATTTGCATGGAAAGCACCTAGCTGGTGTTTCCGTAAGTTGGTTGTGACTTGATGGCACTTATGTACAGTAAGGGGGTATGAAAGCCACTTTGTTCTCTCTATCTCTCTCTTTTTGCTGTCAAGTCACAGCTGATTTATGGTGACTCTGTAGGCAAGAGATGTTCAGAGGTGGTTTGCCACACCATGACCCTGGTATTCCTTGGTGGTCTCCCATCCAAATGCTAGCCAGGGCTTAAGCAGGATTTATTTTACTCAGGGCTTGCAAGAATTCTGCAATGAATTTTGTACGTGATTGTTCAATCCTGATGCTACAGATTCTGAAAATGTATGCCCAAACTTATCAGGGAGGTTAATAAGGATACTTAGCAAAACATTTATGTTATCTCAGTCATCATTATAACAGCGCTGTCAGGTAGGGCAGTGTGATCATCCCTGTACTGTGGGTATGGGTGGGATGAGTCTAACAGATACAAGCCACGTGGCAAGTTCATGAGTGAGGGGTGGGATGACTCAGGGAGCTCACAGTGGGCTTTCAGACTAAAAAAATGTGACTTGAGCATGTGTTCTTCTCCTGAGAAATCAACCTTTTTACCGTAATGAACTACTACTTCATGTAACAGTTGTGTCCATTTTCCTCTGAAAATGTTTGACGGTCGGGTTAGAACGGATAAAAGGAAGTACTTCTTCACCCAAAGAGTGATTAACACATGGAATTCACTGCCACAGGAGGTGGTGGTGGCTACAAGCATGGACGGCTTCAAAAGGGAATTAGAGAAGCATATGGAGCAGAGGTCCATCAGTGGCTATTAGCCACAAGGTATAGATAGGGACTCTGGGGCAAGTGATGCTCTGTCTTCTTGGTGCTTGGGGGGGCCAACAGTGGGAGGGCTTCTAGTGTCCTGGCCCCACTGGTGGACCTCCTGATGGCACTGGTATTTCTGGCCACTGTGTGACAGAGTGTTGGACTAGATGGGCCTTTGGCCTGATCCAACATTGGCGTCTCTTATGTTCTTATGTTCTTGTAATGATATTACTTAAAGGCCGCCTCTTTTTCCCCTTCTCTGGGCTTTATTTCAACGTGGTGAAGCTTTTAGCAGTGTAAAAAACCAATTTGTGTGTTGTTCTGGAACCTACAACCCATAAACTGTGTGAGGCAGACTAAAGTCGCCAGAAGCACTGGAGCCCAGACACAATACACTAACCAACGAAAGCAGACGCTGCTGAACAGACATATGTAATATTCACTTGTCTGGAAAGGAAGTTCTGTACAGTGGAATGGAAATGTAAGTGAATATGGGAGTGGGTCTTTTTTTAAAAAAAATAGTGGAAATCTAAATTGTTATAATGTTTTTTTGGCTTCCTTCCTACCCTAATGCACGAGAGAGAGAGAAAAGAAATCTAATGGTCCACCGCAAGGGGAAAAAAATAACACAGAACTGTAATTAACATTTTAAATGTACCAATGAGGTGTTTGCAGTTCTGGAATGTCTGAACTCAGTACTAAAAGCCTGACCCATGGATCTGAGCGCCCACCTGCTTGGCATTGGCTGTGCCAATAGCTACTTAAGTGCAACAGCTGTAAAGATAATAGTACAGATAGAGCTGTTCTCCCCCAAGGCGAGCTGAGAAGAATTTTCGAGCTCTTTTGTAGAAGTTGGATGTAAATCTGCAGAAGTCAGTGCTGGAGGAAAACAGACATTGGGTTGGATCCCGCAATCTGTCAGCAGAAAGACCTGACACTGATTTTTCAACGTTCCCTTCCCAAGTGGAGTCCCCACAACAGCCATTTCCAACCCCGGGAAAAGTTTATTCCCAAGGTTACAAGACCCATGTGAACTAATAGCCAAGTGGGTCAGGAGTAGGGTTGCCAACTCTAGGTTGGGAAATTCCTGGAGATCGGGGTGTGTGTTGGGGGTGGAGCTTGGAGAAGGTAGAGTTTGGGAAGGGAAGGGACCTCAGCGGGGTATAATGCCACGGAGCCCACCCTCAAAAGCAGCCATTTTCTCCAGGGGAACTGATCTCGATATTTTCCTCGACATTCTGTTGGATCCTCCAGTTTCTGGATGGCTATTCCTGTGAATATTCATAGTTTCCCTCTATCGAGATGACTGGATACCATGGCAGTGAATGCCATACGACTGTATGCCAATAAAAGGTATTTGAATTTGAATTTGAATGCCATACAAATATGTTAGTAGGCAAGAGATTCATGTGTCCATCGTCATTTGAAAAATAACTGAGTTATTTTACAGCTCGTGTCAACTTTATGTTTGAGCTAGCTAATAAAAAGAGGAGAAGCAGCAAATACTTTACCATAAATGGCCAGGCGAGAAAAGAATGCATAATTGGTGTGTTGTTGCAAAAAATGCAAACAATTTTTGCTTTGTTCAACAGTGCAGAGATTGAGCACATCACTCTTCTTTCTTATGTAATTCTTAACCACCCTCCCCTGTCTAGCAGAAATGAATTTCCCACTGTTAGACAGCAATGAGTGTCCATTAAGTTATGTATGGGAGGAAGGCTTATCTAGTTGACCTGGCCATTTAGTGTGGCAGCATAACATGCCTTACTCGTGGCATACCTGGTATTCATTATGTGTTTAGTACTTCAGCAACCGTGGGCTTGGGTCCCATGGAACATTTGTGCTGATAGTGAGGACTGTCTTTTCCTCCCACTGCAACCCAAAATGCCCTTCAAAGTACTGCTTCTGGAGGACAGGGGGACCCTCCCCCAATGGAACAGAATGAGAGGAGCATTTTGGACAGCACTAGGAGTGGAGACTGAAGAAGAGATGGCAAATTGGTTTTTATACTGTACTTTTCTCTACCTTAAGGAGTCTCAGTAAGCTACAATCACTTTCCCTTCCTCTCCCCACAACAGGCACCTTGTGAGGTACGAGAGAGTTTGGTGTAGTGGTTAAGTGTGCAGACTCTAATCTGGGAGAACCGGGTTTGATTCCCCACTCCTCCACTTGCACCTGCTGATGTGACCTTGGGTCAGTCACAAGCTCTGGCACAGCTGTCCTTGAAAAAGAGCAGTTTGTGTCAGAGTTCTCTCAGCCCCACCCACCTCACAGGGTGTCTGTTGTGGGGAGGGGAAGGGAAAGTGTAAGCCACTCTGAGACTCCAAGTGAAGGGCGGGGTATAAATCCAACCTCCTCCTCCTCCTCCTCCTCCTCCTCTTCTGAGAGAACTGTGACTAGCCCAAGGTCACCCAGCAGGCTTCATCTGGAGTGCAGAATAAAACCTGGTTCTCCAGATTAGAGTCTACCTCTGTTAACCACTGTACCATGCTGGCTCTCAGCATGAAAACTGGTGAAAATAGTAATATTCAAATTGAATCAGACAGCTTAGAAAATTCAGGCTCATTCCTATAGTAAAGCCCCATTTGGATCCTTGCTCTGTTAAGAAGCTCTGGGTATGGGGTTGGCTAAATTATTATCTCTTTGACAAAGGCAGAAACAAACTATAACTTGACATCAGTGAACCTGAAATCTTTGTGTTCACTCTCCTCCTCTTCCCTTCTTCCCAGATCAAATGTAGAACTGACCCTGAAGATTTCCTAGTTTAGGAAGCCGTCAGTCTAACCACCATTTGTTGTAATGTCTGTATTGGGCCGCTTGAAGACACTGGGATTTCTTTCCTGCCCACAAACGAGGACTCTAAACCACAGTTTAATCCTGGTTTTAGAACCCAGATCATTAAACTTCCTCAAATTGGACATCACAGCAAACTATAGTTAGATCAAAGACTTCCTAAATGAGGAAATTTTCAATCTCATCTCCAAGAATGAGAGGAAAATAGAGGGTGGGATAGTGCTTTGATCATGAGAATTTCAGACTCAATCCTGTCACAAATCATGACGTCTCCGTCCAAAAACAGATCAAGGTGGGTAGCCGTGTTGGTCTGAAGCAATAGACGAAGTGTGCGTGCACACGAAAGCGCTCACCTTGAATAAAACTTTGTTGGTCTTAAAGGTGACACCGGACTCTAACTTTGTCCTGTCCAAAAAACAGTTGTTAAATGGTACTCTGGAGTCCTTGAAAGAAGGTCTGGATAAAAATGCAGATAGTACACTAGTAGAACGTAACATTAAAGGTGCTTCCCTTTATATTAGATATCACATTACAAAATATATTTTTAATCGGGTTCTTCTGTTCTTAAGAATGGTTGGGCGGAAACTAGGTTTTGAACTTCAAAGAGCAATGTTGTAAATGTGTACCAAGTTTTATTGCAATATGCTCAAGAGAGATCAGATTCCCATGTGTTTTACATCTTTCCTGATCCTCTTAAAAGGAGTTGTGAGGGGTCAGCCTGATGTTCAAATTAGGAGTATAACATTGTGTCCTGCAATGCTGAACCCCAATTTCCATTCTGTTACCTCAGTTTTCCACAACAGATGCTGTATTGCAATGAATTTCTTTTGCATCTGGGTGCTGCCATCTTTAGTACTGGATTTTGTAGTTGTACTGTGGGGTTGCCAGTCATCTGCTGGCCACCCCTGGAGCTTTGGGGGCAAGGCAGGGTGACTTTGCTGCTCATGACAATGTGATGTCCCTTCCAGTTATGTACCCAGAAGTGAGATCACAGTGTTGAGGAAATGCTCTAGGAATTTCCCAGAACTCTATGGTTTTGAGGAATTCCAAGAGCATCGACACAAGACTGTGAAGCCTCTTTTTTCTTCCATTTGCTCCTTCTGCCCCACTGAGCATCAGTGAAAGCCTGAAGCAGGAGGGGACAGGAGGCTACCCTATTGTACTGACATTTGAACTGGAATGGTAGATGCCACACTTTGTCCAGGAGCTCAGGGCAGCATCTGTATCCTCATAACAGGCCACATGGTTCCAACAACAATTTCCAGTTACTCTTTGGTGTACAGCTATGGATTTGTCTTTGTGAATAGTACAGAGAGACTGCAATCTATTTATTTATTATCTATTCAAATTTTTATCCCGCCCTCCCAGCCTAGGCCGGCTCAGAGCGGCTTACAAGCAGATAAAATTCCAACAGTACATACAGAACACATCAACAATTAATATAAATACAATATCAAAATACAATATTAAAATACCATATTAAAATCAGTAACAACAACAACAACAACAACAACAATAATAGTAATAATAATAATAATAATAATAATGTGCTAGACTCTTTAACATCAACCACATTGGTCTGCTCAGATGTCATGAGAAGTGCTTCAGATGTCATAAATTGTCATAGATCATAAGGAGGGGATTGGCTTGGGCAGTAGTTGAGGAACTCACGGGTAAGGGCTCTTCACCATAAGATGTTAGTTGCTATTATTAATAACAATGGTAGTCGTGGTGGTAATAGCAGCGGTGGTGGCTCCAAAAGCCTGGCGGAAGAGCTCTGTTTTACAGGCCCTGCGGAAATGTAGGTCCTGCAGGGCCCTGATCTCCTCTGGGAGCTCATTCCACCAGACCAGAGCTGTTACCGAAAAAGCCCTTGCCCTGGTCATAGCCAGCTTGGCCTCCTTAATACTTGGGAGGACCAGCCTGCTCTTGGGTCCCTGATTGCAGCGCTCTCTGGGGTACATAGGGGGAAAGGCGGTCCTTCAGGTACGCAGGGCCCTGGCCATAAATGGCTTTAAAGGTAAGAACCAGCACCTTGAAGCGGATCCGGTAAGCTATAGGCAGCCAGAGCAATGCCTGTAGCACAGGCTGGATATGCTCCTGAGTAGGGAGTCAAATTGCCAACATTCGCTGGATTATGGAGAAAGCAAGAGAGTACCAGAAAAACATCTACTTCTGCTTCATTGACTATGCTAAAGCCTTTGACTGTGTGGATCACAACAAACTATGGCAGGTCCTTAAAGAGATGGGAGTACCAGACCACCTCACATGCCTCTTGAGAAACCTGTATAAGGGTCAAGAAGCAACAGTTATGGATTTGGAACAACTGATATGTTCCGGATATGGAACAACTGATTGGTTTAGCATAGGAAAAGGAGTACGACAAGGATGTATATTGTCACCTTGCTTTTAATTTATATGCAGAGTACATCATGTGAAATGCTGGTCTCAGGGTAAAAGAGGAGAGCGCAAAAGTGGGCTTGAAGCTCAACATCAAAAAAACTAAGATCATGGCATCCAGCCCCATCACTCCTTGTCAAATAGAAGGGGGAGTTGTGGAAGTAGTGACAGACTTCACGTTCCTGGGATCCAAGATCACCGCAGGCTGTGACAGCAGCCATGAAATTAAAAGACACCTGCTCCTTGGGAGGAAAGCGATGGTGAACCTAAACAGCATGATAAAAAGTAGAGACATCACCCTGCCAACAAAAGTCCGCATGGTCAAAGCAATGGTATTCCCAGTAGTCATGTATGGCTGCGAGAGTTGGACTATAAGGAAGGCCAAGCGCCGAAGAATAGATTCTTTTGAACTATGGTGCTGGAGAAGACTCTTGAGAGTCCCTTGGACTGCAAGAAGACCAAATCAGTCAATCCTAAAAGAAATCAACCCTGACTGTTCCCTGGAAGGCCAGATAATGAAACTGAAGCTCAAATACTTTGGCCGCCAAATGAGAAGGGAGCACTCACTGGAGAAGACCCTGATGCTGGGAAAGATTGAAGGTCAAAGAAGACGGGGATGGCAAAGGATGAGATGGTTAGACAGTGTCATCGATGCAACGAACATGAAATTGAGCCAACTTCAGAGAACGGCGGAAAACAGGAGGACCTGGCGAGATCTTGTCCATGGGGTTGCGAAGAGTCGGACTCGACTGTGTGACTGAACAACAAAAAAAAGGGAGTCTCATCAATAGCCTGGCTGCAGCATTTTGCAGCAGCTGCAGCTTCCAGGTTTGCGACAAGGGCAGCCCCATATATAGGGCATTACAGTAATCCAATCTTGAGGTGAACATCGCATGGATCACTGTTGCCAGGTCTCAGCGTTCGAGGAAGGGAACTGACTGCCTAATCAGCCGGAGGTAGTAAAAGGCTGACTTGGCAGTGGCTGCTACCTGGGCCTCCATTGTTAGAGAGGCATCCAGGAGCACTCCCAGACTCTTAACCTCCAGTGCAGGCACCAATGGCGCCCCATCGACGGTCGGGAGTGGGATCCCTACCCTCGGACTGCCGTAGCTCAGGCACAGGACCTCTGTCTTCATCGGATTCAATTTCAACCAGCTCAGCCTAAGCCAAGTAGCCACGGCTTCTAACACCCGGCCATGGTCTTCCGGTTTGGAGTCGGACTGGCTGTCCAACAACAGATAGAGCTGGGTGTCATCCACATACTGGTGACAACCCAGCCCATGCCTCCGGGCAATCTGGGCAAGAGGGCGCATATTAAAAACAATAAAAAGCATCTGGGACAGCACCACCCCTTGAGGGTGGGTGGGTGCCTTCGGGACAGCTGGTCCCCCAGCGCCACTCTTTGTCCCTGGTCTTGGAGAAAGGAAACAAGCCACTGCAAGTCTAGTCCCTGAACTCCAATGTCGGTGAGGTGGCAGGCCAGTAACTGGTGGTCGACTATGTCGAATGCAGCCGACAGATCTAGTGACAACGGCTCTGCCGTTCTGCCCTGGTCCAGGTGCCTCTGTGAGTTCTTAAGGTCCCTTTTTGGTGTTCCTAGATGTGTACCCCCAGCAGGGCTCAGGCTGGAGGCCAGCTTGCCTTCTTCAGAGTCTAGAGTGTGGACTATGACAGTAAAATTTCATTTGAGAATTTTATTGGGGGATTCACCCATAATGAATTGTTGATTGCACTAGGTGGTTGCCTGCACTAGATAATAACATTCTCAGTTTGGGTTATTCTACCCAGCAGCTTGAATAGCTGAAAAGCAATTTCTGACATAGTGCAGAAAATTAATATGTCCTTCCAACACTTTACAGTAGGCTAAGCTGAAAGACGACAAATGGTACAAGGTCACATAGCCAGATATTTGAATCTGGGTCTCTCTATAGGCTTGCCAGGTTGTCCTTTATGGTGGCCCTGGCTGCCACCTCTTGGTCAATGGAGCAGTGGGAGCAAAATGGCTGGGGGACACCAACATTGAGCAATGCTGTGATGTCACTTCCAGGGTTGTACCCAGAAGTGATGTCATGGTGCTGGGTGACTATGATGCCCCTGTCCACTTCTCTCTCCTTAGAGGCAAGATTTTCCCTCTGTTTTTCTTTCCCTTTCTGACTGAGCAGCCCTAGTGGTCTGTTTTCTTCTTTCCTGACGAACTGTGGTTGCCCCACCCTGTCTCTGTATGATAGTTTACTGCTGGCTCAGCCCAGGAAACCTGAGGGAAGGGTCGGGATCGCCCTTTAACTTAAACCACCGAAAATGGCACTTGAGACGTTTTGAAATTCAAAATTAACCAAAATGTTTTATTCAACATAGAGGGGGAAGGTCAGGTGAAATCAGGGGTTGAAAGTTGTGAGGTAACTCAATATAGATAACTCTGAGGTAAAACCAGTACATGCACAGACTTTAGTTCTTATATTTCAGGCTAATGAATTATGTGTTGTTTCTCAGCAGCCAAGGCAGAAGACCTTCCCCCTCTCTCCAATTAGTTTTGTACATATGGGCTGCATTGTACATATGGGCTCCTTGTCTGTCATTGCTTTGAAGACCCTGGCCCAACTGTAGCTTTAACCCCAGCTAGCCTGGACCAGAGGTTCTTTGTAGTTGGGCCAATGGGCAGAAATCCATGGGCCACACCTGACCTGGGCTGCAATCAGATGAGCTGTTTGATCTGATAGCATTGCTGTTACCCCTCAGATTTAAATTGCACATTCAAACAGCATCATCAGTATCCCATTCCCCCGTTGTCCCCCCACCCCACTCTGATTGTGAGTTTTCAACACTGGGGGAAGTGCGATCTTTACAGATGTAGCTGGTTTCACCCTGCATTTCTGGATGGCTGAACTCTCCATTGTGATCCCAAGCTGTTTGGGAAGTCTGAATCTTCTCTTCCATTTTTGCTCCTTAAAAAAAAAAAAAAAGTTAGTGATGTGTGCATCATTGGATCGCTGCACAGGGGTTTTCAGAATCTCAAATTCAAAAGGGTTGAAAATAATGAATTAAGAGCGAACAGACGGCGAGCTGCGGGTAATGGCTACCAACCACCACTGGTCGTAGCCCCGCCCCCCGCACAGGGGTTTTGAATAACTGCTTATGTGCTCCTTCACCACAATATTTTACTGTGATCAGGAGCCCACTGGGGGGGTTGTTTTAGAGCGACAGATTCAAGAAAAATGACCCTTTTGGCCATTTCTTGGGGTGGAACAGTGCTGGAAGTGGTTAAGACGCTGAACTGCAGGCTGTGGAAGGTCGGTAGTTCAGCAGTTCGAGACCCGGGTGCCGCATGATGGAGTGAGCTCCCATCTCTAGTTCCAGCTCCTGCCAACCTAGGAGTTCGAAAGCAAGAAACTGCAAGTAGATAAATAGGTACCACTTCAGTGGGAAGGTAACAGCCTTCCGTGCGCCTTGGTGTTTAGTCATGCCGGCCACATGACCACGGAAACGTCTTCGGACAGCGCTGGCTCTTCGGCTTTGAAGCGGAGATGAGCACCGCAACTCTAGAGTCGGATTCAACTGGCTTTCGAACAAGGGAACCTTTACCTTTTTAAATAGGTACCACTTCAGTGGGAAGGTAACAGCCTTCCGTGCGCCTTGGTGTTTAGTCATGCCGGCCACATGACCACGGAAACGTCTTCGGACAGCGCTGGCTCTTCGGCTTTGAAGCGGAGATGAGCACCGCAACTCTAGAGTCGGATTCAACTGGCTTTCGAACAAGGGAACCTTTACCTTTTTAGGCTCCCATATCGGTGGCCAAGGTTCCTAGAACTTTACTCCAAGCCACTTCATAGTATTGCTCTGGCGGGAAAGCTCTGTGGGGAGAGACAAAGGGAAAACTTCCCTATGAAATGAGTGGGAAAGGGAATAAGATCAGGCAGGAAAGGGAGTGATTTCTGGTGGAGAAGTACAGTTGTATAGGAACCAATGATCACAGTACTTGGCTGAGGGATTGCGGAGGTGTCAAAAAGGAGCCCGGTCTTTGGCTACATTCCTATGCACATATGTGAAAAACAAACAAACAAAAAGGATGCCACCCGACTGACTGCTCCGTGGTTACCATGCAGCAATAAACTGAACGGTCAACCACAGGGTGAGCACATGGAACAGCAGGCTAAGGGTTGATGTTTAGACAAAATTCTCCAGCACACACACAAAAAGGATCAAATTAAAGGCGTAGCCAAAACGCACTAAGCTTATCTTCTGACCACAGCCCTGGAGGCCGCCAAATGCCAATCACTTGGTTTCAATTTGCCCAATATCCATGTGAACCAATGTTATGACAGCATCTCAGACTTTTTGCCTTCCCAGTAGAAGTGATCAGGTTATCTGATCTACTGGGTCATGGGACCAAACTGTGGTTGAATGGGCAGATTTATCCATAGCACAACTAAGAGACTTTTTATGTTGACTTGCTGGTTCTCTGCCTTACAGAAGTCACAATGAAATGGATGAAATTGAGTATTTCACTGGGGGGGGGAGGGGAAGGTCAATCTGTCAGTCTTTCTGTCTGTCTGTCTGTTGCTACATATTGCACATTTTGGAATTTGAGACCTTCTTGACCAGGTTCGCAGAAGAGTCGTCCAATGAGCATCTCCTTTTGAGCACAGAGCAGTGATCAGATGTCCATGAATCTGAGCATATCAAGGCTAATCAGGCTAATCTGAGTATTTGTACATTATCAGAATGGAAAATCTTGGAAAACATCTAAAACATCTTCCATCCACAATTTTTGCCCCATAAGTCTGATAGAGAGGGCTTTTCACATAAACACAGAACCTAATTCGTATTGCACGGACAGCATGTGCGTATGTATTCAAATGTTGTGCCCATGTTTTCTGCCGTTCAGATGGCGTGTTATGTAGCTTTTGACAAAAAGTTAAAACATGTGATGAGCAACTCACTATAAAAATCAGAACTGTGCTGTGCAATAGCCAGCCAAAGATCTGTCATTCAAAACAATGCAGCCATTTAAAACAGGACAAGACAGCCCACTGTCCCATCATCTAATGTGGCTTGCAGGGTTAGGCTGTTAAGTGACTTGTAGAGTAACTGAGCTCTCACAAAAGGATTTTCTGCATTCCCATTTTCCTTGCTTGTGTGTTCCTTTTGCTTTTTTAAAAATTCCACACACGTTTTGCTCCCTCTAGTGGTCAATTCGATATTACATCACTTTATGTCCTGCACAAAAGAGTAAAGGTAAAGGTTTCCCTTGCTCGAAAGCCAGTTGAATCCGACTCTAGGGTTGCGGCGCTCATCTCCATTTCCAAGCTGAAGAGCCAGCACTGTCCGAAGACATTTCCGTGGCCATGTGGCCAGCATGACTAAATGCCAAGGCTCATGGAACGCTGTTACCTTCCCACCGAAGCGATACCTATTTATCTACTTGCAATTTCTTGCTTTCAAACTGCTAGGTTGGCAGGAGCTGGAACTAGAGACGGGAGCTCACTCTGTCATGCAGCACTCAGGTCTCAAACTGCTGAACTACCGACCTTCCAGCCTGCAGTTCAGCATCTTAACCACTTGAGCCACCGCAGCTCCTCCTGCACAAAAACTTGCAGTTTAAACCTGTAGGGAGACATGCCCGACATAAATCAATTAGACTAAATGTTTTTTTCACATGGTGTCCGGTGCCTTGAGTGGCAACCCATCCCCTGGACTGCTGTATTCCAGCTTGTATATAAGAAAAACATTTTCAACAGATTTTTAATTATTGTAGCTACTCTGAGATTAGGACAGCTTTATTATCATTGGAGGATGCCCCACAATGCCTTCCATTTTGTTTTGGAGAAATTGACAAGCTTATAGCCCAAATAACGTATGGGGAGGAAGGTCCCTGCCCCCCCCCCCCCGAGCTAATTAAATCTAATATCAGTATGGTATAGTGGGTAAAAGTGTTGGACTAGGATCTGGGAGACCTGGATTCCAATCCCAACTTGTGTCATGGAAGCTTATTGGGTGATCTTGGGCCAGTCGCACTCTCTCAGCCTAACCTACCTCACAGGGTTGTTGTGAGAATAAAAAGGAGGAGTGGAGAACAATTTAAGCCACTTTGGGTCCTCATTGGAGACGAAGGTGGGGTTCAAATTGATTAAATCAATAAACATAAAATAAATGAATATGACGTGGTAGGACCCCCTGTTATCATCTTGATTTACATGCATCAGGGTTTTTTTGGTAGATTGCCAACAATCTGGGCCAAAGAAGCAATTATCCCCATTTATAAAAAGGATAAGAAGAAGGATCTTGGGGCATAGCTGGTTCTCAGAAAGGGCAATTTGAATGATTTCCCTAACCTTCAGAAATCAGCTTCAAGGAGCAGGGCCCTTTTGTTCATGGCATCCTCCCCAATGAATTCTCGCCCCGGGGAAGCTCAGATGGGATCATTTTTGAAAAGTACGCAGACGGAGAGTGATTTCAGCAAATTCGATCAGGAACAAGACGGCTTTGGCCGGCTCACAGGCCGGCTTATATCCCCCGAGAAACCGCCACCCAAAACACACCCCTACTTCCCCTATTTACAGTGGCTGAGAGTCCCATAGGCTCTCGGCTGGGAACCTAGCCCCCTGATTGGAGCGGGCTACGATCCGCATAGTCCATTGTCTCTTGGAGCGAAGCTCGATGTTTGTGTCTGACCGCATGGAGCCCGAGCCGGCCACGCGGTCTGGACTGGATACATTACAATTTTCATCCATGTTTTTTCAGTGAGAGATTAACAGTGCAATGTTAGGCACCCTTTGAAGAGTACCACACTGCTCGGGATTCTACTGTAAGGCTCTTTGTGTAAATTCCACAACGCCTTTAAGGTGTGACATGGCTGGGGCCCTGGCGCTCAGTGACTGAGCACTTCCTTCTTGTGTCAAAACTTGACTGCCTGGCGCCTCTGGTTAAAAAGATCAGGTAGTCAGTAAGTCATGTCAAAGACGCCTGCGAGCCTCTGGCAGTCAGAGAAGACAATAATGACTCAGTATAACGCCGTTTTGTACGTTCATACGGCTGCTAATTGGAGGAATAATGAACAATTAGTGGCATGGAATGATGCTTCATCCTCGTTCACATCGGCCGGTGAAAAAACAGCCTGACAGCAAACCAGTCTAAAGAGAATAGTTCAAGAACCATGTAAAAGATTTCAAAAGTTGAACTGGAAGCTTTTTCTTTCTTTTTTTCTTAGAGTTTACTTGGAAATATGTTGCCTATCTTTTTTTAAAAAAAAAGTTCATGAAACTTCAATGTCAAGAAGTGAAATTATGGAACTCTAAGAAGATGGCATTAAAAGGAATTTGAAAACTGACAAACAGGGAAGAAGAGCATATAATTTTACAACACAGGCAAAAAAATATATATATAGGTAACGAAATTTGAAAAATTGCATTAGTGTATCATTTTCGGTACATAAGCCATTAGAGGGAAAAGTGTAAATTACACCTTGTAACAAAGTAAGAATGTTTTCAATGTTTAAAGGTAATTTTGTATTACTGCTACTATTACTTAAACTCTTATCTCTTATAAATATCTAAAGACAGGACCCCTGGCGATATTACCTGTGTCTTAGGCAAAGAGCAACAATTTCAATCCCATTCAGCAGCATTTGTATTTTGCCAAGTGCTATCAAGCACAGAGTTGCATAATTTGATACCTAAGTGAAATAGATATTTTTTTTCACGCGGCACATTTATCACTCTCCTGTGGGCCTCATTACTGACAATCAAATCATAAAAGATGCTCAAAATTGTCATGATGCACTTATTTGCTCATGATCTTCGATACAAATAGTTTCTGCTATAAAAAATAATAATAAAAGAGGTCCTTTTTTGGCTGTCATCCCGACTGTGCCTTAAAGCTGTAGGGTGTTTTTTATTGTTGCTAACTTTATATTATTACAATTACTCACATTTTTAAAGCATGCAGTTATCTTATTCAGACAACCCTGTGAAGATGGCCTTTAATGCTTCTGTTTACATAGGGCTACCAAAATATGGTCTAGGCACTACAAAGACTGGAGATTGATGTCTGTGTTTTCAGTTTCCTATTGCCCACTGATGTATTTTGAGATAGGGGAAACAGGTTAAGAACATAAGAAGAGCCCTGCTGGATCAAACCAATGGACCATCTATTTGAGCATCCTGTTTCCCACAGTGGCTAACCAGTTACCCTGAAGGCAACAAAAAGGACATAGAGGCCATGGTGTCTCATAGCACTGGTATTCAGGGGTTTCCTGCCTCTGGGTGTGGAGGTGGCCCTTATCAGAACTGCATATTATGAGTATCTCTTCCCCATATGATGAATGGTACTTACTTGGATTTTGACAGTCCCACTTTGAATTTTACTGAGTAGAACCATATAGCTATGAGAGAAACTGAGCAGGGAGTTGGACTAGATGGCCCCTTCCAACTCTGTGATTCTATGATTCTGTAAATCCTCATCTAACACCTAGACCAAGTGGTACCCAGCTTTGACAGAGCTAGCTGTTACTGAACAGGTGCTGTCCGAAGACACAAAGTTGATGCCTCCAGAGCACTGCTTCAGTGATGTGGAGAAAAGCCAAGTTAGGCTCTTTGGTTGGGGAAGTGATTCTTTGGGGAAGACGGATGTGAATAACAGGAAACTTATCTGCAGGTCCCATGTTGAGAGTCACTGATCTTGACTACCTTTGAGAGATCATTTCTCCAGTATTTTCAGGACTGGGCAAAGTGTCTGACGCAGGCCTGCCCAACTTGTGACCCACCTTACCAAATGTGGCCATGCACTATGATTGGACAACTGTATGACAGCTCTTCCTCACCCCTTTTTGCAGATGCAGAAAGTGTAAAAGCACAAAATGTGGTGCAGCACGAAATGTGGCTGTTGGAATATATTCAGCTTAGTGGATCACACATATACTGTAAAGCCGGGCACACGGCAGTTATCATTACCCCCAAGATGTGCACTTGTTTGTATAGTGAATGTGCTGCAGTTTTTATCCAGTTCCCTCAGTCTCACTGTGCTCCGGGGTTGTGTTGCCTGCATAGCACAAAAACTCTGGAGCTGTGTGGTTCTCCTATTTTATGGTTGCATCATTCTTGCTTGCTTCTAATGCTTCATTGCAATTGAGTTACTCTCACTGGTGGTGCAAGAACATCATGAAAAACCAGTGGCAGAGGCATGCCACAGAGCTGGTGTGATCACAGTATACCCCACAGGCCATAAAAAATAAAAATGCTTTTGAAATGCAAGGACGAGTCCTACTGCATGTCTGCCAAACTTTACCAATTAGGGATAGAAATAGGTTGTAGCGCTGAGGGATGTTCTTTTTGACTCTTAAACGCATGAGGTTCAGGTTCTCACAGAAGCACATGAAGCTGCCTTAGACTGAATTAGACCATTGGTCCATCAAAGTCAGTATTGTCTACTGAAGCTGGCAGGGTCTCAGGCAGGGGTCTTTCATGTCACCTACGGTCAGTTCCTTTTAACTGTAGGTACTTGGGGTTGAACCTGGAACCCTCTGCATTCCAAGCAGATGCTCTACCACTGAACCACAGCCCCTCTTTGGGGAGCTGAAGGGTATTTCAAGACAATCTAGTTGCTTATCCCATTTTTGTCTGCGGTAAACAGGATTTAAAAGTTTTTGTATTGCTTCAGTTATCTACAGGAGCTTGCTTGGCAACAGCAGAAAAGGAAGTCACGGGCTATGTTTCTATCATATTACAGTCAACTTCCTGAAAAATGGCAGGCTTAGTCTTTGCCTTCAAAGCCCAGCCCACACTTCCGGCTGCAAGAGGAACAGAGAAGGGCTTCCTACTCTTTGGGTAACTCTGTAGGTACAAACTATACATTAAGGGGAAATGCTTAGTACTACTGTCGGCTGTGAAGCGCCAATGTGATATAAGAGTGCTGGACCAAACTCTAGGAGACCTGGATTCAAATCCCAACTCTGTCAGTTACCCTTTCTCAGAACCAACCTCCCAGTGTTGTTTTAAGGGAGTGGAATCAAGGAGCAGAGAAGCAGCCATGCTAGTCTGAGCTCTGTGAGGAATGGGCAGGGTAAAAATGTAATAGTAGTAGTAGAAGAAGAGGAGGAGGAGGAGCAGGAGATTGGATTTATACCCCAGCCTTCACTATCCGAGGGGGTCTCAGAGTGGCTTACAATCTCCTTTCCCTTCCCCTCCCCACAACAGACACCCCATGAGGTAGGTGGGGCTGAGAGAGCTCTCTTGAGAACTGCTCATGAGAGAATAGCTCTGAAAGAACTTGTAACTGACCCAAGGTTACATCAGCAGCTGCATGTGGTAGAGTGGGGAATCAAACCTGGTTGTCCCGAATTAGAGTCCTCGCTCCTAGCCACTATACCAAACTGCCTCTAGTAGTTCAATAGACAGAAAATGGTGTGATATCCCCATGTTGTATGTCACCATTGTTTTCCCACCACATCACGTGTCCGTAAAATTAGCTGTAGTTTGTCAAGGGAAGAGAAAATTTTAAAGGGATGAGCTTAAAGGGATGAGTGTGGAACCCATGCATGTCCCCACAAGGTGTAGTTTGGTCTTCAGGATGCACACTTCACATACTGGGAAAAGAGCCGTAAGCAAAATAATGCCTTCTGAATGGTGGGTTGAGTGGGTTAGAATGATATCTGTCCAGTACATGCAGAGGGGGCCAAAAATCCTGATGTCTGTGCTTCTCCAAATGCTTATGCTTGCAAAAGCAAAAAAAAAAAAAAAAATCCCATAAACATTTATTTAATGCTGCTTGCACATATAGAGTATTTAAACTTTTCGCTGCTGTTATTGCTGCTTGTGAAATGCATCAAATCACACACACACATATTTTCCCCAGGTTTTTATTTCTCCCCTTCCCCTCCTCTGGTTATGATTTGATGTGCCGGTTCAAAACTGATTGTCTCTGTGGCTCTGATGGAGAAAGGGGATACGGGGTAGAAATATGGCCCCCCTGACCTCATCCAGAGAGGCAGCCAATGTAAAAGTAAGATGCTGGATATTTATTTGTAGGGATAAGGGAGAAATATATTTGTTAGTGAAATGGAGCTTGCTGCAGAGTGCATAAAGGTGAATTTATTTGTCAGAAGTCTGAAGGAGGTTTATGCAATGGAGTATTATTGAGCCGGGCTATTAGCAGAGTGAATTGCTACTATGACACGCCATTAAATTGTTTTTAGTGTCCACAAAGGTATCATTCTGCAGCAGGCATAGTTAGTAACCAAGTTGTATATTTACTGGACAGCAGCAGGTCTGGGGACGGGGGGAAAAATAGCACATTTGGCCAAAAGTAAAAAAAAATATATCAGTCATTATGGGTACTGCAGCTGCCTTAACCAAGGCAATGTGTGTGCCACAGTGCCGTAGCACAGAAGAAGAAATTTTAAAAAACCAAATGAAAAATGGGGTGTCCTGTACAGAATTCAGCACTTTAAGAAGCTCTACTTTTCCTTTTAAAAAATCACAAGTTTTTGAATCCTTCTGGCTGCAGTGGTATGCTTGAGAATGAGAATGGCAACGTTTGCTGAAATCTCAGAAAATGGTCGGTGGTGGTGGGGGAGCTCAGTAAGGTTTCTGAAGGCAGGAGAGAGATTCTTTTCCTGTAGAAACCTCGAGTTCCATGCCCTGCAGAACTCTGTTTTCTTCCCTATAACTAGTGAAACCAGGATAAATTATGCAAAATAAGAGAAATGATACAGATGTACTTGATTTACATCATTTATACAGATGTAGATCAATAAGAGGGACAGAACTATGATTGCCTAGACACACAGTTTTAATTTATTAATGTCGAGCAGAGAGACCAGCCTTTGGACTGATTTGACAGAGAACAGAGGTGTTGGCAAAAGGAGTCTTGAGAAATCTAACGGGGCTTGTACAATTGGAACCCACCAATCCGGTAACAAAAGAAATGTGAAGTTGTGCATTTGGAGTACATGGTGTGACTTTAATTGGTGTACTTTGGCAGCCCTTTTGTGGCTGTCTCCACCTCCTGTGACATCCATTTTGTGGTAGCCATTTTCTGGCCACGCCCACCACACTGTGTCCAGAATGCTAAAGGTGCTCACACGCTCAAAAAGGTTGGGGACCCCTGAAGCACGCCTTGATGGCAACAGCCATCATTTGCTGTTGCCCCCTCAGTAATCCGTACTCTAAAGAACACTGCCAATACTTCCCGATGGACTTACCATCTATGAATCTATCTAATCAACTTGCATTAGGGTAAACGTTTCAACACCTCAGCGGAGTGATCTGAATCACCCTTTGCTTCCATATTAGGTATGTTTAGGATTGGATTACAGATCTTAGAAGTAGAACCTTAGTTCTACTTTAATTGGTGTGCTATATTGTGGTTCTGTTTCTAAAGTTCTGCTTCTAAGTCTTACCGTGAAGATCCTTGCGTTGTGGTGGCAACGTCTGCCAAAGAGATATTGTAAAAAATCTGCATAGCCAATTAAATCCCCAATGGCCAATAGCCTCACCTGGCCCCGCCGACTTTCTACTTGGTGGGCTTTCTGGAAACATCTGGGAAGAGCAAGATGCTGGACTTGATGGACCTTCTGTCTGATCTAGCAGGGCTGCTTTTATGTTGTTCTGTACTTGTGTCTGTATATAGCCTGCTTTCGTACACACTGGATAATCCATTTTCAGTGCACTTTAGCAAGGCAACTGGATTTTCCTGTTTCACACAGGAAAATCCAGTTGCAATGGATTGCTAAAGCGCACTGAAAGTGCATTATCCAACGTGTGTGAAAGCAGCATATGTCAGGCAGATATTGATGGACTTCACATGGTCAAACATGGCTACAGACTGTTTCAACGATCTTTGAGCTGAATTTCGTGCTAAGTGTATTCACTCATTACATGGCAGCTATATAAAAAGGTGAAAAAAGGTGACTGATGGGTGGCCTTTACCATGTGCATACCATCGAGCCACACACCTACCATGAAGAGGAGCTGTGGCTCAGTGGCTGAGCATCTGCTTTGCATGTGGAAAGTCCAAGGTTCAGTCACCAGCATCTCTCCAGTGTGTTTGTTTAAAGGATCGGGTAATAGCTGATGTGAAGACCAGTCAGAGTGACCAATACTAACCTTGACAGGCCAGTGCTCCAACCCTGGATAAGCACCAGTCGGGAACTAACATGTTCTGTTGCCAAATTTAGCACACTTGTGGTTTCCCTATGATGTTACAGAGATGGGTTTTAATTCACCGTCCTGTATTTTAATGGTTGGCCCCGGTCGAAGGGGGGGGGGGGGCACGGCCAAAGCGCGGCTTTTCTGAGCCACAGTAAAATAGACGTGCGGCAGCGGGATCAGACAGATCCCTCGAGCTGCCGCACAGTTGCTTCCCGGCACGATCAGATGCCGGGGGGAAGCCATGGAACGGAGAGCGAGGCAGCCGGCTGCGCATGTGTGCGCATGCGCAGTTTGGCCGGGAGCCTCGAATGCTGTGGAAGACAGGCGCGCCAGCCATCCCACGGCCGCCCTAGCTGTGGAGCTTCAGGTAGGTAGTACTCTTTTCTAGGGTTTTTTTGATGCGCGGTTTCGCCCAGAAAGGATGGACCGGGGATGGGTGCGCTCCGCTTCCCAGATGTTGTGGTGTGATCGTGCCCATTTGATGCACCCCCGATCTGTCCCTCTTGCGGGGCAAAACCTTCCGTGTGACCAGGGCCATTGTTTTGTATTTGTTTTGACTTTGTTCAAGAGCTTTGGTCAGAGGAGCATTAAAAAAAAGTAAAAAGGGCTCTGGATAAAACAGCTTCGTTTATTTGTTTAGATATTTATACTCCACTTTCCTCCCCAGTGGGAACCCAGAGTGGCTTACAACAATGCCCTGCCCATTTTTTCCTCACAACAACCACCCTGTGAAGTAGGGTAGGCTGAGAGTGTGTGACTGGCCCAAAGTCACCCAGAAAGCTCCCGTGGTAGAGTGGGGGATTTGAATCTGGGTCTTTCAGATCCTAGCCTATATCATACAGCACATATGTTCCTGCAGTTGAAGACACATTGCCTAAGGCACTTCCATGTGACACCATGTCACGGTGACTTTGGGGTTTTTCAAACTAATACTGGAACCAGATCCTGGATAGCAAATTATTTAATTGGACTCTCTGATGGTTTTTGTAGAGAATCGCACATCTTGTTTAAGACTGACGATTTTCTTCGTGGGTTTCATACTGTGGGGTTTTGATCATCTTGGTCTCAGTCCAGGAAAGCACTTATTAAGCATGTGTAAACACTGCCATGGTCCCATTACATGGAGACTGCCTTCCAGTATTTATATGAGGGATATAAACATCTCTAACCCTGGGCAGAGCACCTTATTAACTATAGCTTCACAGTGTCCTCTCTTTCTTTTAAGGGAGTTTGGGAAATGATTCAAACTCTCTCGTTGTTAGTGTACTTTTTCACCCAAAGAGTGATTAACACATGGAAGTAGCTGCCACAGGAGGTGGTGGCAGCTACAAGCATGAATGGCTTCAAGAGGGAATTGGATAAGCATATGGAGCAGTGGTCCATCAGTGGCTATTAGCCACAAGGTATAGATAGGAACTCTTGATCTGGGGCAAGTGATGCTCTGTATTCTTGGTGCTTGGAGGGGGGCAACAGTGGGAGGGCTTCTAGTGTCCTGGCCCCACTGGTGGACCTCCTGATGGCACCTGGTATTTTTGGCCACTCTGTGACAGAGTGTTGGGCTGGATGGGCCATTGGCCTGATCCAATATTGGCTTCTCTTATGTTCATAAGTTTTTATGTTCTTAGTGCCAGCTAGGATTGCCAGGTTCCCCCCTGGCCACCAATGGGGGGCAGGAGCATATGGCAGCAAGGTCCAGGTTGGGAAATTCCTGGAGATTTGGGGGTGGAGCCTCAGGAGGACAGGGACCTCAGTGGGGTACAATGCCATAGAGCCCACCCTCCAAAATATTTGTTTTCTCCATGGGAACTGAGCTCTGTGGTCTGCAGATGAGCTGTAATTCTGGGAGATCCTTAGGCCTCACCTGGAGTCTGGCATCTCTACCTTTGGGGCAGGCTGCAAGCAATTCAAGACTAGGAAGGGGTGCTGGCTGTCAATCTACTCTGTTTGGAGCCAGTTTGGTGTAGTGTGGTGTAGAGGGTAGGAGAGCGGACTCTAATCTGGGAGAACCGGGCTTGATTCCCCTGTCCTTCACATGCAGCTGCTGGTGTGACCTTGGGTCAGTTACAAGTTGTTTCAGAGCTGTTCTCTCACGAGCAGATCCCGAGAGAGCTCTCTCAGCCCAACCTAACTTACAGGGAGAGGAAGGGAAAGGAGATCGTAAGCCACTCTGAGACTCCTTTGGGTAGTGAAGGGTGGGGTGTAAATATCTTCTTCTCTTCTTCTTCACTCAGACCAGAAATAGAAGTCAAATTAAAAGGAGGCTGGGATCAAGTTCCAAGGCAGCAAGCAAAGATCAAGGGGCCAGAGATTGAGGAATAGTCAGAACCAGACTGGGGTTAAGATCCATTCTAGCAATCAAAAGAAAATGGGGTTTCCAGAGATAAATTACTCAAAGGATAACATGGAGGAGAGAAAGAGAGCCAAGTAAATTGTCCTGGGCTTGCTGGAGGAAGGGCAGAATAAAAAATGTAATAGTTCTGAGGACAAGGCTCAAGGGCATCCGCATAAATAATTCTAGGGAGGGGGGCAAGGTCTGTTCATTGCATCTGTAGCTGAGCTGAGAAGCGGCCTGAATAGCCCTGAGTAGACCGAGCTCATTGGAGCTCAGTTGATCCTGGTTAGTACTTGGATGGGAGACCACCAAGGCAGGCCACAGTTTAGAGGAAGGCAATAGTGAAACTAGGGCTGCCAAGTGGGGGCGGGTGGCGGGTAAACCCCCGCTTTGGAGGCCCAATTTCCGCCGCCGCGGAATCGGGCCCCGGGGGGAACCCCGCCCCCCGAAGCGCAGCATGGGTGCGTCACAGGAAGTGATGCAACCACGTAGAGCATGTAGTGACAGGAAGTGACGCAACCACGTAGAGAAAACTCTATGGTTTTTCCTCCAACGATTGGGGCCACGCCCCCAACGTGCTCTACGTCGTGCGTCACTTCCTGTGACGTCCCTCGGCAGCTCCCGGACCGAAGCAACGCTCCCCTGCCGGTGAGTCAGAATGACTTGGCAACCCTAAGTGAAACACCCCTGCTCATCTCTTGCCTTGAAACCCCCCTAATGTGTAACTTCATGGAGCTGTCATGAGTCTGTTGTGAACCGATGGTACTGAATGATAATTCTTAGATGATTTATGCAAATCAGTAAATTTACAATTCTGGGGGGGACAAGTGTTCCCTTGCTCCCAGCAGACTCCCAATCCCTACTCTCTAGGCTTGATAGTTGCCTAGAGAGTAGGGATTGGTCCTTGGGATGGGATCAAGTGCTCAGGCCATACTGATACAGGCAGATCTAGCTGTATTATATGGTCGCCTTGATTTACAGAGCTCCAGCTGTCAGGTGCGCGGTGGAAATGAGAGTTTTGGTGATGTAGGAAGTCAAGCGCTGGAGGTTGGCTGCTGGGTCTCCCCCTTGGAGACCCTTTCCTTGAAGCCTTGTAATGAATCTTTTTGCCTCTTCCATTTCCCCCATATTCGGAACCATGAGCATCTATTGGTGATGCTGACACTGATGTCACTGATGATTTATCTACTTATTATTTCATTTTATTTATTTTGAGCAAAATCTCCAGTAGAGTCTCCGCAATGAATTTTCTCATCCCTGATCCAAAGCATCTGTCTGTTTGCCCGTCTGTCTACTTCAAGAGCCTTTGCCTGTGCATCTGAGTAGCTCAGAGGCTTTCTTCACACTCTTAAGGTGGCTTTTCTACAATGCAGGGGCCACCACTGAAAAAGGCCCACAAATTATCTACAGCTGTTCTCACCTGCGTACAAGAGTGGATGGGAAAGCTCTTTACTTCCCTGTCTTCTGTCTCCACTTACCTTTCCTCACTGACTTCATTCCCAACATTCCATTCATGCTTGTCAGTGGTGGACTCCAACTGCAGGCTGTTGTCAGTTGAATCGGCAGAGAACTCAAGTGGTGCTTTTAATTGATTTATTGGAAGTGGTCAGGTTTAATCAGCAAATGAAAATTATAATTAAAAAGCATATTTTAAAAATATTTTACGCTATCTTGGTTCTGGTTAGAGCAGAACAGAAAATAGCAGATGACTGTTACCTTCTAATAGGGAGTGGGTGACTTTTGCTTATTATAAATAACCTTCTTTGATATCTGAAGACAGATTTTGGCAACATGCCCATTAATTTAGGTTGAACCACTTAATTGTTTTAATGGAATAGGAGCAGCAACAACAAACTATTTATTCGAGTCACACCTCTGGCACTATTGTTTTTCTCCCCTTCTTCTTCACAGCCACTAGAAAGGCTGCTTTGCGGAGCAGGATTTCAGCATTCTTATATTTTCTATGAACACTTTTGAAGCTGCACCAGTATCAGAGCCTGAAGGAGGATAGGCCTGCTAGGAAATCTGATGAGAACCTCTTCCTTCTAAACAGGGGTCATTTCCTGCAGGAGCGCACAGGAGCAGAGCTCCAGCAGTAAGGAGCCCAGGGGGCGGACACATGCAACAAGCCCCGCCCCCTGCTCCCAGCAGCCCTCAGTCGGGCGACAAGGACCAAAAAGCAGCCAGGTAAGATGCAGAGCCCCCAGCCGGCCTGCCTTCAGGTACAAGCTCTCCCTCCTCTGTGAGGGCAGATCTGCATGCTTCCCCCCCCCCAATAGCTAGCAATCCAAAACAGTCCAGTGGAGCCTGAGCAGTGGGTGTTGCCTTCTGACACACTTCCGGTGATGTCAGGGGGTGTGGCGTATGCAAATGAGTTATGCTAATGAGCTCCTGCACCTCTTTTTCTACGAAATGACCCCTGCTTCTAACCAGAACTATTTGGGTGGGAATGCTGGGCTAGAATGGAACACTGATCTGATCCAGCAGGGCTTTTCTTGTGCCCTTGGTGTGTAATATTCATTTTGCAAGCCTTTTAAAGGGCCGGGGCGGTAGGAGAGACTGGGGCAATTCATGGGGGATGCCGCCCACAAAATCATTAGCAAACACTGCATTGTTTCAGTGTTTGCAGTGATAAGATCCTTTACCTTTAAAAGCAATCTAAGTGTAACCCCAGAGCCAGACTCATATTGGTACTATTGGTTTTTCCAGCGTTTCTGGAGTCATCAGTTTTGGTAGAGGGGTCTGCTGTGACTGTTAGATCTACAGATTTAATGAACGTTGTTTATTTATTTGTTTGTTGATTTGATTTGTATCCCGCCCTCCCCGTCAAGGCAGGCTCAGGGCGGCTTACATAAAAATAGCGACAGATCAAACAACAATATAAATGTCAACAATATAAATGTCAGCCCCCCCTCACTCCCACAGGTAGAATAATAGCTGAGCTGATGGCAGGTCTAGAGGGTGGGGCAAAGAAGCCATCAGCCCAGTCCATAGCAGCAAGAGATCAGTTCAGGTTTCTGATTGGCAGTGTTGCTGACTTTCAAACCCAACTAACCTAAGGTCAAAACAAACTAAACTATGGGAGGATCTGATTTGCCAAAAAAAACCCCAAAACCCCTGTGCCATATTTGTAACAACTTTCTTTTCATTTTCAAGGCACAAAATCTTAACATACTGCTCTATTAAATTCCAGTGTCCACTATACTTGGCTTTTTAAAAGGTTTTCCATGGGAGAGATGCAAACACATATTAAGATCAGCACTTCCATTGAGATCGCTCTATCTGTTTATTTATGCCCGCCATTCTCCCCAACAGGAACTCAAAGTCGCCCACATCATTCTCTCCTCCAATTTATTCTAGCAACATCTCTTTGAGGTAGATTTGGCCGAGAGCGACAGGCCCAAGGTCAGCCAGCAAGCTTTCATGACAGAGTGAGGATTCGAACCTGGGCCTCCCAGATCCCAGTCCCCTTGAACCGCTACGCCACACTGGGTCTCAGCTAATATGTCTAACAAGTGCGAGGAGTTGTGCCTATGTACTTTTCCTACTGCTTGCCTATGCCAATTTTTTGGAAGAAACAGGATTCCAATAACTAAACACTTACATGCCACCTGGTCCTATAAAATGGAGGAGAGAGAATCACGTAAGCCGCTTTGGGTCCCCGTTGGGGAGAAAGACAGGGTATCAATGAATCAATCAGTCATATAAATAAATAAATAAAATGTGCTGTCTGGTCCTACTTATTTAAAGTAAGCCCCATCAGCCTCTCTCAGGCCTTACTCCCAAGTAAGTGCACACAAGATTGCAGCCTGACTTACAGGCATCAACCTAAACAAATCTGTTGGATCTAAATTTGGTGCTCTATTTTAATTTGAAAACCTTAGAACATAACACGATTCAATCACATGCCTCTAATTTAATCATATTTCTGCGACTTGCTGGAAACGCGAAATGGGGAGGGGGGGAGAAAATTGCCGAAATTAACATTTTAATTTGACTGCGCTAAAATGCAAAAAAGGAGCTTTAAGGCGAGATTTGTTAAAGGGGGCGGAAGCGGGAATGAAATATATGTATATATGTACATACAGATATACACATTAGATTAAATGCTTTAGAACATAAATCAGTGAGAGAAAAGTAATAAATAATACACGCTGGAAATGTGATAATGTTTATTAAGAAGCAACAGCCTTGTCATCTTCATTTTCTTCTTCACTGATTCTTCCCTCAAAGGGTACACTCATTTGGGACTCCCTGCAATTCAGCCTGAGGCCATTCTCTCTAATTCTTGGTTTCAAAAATACCTGCTTTGCAGAAATCAGTTAAAAGAAGAACAACTGTGCACACCGAAGGTCTTTGCATTAAACCCCTTAAAGGACACATAGTGAATTTTTTATCACTGTTATTAGGGAAGTTTGGAAATAGGCATCAGAGAGACAGAAAGGGAGGGGGGAATGGAAGACAAATTTATCTAAATGTCGTGGCAGAATGTTGCTAGGCCTGTAAGTTTGCCCAGTAGTCTCTCTCTTCCTTTAGGCTGGTATGTGATCTTGAAATGGCTACCATAGCTTGTATGGGGTTAGATCAGGGGTGTCGAACTCATTTGTTATGAGGGCTGGATCTGACATAAATGAGACCTTGTTGTGCCGGGCCATGTGTGTCATAAAATGTAATGCCAGGTAGCGGAGATATAAACTTTATAAAGGACACAAACACACCGGGTTTTTTTTACTTAAAATAAATATATGCTTAAAACATTAGCACTTATGCAATATCTGTTTATTTAACAGTGTCTGATAACTGACACCTCTTGCTCTGAATTATTGCATCAAAATGTCTGTGCTATTGCAATCTTGAGTATGCTGTTCAGGTGTGTATCTGTAATCTGCAAACCTACGATGACACAGCAGCAGCAGAACTGGAAGAAGCAGAAGACTGCCAGTTCCACTGTGGGCCTGATAGAAGCCCTCTGGGGGCCTCATCCGGCCCCCAGGCCACATGTTTGACACCCCTGGCTTAGATCAGCCATCCATTACCACTGACACACTGAACCCCCCTACAGATGAGTTTCACATTATTCAGATATAATTAGTATTGCCAACCGCAAGGTAGTGGCTGGAGATCTCCCACTATTACGGCTGATCTCCAGGCAACAGAGATCAGTTCACCTGGAGAAAATGGCTGCTTTGGAAGGTGGTCTCTAGGGCATTGTACCACATTGAAATCCCTTTCCTCCCCAAACACCACCCTTCTCAGGCTCCACCCCCCAAATCTCCAGGTATTTCCCAACCCAGAGCTGGCAACCTAGATAAAATCCAGTCTAAGAACTGTGTGGTAGGGTTGCTGGGCACGATTGCCTGGAAATCAACAGTGGATGGAGGAAGTTGACGACCCTACTACCCAACCACTGCAGTCCTCTTCCGAGGCCCTGCTTTGGGTGGTCCTGCCTTCTGAGATTAGATGAGTGACAATCTGGGAGAGGGGTCTCTCAGTTCTGGCTCAGAAACTCTGGAAATCTCTCCCGGGGAGATTTTTCTGTCTCCTCCTGTTACCATTTTTTACTAGAGAGTGAAGACTTTCAATGTGTTTGGAATTCCCTCCGTGATCCCTCCTTCCTACCCAGAGTTTTAATTGTTGTTTTTATGTTTTTCTATGTGTATTTTAACTCTGGTTTAAATTGTTCTAATTCTGTGGGGGCTTTGTTGGTTTTAACGGTTTTCAAGATGTGAGTTTTATTATGGACCTTTTTTAATTTGCTAGCTTCCTTAGTGGCCCTTATGAGGGTGGAGAGGTGCGGTATAAATTTTGGAAAAATAAATAAATCCTCCCTGGCTCTGTGCCTTCCTGAGTACCAAACGAGGAACCAATCCCTTACATTACTCCTACGTCTTCCTCAGCTTGCTTTTCCCTGTTGAAGTTCCCAGCTTATGCCACATGGTAGTCAGCTGTTGTAGACCAACTGTGCTTCATCCATAGGTTCAGTCTGGTTCCCCTTGTCACTCATCCTCCCCTTGACTGCATAAAAATACACAAAACTGCCTTGTATTGAGTAGGATCTCAAGGAGATGTCTTTCATATCCCCATCTACCTCATCTGTATAACTGGAGATGCTCTGGATTGAACCTGAGACCTTCTGCATGCAAAGCAGGTGCTGTACCACTGAGTCACAGCCCCTCTCCCAGCCCTTCAAGAATCTTCTTGTCTCCTAATAGTAACAGGCTCTCCATCCATCTAGGACCTCAGTTATTTGCTGAGCAGCAAAGGTAGATGGGACAAGAGGCAGTGATAAAGGACAGATTCTTCTGTTTGTTGTATCATGCTCATCAGTGGCCTAGAGATGTCCAATGGCGTTAAAGAAAACGACATACATTAGTTTCAGTTATAAAAGTTGCTGATGTTTTATAATAGTTTTTTTTAAGATAAATTCTGGAAAAAGAGGCTCATTTTCCCCCAACTCTTACTAATTTTTACATGTAGCGACACCAGTGTCACCAGCGTAACTCTTGATTTAAAGACAGAAGAGGCGATTCAGCAACAGACTAATGTTAAGGTTAATGGCAAAAATTCTGAAATGTATACTGCCTTTAGTCGCTTTTACTGGTGGAGCCAAGGTTTAATTCTTACGAGACACTTTTCTATGAGAAGAAGTATAAATTAAGTACAAATTAAAGACCATTAACGTTTATAGATAACCTCATCGGAGGGGTTATGTGTTTAAATGCTTTAGCTATAATCTTTTAGAGTCAGTTTGGGAAGTAGGTAATAACTTGTTGATAACTCATATAATAATATAACATTAAAATTTTAAAATGTGCACATTATTGGCACTTTAATTACAATGATTTACATTTCCTTGCAGACAGAGATCTGAGAAAGGTATATTTATTAATGTCATTGGTAGAGTTTTAAAATGCATATGTTCAAAAGAGATGGGGGGACAAAGATGTTACGATATCTTTTGCTTAATTGTCAGTGTTCTGGAACTCCTGTTATTGACATAAATAGGTTAGTGGTGATCGTGTTCTTCCGGGAATGAAACCCATTAAGGAATATGCACTGAAGAAAGATTTCAGCTAACTTTTGTTAATAGCAAAATTTGGGTAGAAATATGTGGTTTCAGCAAATCAGAACATTGTTCCAAAACTGCTGTCAGTGTTGGTTTCCTTGAAATCAGCGGCACAGTTTCATGTTAGTTTAATGACTTCTGCAATAACCATTCAGCATTCTGACGGTATTGTTATTGTCATAGAATTATAACTGTACCTCATCATCTAACCCCACAATATCAAAGTCCCTGCTAAATCTTTTTTTAAAACTATGAATATTGGCTTTCTAATTCCCTTGTGTTCCAATCTGAATCAGAACAAAAATTCTAAGGCTACAGCACCCAGGATGTGATGTAGCCTCTCATAAAAGATGCTTGTGTGAAACACTGAAATGTTTCTTCAGGTTTAAGACTACAATACCCATATGGCACTGTGACTGCAAGCAAAAGTGCATATGGGGGGAAAACACATTGGCAAAGTGATTTATCCTGTTAGATTTTACATCTCTAGCTTTATTTATGAAGGGGCAGGAGACAAAAGAAAGATTTCATACTCCAAGAACTTCATTAGGAACTAGATTTAAGAAATAAGGTGAATACATCTCATGGGTGAACAGCTGAAAATACTAATGGGTTTGTGGTGATTCCGCTAGGATCGCTGACTTGATCGGTTTATGAGATATTGGGATGGATTAGGCAAGGATCGTGGATCTTCCCCATTTTCTGCCCCCCCCTCCAATATGACTCCAGGGAAGTTGATTGCTGTGATTACAAGACCCACACTGAATAACAGCCATGCAGATCAGGAGGCTGCAGTGGGGAGGGGGAAGGGGTGAAATGGCTCCTTTCTTCCTCTTCTGTCAGGAACAGTGCTGATGAAAAAGGCAGAAATGGCAAATTCCTAGATTTGGAAATGGCTTTGGGGTGTAGGGCTGCCAAGCATGGCCTGGAAACCAGTGGGACACTAGAGAGGCAGTGACATGAGAGGGTGCTGTCTGTAATGGTGTGACATCACTTCTGAGTAAACTACATATGGGGCACTCATTCGCATATGAGATGTGCATGGGAAACCTGCCTGGCTTCTGCCTGGGTTGGGGCATTCTCAGCGGCTAGTGTGTGTGAGAAAGAGAGAGGACAGAGGACAGCAAATGGTTGGTGATCAACATGGAGATGGTCCCAGGACTTTGCTTACAGCCATAGCTACAAAGCAGGGCAACATGCGGTCAGAGCAGTGAAAAGGCACTGCTAGGAAATGGCCAGGAGTGCCTCCCCCAAAGCCAATGATTTCATTGATCCATGCCTCTGCATTGTGTGCCATTCATTAGTGGCACACTAGTGGAACTAGGTGATCTAGTGGCTGCTGTAAGGACATGGGAACCCATTTCTACCCAGTATGTGTTTACGACCCATCATCATGCTTCCACAGCTAACACTAGGGTTTCCAAGCAACCAGAGGGAGAGTTGTGGGTTGGGAAATGGAGGGAGCAACGATGCCAGCTGTGGTGTTATGTGCCTGCAGGTAAAATACCCAGAAGTGATATAAGGTCACTCTAGGAAGTGCCAGAAACTCTGTTTCTACCATAGAGTTTCTGGTCATTCCTAGAGCTACCCTATGGCACTTTGGGGGTTTGACACAACAGTGCTGTTTTTTTTTTTTTTTAATTCTCCTGCTGCCACTTGGAGCAGCAGAGGGTAATGGGAACTGGGGGCAGGCGATCTTCACCCCCACCAGGGTCTTGGCAGCCGTACCTGTGACTGATTAGCTTTAGCTGGAGTTTGGAAGCAGCTTGCAATGTAAGCACCTTGCCTTGTGTCAGCCCTCCAGTGTGGCTGCTCTCTCTGGCACCTTTCTGCCCATACTGTGAAAGCTTCAGCTGTGTCAGGCTGAGATCTTGTGATGCGCAGGCTCTTCTTTTTCACCGCCTGAATGAAAGGAGCCGGAGGGATCATTAGTACCCTTCCATCACTTCCTCATTAGTTCTTAGATAGTGTTTTAATGACAGCTTGAGACTCTCAGCATCCTGGCCTCTTACTATTTATGATCCCCACAGTGCTAATGTGCACTTAATGAGAAATTCTTGTCTTGCTTGTAAATCCTGTAGCCGGCATTCAATTTATTGACAGATGTTTGCTTGGGCCTCTTTAAAATTACTTCATAAATCTTCCAGGATAAAAGGCCTCAAGTTTGGTTATTAAGACAGGCCCTTGTTGACAGTTTCATATTTAACTGTTTAGAACTCAACTGTCAGGGTTCCCCCACACCCACCCCAGGAAGGTGGTACAAAGCAGAGGACTTCTCAGTGGAAGTGCCGCATTCCCTCCTCCCCCTAGTGTGTTCTTCATCCTACCAGGTCTCCAAGTGTGTTGACTGTCCCTTACGATCCCCTTTCCTTAACTTCCCAGTGACCTCTTTGTGCAGCGGCTATTCTTATTTAGTGTATCAGCATGTCAGCCCTGATGAAGTGTTTATGCTGATAGGAGCTGAGCGCTGAGCAAGCGCTACATGCCAGGAGGACCTGCTGGACATAACGCTGATGCAACCGGAAAGCTGAGTTAGCACTCCCCTGCCAGAAACCACTGGACATTGCAAGGGGGAAACAAAGAATCCAGTGGCACCTTCAAGGCTCACATGTTGACCATGGCCAGCGGTGTTGTAGGAAAGGGTCTGAGCCATCAGTTGCATGGCGTGGAAAATGAAGGCCTCTCTAGGGTTTCTGACCTTCAGGTGGGGCTTGGAGAGCTCCTGAATTATAACTGATCTCCAGACTACAGAGGTCAGTTCCCCTGGAGAAAATGGCTGCTGTGTAGGGTGGACCTTGTGGCGTCACATCACTGCTGTGGACTCTCCTCTCTTTGAACCCCACCCTCCTCAGATTCCACCCCCCGAAAAAAAAATATATCCAAGTGTTCCCCAACCCAGAGATTGCAATCCTAGGTCTCTGTGGTTCATGATTTAATATCAAATATTGCATCCCTATGATTTCAGCGAAACTTTTCCCATGTATGAACCAAACCCATGCGTCATTATTTCATATTTCCTTGCACTGAATTTTCCCCACAGAAAATATCAGTATTTTCAACATTATGTGTGCATGTCAGTAAATCAGAAGCATATATTGGCCCCAAGTAGGGATGGGCACGAATCTGGAAAATGCAGTTCGGTTCATGGTTCGTATCCGAACCACCGACCAAACCATGAGCAGAACCAGGAGGTTTTTTTCATGAACCGAACTGGGTTTTGGTCCGTGGCCCTGCAAACCCCGTTGAAAGGGACTGCAGTGCAGTCCCTTTAAAAGGTTTGCAGAAAGCCTGAGAAATGGCTGAGTGATAGGGAGCAACTTGCACAAAACAGTCTGAAAAACAGCTGAGCTGCAGGGAGGCACTCCCTGTCACTCAGCTGTTTTGGGCTGTCTTGTGCACTGATGAATTTTGCTTTGTGGTTTGGTTTGTGCTCATCTCTAGCAATGCCCTATGTCAGCATTAGATACAATGAGAGGCAAGCAATGGGATTGATATCAGTGAAGCAATATAATAGGACACAACACCATGAGTAAGCACAATCGCTCCTCCACCACCATTCACCTTTCCTCAAGACCAAGAACAGACAGATGGGGGCAAGGCCACTTAGATCAGGGGTGTGAAGCATAAGGTCTGGGGGCGGAACCAGCCTGTCCAAGGTTCTTATGTGGCCCACAAGCAACTAGTGCAAGGGAGGGAACAGGAGACTGCTTGGAAGGGAGTGGGTGGAGCCATTCCAATTGTGGCTTCAGTGTGGTGGAACAACCCCACCTCTAGCAGTCAAGCAGTGTGGGAGAGTCTGGCCAGTGCTGCACCACTGGCTCTCCAGTCCGTCCACATGGGTTTTCCTTTGCACCCCCTCCCAGCCCATGGGGCCTTGCAGTGAGGATACACCAGCTCAGAGCTTACCAGCTGCTGTCCTTCATACCGTTTATATCTCCGATACCTGGCATTTTGTGGCACACATGGCCCAGCCTGACAAAGTGATATTTATGTCAGATCCAACCCTCATAACAAGTGAGTTGAGTACCTCTGAAAAGCAGTTCACATCATATAGTAAGGCCCATGTCTTCTCACACTGTCAACACCCACCTTGAACAATCCTTAGAAATGTTGAAACTAGTGGTTTAGAAACACCAAAGCCAGATATATACAGAAAAGCTAGTTTCCAAAAACATTGTACTTTAACCTGATTTTTTTTTAATGGAATTTTGGACATATTTGAGAAGATGCTCATCCGAGACCTTGGGATTAGGAGCTGCAGGGAGACAATTGATCCAGTGGTATCACCAATTGCATTCCTTTACCTTTCCATGTAAATGAATGTTCAGTATCCATTCCTATGGACTGGTTGATGTTGCCTAGCAAAGGCCCTAAAGCTACAGATCATGCAGTCAATAAAAATTATCTGTGTGCAACATCCATGGTTTCTTTCAATACATCAGCTATGTAAGGCTACTAATCATAACGACAAGCTGTTGGCTTGTGTATGATTATAAGAAGTCCAGACTCAAAAATGTGATAGGCAACCCAAATGCCCGTCCTTTCCATATCATTGATCCTGTTTGCTCATGCTCACGTAGGGTAGTTTTACCAGGATAAAAATTACCATTCAAATTAGGGGTGTGCACCAAAAAAAAAATTGGAATTTTTCATGTTCGGATCTACCGAACGCGAAAAAATTCAGTATTTGCCGATATTCCAGATATTCATACCGATACTGGGTTTTGCGAATTATTGAACCAGCCAAATTTATTCGGCTCAATTATACCCCTTAAAGGGGGGGTTTCCTATCACTGAAGGGAAGGCAAATTGTCTTCCCTTCAGTGAAGGGAGTGTGCTGCCTCTGCGACCCAATGCCAGAGAGGTTTAAACTTTAAATTTCAAATCCCCCCCAGAGTCAAATGTTCAGTATCCATTCCTATGGACTGGTTGATGTTGCCTAGTAAAGGCCCTAAAGCTACAGATCATGCAGTCAATAAAAATTATCTGTGTGCATCATCCATGGTTTCTTTCAATACATCAGCTATGTAAGGCTACTAATCATAACGACAAGCTGTTGGCTTGTGTATGATTATAAGAAGTCCAGACTAAAAAATGTGATAGGCAACCCAAATGCCAGTCCCTTCCATGTCATTGATCCTGTTTGCTCATGCTAACGTAGGGTAGTTTTACCAGGATAAGAATTACCATTTAGATTAGGGGTGTGCACCCAAAAAAATTTTGAATTTTTCATGTTCGGATCTACTGAACACGAAAAAATTCAGTATTTGCTGATATTCCAGAATCCCAGTATCGGTATGATACTGGGTTTTGCGAATTATTGAACTAGCCAAATTTATTCGGCTCAATTATACCCCTTGAAGGGGGGTTTCCTATCACTGAAGGGTAGGCAAATTGTCTTCCCTTCAGTGAAGGGAGCGTGCTGCCTCTGCGGCACAACGCCAGAGTGGTTTAAACTTTAAACTTGAAATCCCCTTCTGGAGTCGTACTGCAGAGGCAGCACGCTCCCTTCAATTTGCCTTCCCTTCAGTGATGAGAGCCTGCTGCCCCCCGAGCTAGCCCCCCCTGCCTTCCCTGGCCTGCCCACTGAAGCAGGGGAGCCAGGGAAGGCTCTGGAAGGAGCAGGGAGGCATTTAAACGCCTCCCCATGCCTTCCCCGGCCCGCCTGCCAAAGTGGGAGAGCCAGGAAAGGCCTGGAGTGAGTCCCCCTTTCCAGGCCTTCCTGCCAAGGTGGGTGAGCCGGGGAAGGCCTGGAAAGAGG
>NW_015170894.1:597995-607741 GCF_001447785.1 Gekko japonicus | reverse complement strand
TCTCTTCTTCTCTTCTTCTTCTTCTTCCCTTGGCCGGGGAGTCACTCCACTGAGGAGGGATGAGCCCCAGAAGCAAGGGAAAGTGTTTTAAGTTTAAACACTTTCCCTTCCTCACCCAGCAAAGGGATTCCCTGAATGGATGCTGAATATACAGCTTCTATTTGGGGAATCCCTGATTGGCTTTCAGCGGGCCCGAATAATGCCAAATAAGCATTATTCGGTTTGTTTTTCGGTTTGTCTGAACCAAATGCACATCACTAATTCAAATCAAGCTTTATTGGCTTCCGCCATCCTTTGGTCTACCTTTACTGGTACCCTAATCCCCCCAAAAAAAATCACTGTGATAACTACAGTGATTGAAGCCAATCCTTTTATCTGCTAAACAGCCTGATTTGCCAAGACACAGGAGTTTTTTAGATGGCTGCTAGAAGACTGGCTGAACCCAGATTGTCATTAAACTCATGACATCAGCCAAATTGTAACTGCATTCACTTCACTTAAGCCAATCACAAAACATTCAGATCAGATGCTGGGAGATAATGAGCACCTCAGCCAAAAAATATATATATTTATATATATTCATCGGCAGTGGGGAAAGATTGTGCTTACTCGTGATGTTGCGTCCTATTACATTGCTTCACCAGTGTCACATCCCATCACCTGCCTCGCATCACATCAAATGCTGACATAGGGCATTGCTTCTTTGTTGTTGTTAAAGATACTTGATTGGATTATTTGAGATCCAGTTCATTTTGTTGAGCTGCTGATTGGGGTGGATTTTATAGATGAAAACAGTGGATGGTTTAAGCAAATCTAAGCTTGTGAGTGACACTACTATAACTGAAGATAACAGGTCCCTGTATGCATTTCCTACTAAGCGTTGATGCAAATAAAGTCCATGAAAGCCACTGTAAGGCAAGATGCCTCCTCAGTTACCTATGCACCTATCAGTTCAGGTCATAGGTTCCTTTTTAACTTAGCAACACCAGCATGCATTTTCTTCCAAAGAAGGTCAAAATCTTAGCATAAGAATACATAATCATTTTATAGGGAAATGTCACCACAAAGAGATCAATCCCCCTAATTCTTCTGTGGCTTCGTGTTCTTATAAATGTATTCCCAATGTACTAATAGAGTGGTAAGTCATTGTTTAGTTTGTATCTGCTTGTGTATTTTTAAAAGCTGCTTTTTAAAGATTTTGAAACGTGAATTATGGATGGCCACTCCATGATGATCTTTTGTCTCCCCTTGTCTGCCAAGTCACAGCTGACCTACGGCATCCCCATAGGGTTTCCAGGGCAAAAGACGTGGTTTGCCATGGCCTGCTCTATGTCACACAACCAGTGTTCCCTCTAAGCTGAGTTGGTGTGAGCTAGCTCACAGTTTTTTAGCCTCCGGCTCATGCCTTTTTGTCTTAGCTCAGGAAGGATAGCTCCAGAGCAAACTGATTTATGCAATAGCCAAATTGCTCGCTCACAACTTTAATGCCGATAGCACACAAAGCAGAATTTTTGCTCACAAGACTCCACATCTTAGAGGGAACATTGGTCACAACCAGTGTTCCCTCTAAGCTGAGTTAGTGTGAGCTAGCTCACAGTTTTTTAGCCTCCAGCTCACACGTTTTCGTCTGAGCTCAGAAAGGGCGTCTCCAGAGCAAACTGATTTACACAGCAGCCAAATTGCTCGCTCACAATGCCAGTAGCTAACAAAGTAGAATTTTGCTCACAAGACTCCACAGCTTAGAGGGAGCATTGGTCACAACCCTAGTATGCCTTGAAGGCCTCACATCCAATTAGTAGCCAGGGCCAACCCTGCTTAGCTTCTGAGATCTGATGAGATTGGGCTAGTCTGGGGTATCCAGATCAGAGCCATGGTGCTCTACCAGTTTGGAGAAAAAATGTCTTGGTTTTCTTTGAAATCCCCTTTCTGAATTCTCACTGATCCTGGGGAGGGAAGAGGGAAATACTGGGACACATTGCAGGCACAAGCATTCTGTAAACATATTATGGAAGAGATAAGCTGAACAACACCATGTTGAACAGAAATATATGCTTTACAGATTGTCTACTACACTTTGACAAAAAAAAAAGGTGCACGATAAAGGTAAGTGATTCTAAGTCATACATAGACCTAGGAGATCTCAAAGAATCACAGAGTTGGAAGGGGCCATCCAGGCCATCTAGTCCAACCCCCTGCTCAGTGCAGGATCAGCCTAGAGCAGAGGTGTCAAACTCATTTGTTACAAAGGCTGGAACTGACATAAATGTCACTTTGTTGGGCCGGGCCATGTGTGCCATAAAACATAATGCTAGGAACTGGAGATATAAACTGTAAAGGACAGCAGCTGAGAAGCTCCGATTTGGTGCATCCTCACTGCAAGGCTCCATGAGCTGGGAGGGGGGTGCAAAGGAAAACCCATATGGGCAGACCGGAGAGCCAGCGGTGCAGCATTGGGCAGATGCTCCTATGCTGCTTGACTGCTGCGGATGAGGTTGTTCCACCATGCTGAAGCCACAGTCAGAATGGCTCCATCCACTCCCCCCCCCCAAGCAGTCTCCCGTTCCTTCCCTTGCATTGGTTGCTCACGGGCTGCATAAAATCCCTGGATAGACCAGTTTTGCCCCCCAGACCTTATGTTTGACACCCCTGGCCTAGAGCATCCCTGACAAGTGTTTGTCCATCCGCTGCTTAAACATTGCCAGTAAGGAGGAGCTCACCACCTCCCTAGGCAGCTGGTTCCACTGTTGAAGAAGAAGAAGAAGAGAAGAGATTGGATTTATACCCCGCCCTTCACTTGGAGTCTCAGAGCGGCTTACAAACTCCTTTCCCTTCCCCTCCCCACAACAGACACCCTGTGAGGTGGGTGGGGCTGAGAGAACTCTGACACAAACTGCTCTTTCAGGAACAGCTGTGCCAAAGCTTGTGACTGACCCAAGGTCACATCAGCAGCTGCAAGTGGAGGAGTGGGGAATCAAACCCGGTTCTCCCAGATTAGAGTCCATGCACTTAACCACTACACCAAACCACTACACCAAACACAACTATGACTATAAAAAAAGTTTTTCCTAATATCCAGCCGGTATTTTCCCACCCTTAATTTAAACCCGTTCTTGCAAGCCCTATTTTCTGCTGACAACAGGGACAGCTCCCTGCCCTCCTCTATGTGACAGCCCTTCAGATACTTCAAGAGAGCAGTCATGTCCCCCCTCACCCTCCTCTTCTCCAGACTGAACATTCCCAAGTCCCTCAGCCTTTCCTCACAGGGCTTGGTCTCCAGGCCCCTGATCATCGTCATCGCTCTCCTCTGCACCTGTTCTGTTCTGTCCACATCCTTTTTGAAGTGAGGCTTCCAGAACTGAACACAAAATACTCCAGGTGTGGCCTGACCAATGCGGTGTACAGCGGGACTATGACATCTTGTGGTTTGTATGTTATGCCTCTGTCAATACAACCAAAGATTGCATTAGCCGGTTTTGTCGCTTCATCACACTGGCTGCCTATATTTAAGTTACGGTCCACCCGTAGCCCAAGATCTTGTTCACACACACTGCTACCCATAAGTGCATCCCCCATCCAGTATCCCTATCCACCTAACTATCCTAGAGTCCAGTCCACAGTCCCCTAGTTTACCCACTGGAACATCATGGGGAACCTTGTCAAAAGCTTCTGATAGAAGTTCCTCAGTCTTGGCTCAAGAGGCCTGGATCAAGCCTTATGCATTTCTCTGAAGGTTCCCAGGATGTCATTAAAGGGGGCAATGGTACAGCAGACTTGCTTGATGCAAATTAGATTTGGGCCTGATCAGTGCCCTGACAGGAGACATCTTGGCAATTTTGAACTGCCTGGAGTTTCATAGTGGGAAGTAAAAATCTTTACCTATGTTTCTATCAGAGGTCATTTCGGGGGGGATCGCGGGGGATCGCAGTTCCCCCAGGTGAGGTACGGGGGGCGGGGCACATAACGAAGCCCCACCCCCTGCTTCCGGCCACCCCGCTTCCGGCCCTCATTCAGCCAGGAGGAGGCAGGAGAAGAGGGAGGGTAAGTTGCTTCCTCCCTGCCTCTCCCCACCCCTGCCTGCCTGGGGCCAGGGAGGGCCTTCGCGGGGCTTCCTTGCACTCCCGCCGGCCTTGCAGATCCATCGCCGGGCCCCTCATGGGGCTCGGCAGTGGAGCTGCAAGGCCACCGGCGGCAGCCGGGACGGTTGGGGGGGGGGTGTGTGGCCTTATGACACACTTCCGGTGATTTTTCTAATGAGTTATGCTAATGAGTTCCCCTAGCTCTTTTTCTACGAAACGACCCCTGGTTTCTATCAAAAGATAAAAAACACACTGCTGTCCATCTCTTGAGAGAAGAATATTTTTATTGGTTGCCGAACATATATGTAAAGATTCATTCTTCATTTCCCACCTTATTTTACTAAAACAACATTGGTTTTTCTCCGTCAGCCTTAGCAGCAAGTAACTACAGTAAAGTAGCCAACCAGTATTTTTACTGTTCTTGCAAGTCAACAATGAGGCCCAACTAGCCTACTCAATGGTCTACATAAACTGGATGTTTGTTCTACATCACACCCCAGAATACTCTTCAATGAGGAGTTTAATGGCAGACATATTGAGGCTTCTCAGCAGGTGAATTGATGAATAACTGGAATTACTGTTGATACAGTGTTGCCAGGAGGGGCTAGGAGGATGGAATTCTGGGGGCATGGATCAAGTCATATGATTTGATTTCCTTGTATTGGTCGCTTGATTTCCTTTGGTTGAGTCTTGATGGTATAAAGGAGTGGCCCGGACAGAATCTTTTCTGACGGTGTAGTCTTTTCGCAGTCTTGTGTTCCTGCAAGCATACTTACTTGGATGTGTCTTGAATGTGCTTACTTGAAAACAAATTCCTCTGAAACCACCGGGACTAACTTCCAAGTCCTCATGCTGGAAGCAGGATGTAAGAGATTAGTACTGGGATCGTCAAGGCTTACTTGCCTGTGACACTTCAGCCATTCCAAAGGTGGGGAGGGGACATTCCTGATTCCTCAGTGCAATTGCATACCCACTTCGTAATGTCCATTATCACTTTCTCCTCCTGTGTGAACAGCTTATGATGAAGATTCCAATTGTGGGGTGGGGGTGGGGGGGTCAGCATATGTTTCAAACTGAACACCGACAGTTCATGCCAGAAAACCTGGGCTCAGCTGTATCCTCAGGAAGCACAATAAGAGAAGAGACTTTGCCCCAGGTGCTTTGGTTCATTTGGTGTTCCAAGTTACACTCAGAAATAGTTTCCTTTAAAAAAAAAATTGTCCTGCACTTGTGTGGAGATCATCTTGGGGGCAGCATTTAAATATAAACAATCCGGAGATGTGTCTGTGCACAGCCATTTGGCTCCAGATTTGGGGTTGAACTTTCTCAGAGTTGAATTGTATTCAGAGCAGGCTCATCTGTATTACAGAAGGCCCAGTTACAGTATCTTCTGCTATCACCTGCCAAAATGGCCAGGAAGCAGCTCTGGAGTTTCATATGCTTCGAGAGCAAGAGAAAGATAGAAACAATAAAGGTGGAAATGCTAAAGCTTATATGGTACACTCATTCACTAAGAGGCACAGATAAATTTGCCTTACCCTGGACACCAAGCGCTTGTCTGGTGCTGAAGAGTATAATGACCACATGAAGAACATCTGTGGACTCCAAATTGAGGACCTCTGAGACTGCAGGAGAGAAGACATATGAGTATAATTGTAGGAAAGGCAAAACACTTCATCTTCCTTCATGTTAAATGCAGTAGAAAGAATATGGATAGATCCAACTCTTTGGCCTCAGTGAGAGCAAGATTTGTTGTTGTTCAGAAGTACAGTCGAGTCCGACTCTTCGCGACCCCATGGACCACATTACGCCAGGCCCTCCTGTCTTCCATTGTGCTCCAGAGTTCGCTTAATTTCATGTTTGTTGCCTCGATAACACTGTCTAACCATCTCATCCTACAGCATATTAAAAGGCTGATCCAAGTTATCTCAAGTTTACTATCCCAAAATGGTCCTCCTGAGATACCATCCCATGTGATCAAGTAATTTGTATCAGCTATAATTCTTATTTGCAGCCATAATTCTTTGCTATGGAATTCTGAATTCCAGGCAACTGAGATAATAACTCTACTGTCGTTTATATCAGGCCTAGCCAATTCTGGCTGTTTATAGACCTGCTAGATTTTTAGTTAAGTTGTGATAAAACTCAAGAGAGAAAGGGAATTGTTTTCAACAGTTGTGGGAGACTAGTAGTGGACTGAAATGTTCGTGCTTGAATCATAATTTGATTATGCATTGGGAGCAGCAATCGTGACAAGACAGTTGCTTTCCCCTGAATGTTCTGAATTGGATTGCAAATATTTTGTGCATCAGTTCTTGCACTAGCCCTTGAGAACTCTGCTTTGGGTGTGAGACAAGGCACCATTATGGAATAAAGCCATGTGGTTCCTTGTCCTTGACTTCTGCCTGGTCCTCCCCCCCCCCCAAAAAAAAAACAACCAAGGAAAAAATCTTACAATGCTCATTCTGTGGTGTTTGTTCAGGTTGCCCATATACTGAGTGTTCTAAATTGGATCACAAATATCTAGTGCATACTTGAAAACTAAGTTTGAGTCCAATGGCCACTTTGATGACCAACAAAGTTTAATTCTGGGTATAAGTTTTCGTGCATATGCACACTTCTTCAGATTCATTGAAACAAGACTTCCTCAGCCGTTATATATAGTTAGAGAGAGGGTTAGTTGCCAGGAAGGGCTAATTAGAGTCAAGATGCATAACTACCTGAGTGATAAGTATAGCTAAGATTGGATTAAAGCAGCTGTTAAGATCTGTGAATAGCAGCAAATAGCATACAGATAATAAAAGAGTTAACAACAGATGTGAGAACTAAGTTTGAGTCCACTGGCACCTTTAAGACTAACAAAGTTTAATTCTGGGTATAAGCAAGGACTGAGTGACTTAGCATGTGTAGTGAGATAAGAACCCAGTATCCCTGTTAAGCCTTGTGGATTTCTGAGTGTTGTAATATCTTGTAATTCAGCAATCTCCCATTCCAGTCTATTTCTGAAATTCCTTTGCAATAAAACAGCTGCTTTGAGGTCCCCGTTGAGTGCCCTGGGAGGCTTAAAAGTTCTACAGATTTCTCAATGTTGTGATTCTTGATGTCAGATTTGTGTCCATTTATCCTTTGGCATAGGGTTTGACATGTTTGTCCTATGTAGAGAACTAAAATATCCACCTGACGAAGTCAAGAAGCAGATTAACAAAGCCAGAATGGTACCCAGAGAAAACCTGTTGCAAGACAGGCCCAAAAGAGACAATAACAAAACACCATTAGTGGTCACATACAGCTCTCATAGGTACTGCTCTCAACTCAAAACAGTTCAACACATCATCAGTGACTTACAACCTCTAGTGAATAATAACAGTTCTCTTTCACAGTTACTGGAGGGCAAATCTTTTCTTGCACACATATAGCCCCCCAATTTTAAACAACTCACTCACAATAATATAACATCTAATCTGAATATGGACACTGATACCAAAGCTTGCAGTAATCCCAGATGCCAACCTTGCTGCCACATACACCCAGACAACACAATCACTGGACCTAAAAACACCATCTCAGGCACATTCACTTGCTCATCTTCTAACACTGTATACCATTAAATTCCGACAGTGCCTTTTAGTTCTCTGCATAGGGCAAACAGGTCAAACCCTATGCCAAAGGGTAAATGGACACAAATCTGACATCAAGAATCACAAAATTTGTAGAACATTTCAACTTCCCAGGGCACTCAATGGGGAACCTCAAAGTAGCTTTACGTAATGGTTGAGGAAGTCTTGTTTCAATGTATCTGAAGAAGTGTGCATACATACAAAAGCTTATACACAGATTAAACTTTGTTGGTTTTAAGAAGAGAAGAAGAAGAGATTGGATTTATACCCCGCCCTTCACTACCCAAAGGAGTCTCAGAGTGGCTTACAAACTCCTTTCCCTTCCCCTCTCCACAACAGACACCCTGTGAGGTAGGTGGGGCTGAGAGAGCTCTTTCAAGAACTGCCCTTTCAAGGACAGCTCTTGTCAGAGCTATGGCTTGCCCAAGGTCATCCTGCAGGTGCAAGTGGAGGAGTGGGGAATCAAACCCGGTTCTCCCAGATTAGAGTCCACGCATTTAACCACTACACCAAACTGGCTCTATGTAAAGGTGCACTGGACTTGAACTTTGATCTGTTGCCTCAGACCAGCACGGCTACCCACCTGAATCTATGCTTGAGAACTGTGGTTCATGTATAATGTATTGTATAGCTTAGACAACTATGTGAGGTTCTGTGTGCATCATGTACCTTAGTTGTCCCATGATTCTGAGCATGTCCCAACAGTAACTACCAAATGATTGTCCCCAGCTGTGCAAATGCAAATGCGGAGCATAAACTGGAAACCATCTTCTTTTCCAATGATGCATTCCCTGCCTCGGAATGTGACTTTGCCAGGAATGCAAAGCATGCATCAGGTGTGGCTTGCAGCCTGCTGCCTAGTGCACTGATCCATGTTGCCAGCTGTGCAGATGTAACATTAGCACAGAAAGTCAAGGTATGGTTAATTTTAATTTGTGATTGTATTAGCCATTCAAGAGGAATGGGTGATGGATCTGTTAATGGGAAAAAGCATTTGAAACATAATAAGGCTCATTTTCAAGTATGGCATTTGTGAAGGACACAGTATTAGTAGCTCGGTTCACAAGTTACAGTGAACACATGTACAATATGTGTGTACACCTTTTTGTAAGAAAGAGCCAACATACATTCACTTTACAAATGAAGCTGGGGACCAATACCTGGATAAATTTGCAGTCTCAGTCACATGTTCACCTGTACTTGCGTTGAATGGAACATGAAAATCAACACATGTATAAAGAAAAATCAAGTGCACACTGTACACAGATTAAAATAAGAACATAAGAAGAGCCCTGCTGGATCAGATCAGTGGTCCATCTAGTCCAGCATCCTGTCTCACACAGCGGCCAACCAGTTCCTCTGGAGGTCCAACAAGAGTGCATAGAGGCCAAGGCCTTCCCCTGATGTTGCCTCCTGGCACTGGTTATTCAGAAATGTACTGTGTCTGAACATAGAAGTATCCTTTAGTCAGCATGGCTAGTAGCCATTGATAGACCTATCCTCCATGAATCTGTCTAATCCTCTTTTAAAGCTGCCTATACCTGTGACCATCACTACATCCTCTGGCAGCAAATTCCACATCTTAATCACTTGCTGCCTAAAGATTGTGTATGCATTTACTGTAATTTATGAACAGGACTTCTGTGTATAGTGTACACTTGATTTTTCTTTATAATCCGCTTAGTCATTCTCATGTTACCTTCAGTGCACATACTGCTGAACAGGTGATGTAAACCACACATTGACCCGGGTACTGGTCCCTGGGTTAATGTATATAAGTGAATGTGTGTCAGCTCCTTCTTACAAACAGCTTTAAAAATAGACTTCTCCGTTAAAAGCCTTGGTGAAAATAAATGCTTTGGCCTGGCACCTAACAATAAGGGGAGGTACCCAGTGTGCCTCAAGAGAGAGGGTATTCTAAAGGGTAAGCCCATCACTGAAACCTCCCCTGTTCCTGCTTCCTGCCAGCCACATCCCTGCACACACAGGCGTACAGAATAGGGCTCAGAAAGAAGATCTTAACTGGTGAGCTGGAAACCTGAGGGTGCTTTCA
>NW_015170894.1:575400-596007 GCF_001447785.1 Gekko japonicus | reverse complement strand
ATGTTCCACAGATGGTATTGGTCCCCCGATAAAATAGCCAAATGTTATAGTAATACATCCAATGTATGCTGGAAATGTAAATCAAATGTGGGGACCTTTTATCACATGTGGTGGAAATGCAAGTATGTTCCACAGATGGTATTGGTCCCCCGATAAAATAGCCAAATGTTATAGTAATACATCCAATGTATGCTGGAAATGTAAATCAAATGTGGGGACCTTTTATCACATGTGGTGGAAATGCAAGAGAGTTCAAAATTATTGGAAAATGATACGCAAAGTTATACAAGAAATTTTGGGACTGAATCTTGATTTAAGACCAGAAATCTATCTCCTAAATATGGTACCAGATGGATATAGCTTTAAAGATGTGTATTTAATAACATACATAATAACGACTGCTAGAATGTTGTTGGCTAAACAATGGAAACTAGAAAAATTGCCCTCTAAAATAGACCTAATTTTAAAATTATTAGATCTTGCAAAAATGGACAATCTGAGCTTAAAACTACAAGGGAGGAATAACACGACACAAACAGATGGAAAAGGGTTTACAATTGGATAAACAGTTTGGAGGAATGAAAGACTCTGGAAATATATGTAATCTATGATGATGTAATGTTCGATGAAAAGTAAAATAAAAAATGTATTAAAATTTAAAAAATCACCAAATCTATGACTTTTAAAGAAAATATATATAAAGTAGTAAACAGATGGTATCTGTACCCTGCTAGGTTGGCGATATACTCAACGGTAACACCAAATCTATGTTGGAAATGTAAACAGAATGTGGGTACATATTTCCACATGTATTGAACTTGTAGTAAAGCTCAATCCTTCTGGTTGATGCTGCAAAAAATACTACAGGAGATTACTCTAACTTCTATACCATTGAAACCAGAACTGTTTCTTTTGAACATAATCCCAGAAATATTCGGAAAAACAGACAAAATAATTTTGATACACAGTGTGACTGCCGCTAAAATATTGTACGTGAAATATTGGAAATTAGATAAAATCCCGGACAGGGAAGAAATTATATATACATTGCTAATAAAAGGGAAAGAAGAAAAATGTTTCAAGAATACTTGGTCGAAATTGTATAAATGGATAAAAAATATTAACTGAAAGTTATATTTTATCTTCTGTTATATAAGCAATACGGTGGGAAGATTCTTAGAAATGAATATGTGTACAAGCGTGGTTATGTTGTATATTAAAAATAAAAAAGTGTTGAGGAAAAAAAGAAACATATTACAGTACAAGTAGAGTTGCAATAAAACAGCGGGATGGATTTTCCATTAGGGTCTCTGGGCCCAAATAGACTGCTCTGGGAATGGAATGAGAGACCACAGAGTGGAATGACAGCCCCAGGGTGTAGCAGGAGTGTTCTGTGACTAGAATGAGAGACCACAGAGTGGAATGACAGCCCCTGGGGGTAGCAGGAGTGTTCACTGCTACACCCAAGGGTTGTCATTACACTCTGCCCCGGCTCCTTGGCGCTCTGGCTCCAACCAACCCTTGGATGTTACCCTGACCTGGATAGCCCAGGCTGGCCCAGTTTTGTCAGATCTTGGAAGCTCAGCAGGGTTAGCCTTGGTTAGTAGTTGGATGAGAGACCACCAAGGAATCCAAAGGCTTGCCAAAGGCCACCTCTGAATGTCTCTTGCCTTGAAAATCCTATGGGATCACCATAAATTGGATGTGACTTGATGGCGTTAAATTTATTTGTATTATTATTTATCTGATTTATACCCCGCTCTCCCTGCCGAAAAACGTGGTGTTCTATCACCCATTGTCATATTTGAAGTCATGAAATACGGAATACCTAAGACGCTTGTGGACTAGATGAGCCAGTGTAGCTACTCTTCTAAGGTATACCAGCTCTCAGAGGAAAAAGCTTGCGTTTGTACAAATTCCAAAAGTGGAATTTGAGTAGCACTTTGGTTGTAACAACCTAGTTATCATTGTCTAAAAGATATAAGCTCCAGGTTGAATTTTCCACACTTCTGTCAGCGGAACAGGAATTTCCTGACTCTTCCACTCCCACTATAGCCTATTGCTCTTCCCAAAACACTATTCTTGGGGGAAAGGAGACTGTCAGGAATGACATGAAGGGTAAATTGGTAGCCTACAGCAGGAAGGGGGAATTGGCAGAAATTGCACCTCCCCTTCTGTTAGCAGAAAATCAAGTCTGGGTCCAATACATATTTTGTCCTTTTCAACTCCATCAGACTTTTTTTTTCTTTTTTCCCCTTTTTTCCCCTTTTCTTTTCATTTCATTGCTTTTTTAAAAAAACCTCCTACTTTCTGTGGGCCTCTGTAGCTTTTCTGTCTTCCTCTGGAATGAGCGCATGACACTGCCCTGGTCAGCTCTTTCCAGTTAGGGGGAGAAAAACCACAACAGACCCAAACTTGATTTCCTGTTGGGGTGAGCCATACATCACTGCGGTTCCCATCTGTGCTGTTTGTCTGTGACAGAATGACAGGTGTCATTTATCACTGGCGCTTGTGGAAGCTGTGGGAAGAAGGATTGAAATTTTTTCTGGAAGCAGTCAGTGTCTACTGCCTGCCAGATCATTAAAAAGGGGGCTTTCCAAAGAAAGCCGTGTGTAATGTGATTGCACTTACTGTTAATGACAGGCTGAGAGAAAGAAGAAACATTTTAAAAAGAGAGAGAGGGAGCGCACAAGCCAAAGTTTTTGCCAGGGGCATTTAAAGAGACAGTGTGACAAATGCTGAAATCCTTTTGTGGGGGGGAAGGGGGGGAGATGTTGGGGGAGATGTTCCTGTTTCCATATGCACATGTACAGATTTCCACTGGGTGCCAGCAAGGAAACTCAACAGGAAACTCCTTTCTCGCACATCCCCCGTATTATTTAGGGCGCTGTAACAGACTTTGCCCTTTATATGGGGGGCATGTATGCCTTTCAGCATAATGACTCGAAAACTACAGCGGGAAGTTAGCAGGAACAGGAAAAGCTCTTTGGTCTGCAGCTGAAACGCCTAATAAATCAAAGGGCAGAGCTGGAGACCTGATACAAGGCCCCTTTTCAAAGAGACGTTTACGACATCCTGTTTGCATAAGGACTTTGACCAAAAGCGCCATCACATCTTAATTTCAACACCTTCCGTTCTGTCTTGGGGGGGGGGGCTGAAGGTTCTAACTTTAGAAAACTTTATTTTTTTAACCTGATACTGTCCCCCCCCCAATCATGCTGTAAGTTTCTTTCATTACAGCAGAGCATAATTGCAGTGCATTTGGCCTCTACCCCAATAAAATGACAGTGGCAAAAGTAGGGGTGCCAATTAGTAGGCAATTCTCCTGCACAGGTTCCACTATAATGAACAAAAACTTCACAAGAGCACCTCCCAATCATTTCTGTCAGAGAACTTCCTCCTAGTTTGTTTCCGGAGTTTTGGGATTTTTAGAACTGTGACTCACTGGTATGGTGCTCACCCTGGACAATGTCTAGTAGAACATACAGAGCCAAATCTTTCAACAGCCCAAAAGGACAACAGACTATAATTCATCCTCTCTCTCTTGTTTCAGTAGCAGAAAACCCCTTAGCACATTAACATTGAATAGTCCCACCCCCCCCCAAAAAACAGCATCAATTTATACTTCTCTGTATATTCGATTATGTAAGGTGCTTTTAAGCAGGCTGTTTGTGTACACACACCCCCCAAAAAAAGCCACATCCCACAACAAGAAAACATTTTTTTAATGTAAAAAAAACAGTTCTGCTTACATGCTCCAAGTACGCATTGGAAGAAGTCAACTTGTGTTGACCTCAGCACATGAAAAATTATTGTGTTGAATAGTCCCTAAGCATGCTCAGCAGGGTAGCCATCTGGCTGGTCTTTGAACTGTCTTGACCTATTCCTTTGGTTTTTCAGATAGCCTCATTTATTTTAAGTGGGGGGTTTTTCCCCCTTGGAAGGATGGCAGTCCAACTGCCAAGGGAGGCTCCTCTTATCCTTGTTGGACCCTTTCGAACAAAATTATTGATCTCCAAGGATGCGCCCACGCTGTGGCTGAATACAGAAGTCATGTGGCTGCACTGAACTATTTGTCTGTTACATTTTTATCCTGTCCTTCCTACTAGGAACTCAGGGTGGCTTATATTGCTCTCCTCTCCTCCATTCCATTGTGAGACTGGTTAGGCTTCGTGTGTGCGACTGGCCCAAGTTCACCCAGTAAGCTTCCTTGGCACAGGGAGGATGTGAACTTTGCTCTTCTAGTAGAGTAGCCAGCCTCCAGGTGGGGGCTGTAGATCCCCTGGAATTGCAACTGATCTCCACGCTACAGAAATCACTTTTTAATTTTATATATATATATATATATATATATATTCCACTTCTCCTGGAGAAAATGGCATTATACTCTTCCATGGTCCCTACCCTCCCTAAACCCCACTCTGCCAAAACTCCAAGGAAAGACAACCTGTGAGCAAATGACAACAGCTCACCTTTTCAGACCCCTCCCCATCTGTGAGCTCAGGCCCCTACCCTACCTGGGTGCCAGGTCCTGGGGCTCAAGCCCACCGGAACATGGACCCTCCAATCACAAGGTGTTAGCACATCAAAGAGCTAGTGTGTCTTCCCTGTCAGTTGTAAAGGATGCTCTCTATCCAAAAACTGTAATGATCACTTGGATAAAAGATATAGGGGAAATTGATGAAGAACAGTGGTTGAGTATGTGGAAATCTGTTAAATATATGAGAGCGGTAGCTTACAAAGAGAATGTTTATAAAATGTTCCACAGATGGCACTGGGCACCCGACAAACTGGCCAAATGCTACAAGGGGTACTCAAACAAATGTTGGAAATGTAAAGTTTCTAAAGGAACCTTCTACCACATGTGGTGGGAGTGCAACAAAACACAAACATTTTGGAAACTAGTAAGGGAGGTGCTCCAAGAAAGTTTGGGTAAAAATTTGGCCCTAAAGCCAGAAATATATCTGTTAAATATGATTCCGAAAGGATATGATAAGCAGGATGCATTTATTATTACCTATGTTATAACTGCAGCTAGATTGTTAATAGCCCGACAATGGAAACTAGATGCTTTACCAACAAGGGAAGACCTGTTAAATAAAATATTAGAATTAGCCAGAATGGACGATTTAAGTCTAAAGATACAAAACAAAAATGAGACGGTACATAAAAAAAGATGGGACAGAATATATAAATGGATAGAAGACCAGATAGAACTGTAATATAAAAGTTATATTTAGAATAGGTAAAAGAAACAGAAATACAAGACCATCAACTGGTAATGTAAAAATTAAAGGAAAATGACTCTGACATGTAATGTAACACAAATGGATGTAAAATAACTGTGTACTACTTTTTAAATAAAATAATAAAACTTTAAACCAAAAAAAAACAAAAACATCACCTCGGCCATCCCTCTGTCCACTTCGCGTAGAGGTCTCAGAAAGACAAGGGCCAAGGTTATCATCACCTCGGACATCCCTCTGTCCACTTCGCGTTGGCCTTCAGTTTGCTTCAACTTCGGGGAGTGGTGAGCTGCTCCTCTCTCTGTGCGTCAGCTCTGCTTCCCCAGCCTCGGCATCACGTCCTTCTTCCCCGACCCTGCCAACACCGCCTCTTATCCCTGCCCTGCTCCCCAGTACCACCTCCCATCCCGTGTCTAGCCACGCCCCCTTTATCACTCCTCATGCGCTCCCGGTGGCATGGGCATGGCGGTGCAAGGTGGAGCTAGGGAGACCAGCCGCCACACCGCTCTCTGCATTGCTCTCTTCACTGGTTGCCGCCTCTCCAGGGTGTGTGCCTCTTTCCACAGCGTCCTTCGACTCTTGCGCCGCATCTCCCTTGTGGGTGTTGCCTCGCGGTTCTTGGCCCTGCCGCCAAGCGTGCCCCGCACCAGCTGGACACCCCTTTCTCCCTGGTTCCGGTCATTCTTGGCATGAGTAGGGTGCTTTCGGGGTGTCTGGGAGGGGCGAGCCGTGTCCTGGGACCTGGGAACCGGGACACCCACATTCTCGCACTCATGGAAAGGCTAGTGTGTCCTTCCATCACCGTAACTGCCACAGTATCCCTTGCCTCTCTGCTTCTCATCCACAACAGACATGGCCTTTTGCAGATATATAATCTGTTTTGTAAAATAACCTCAGATCTGACTGGTTCTCTGTTTATCTGCTTTCTGTTTATTGCACTGCTTCAAAAATGTTGTACTTGGAGATTTTAATACCAAGGACTTTGTTTCCTATCTTTAATTGGAAGAGTTGTTTTGGTAACCTTATTCATTTTTAGTGATCTCATATATCCTATGTATACTTTGACAAGATCCTTTAATACAATGGAAGGAAAGACATGATGGCTCAGAAAAGCTGAAACTCAAAATAGACCTGGTGGACGAATTTTTCACCATTAATCCCAGATCAATAATGTTGACTGCAGAAACTGATTGTTGGTTATTTGTTTAGAAGCTGACCCTTTGACATCCACATTACTTCTTCTTTGAAGCTGACTATGATGGCCAGTCCATTTCCCTCTCTCAGAGGCATGATTTTCCCTCTGTTTTACATTTTTCTTTCCCTTTAATGACTGAGCCACCCTAGTAATGTGTTTTCTTCTTTGCTGAAGAACTCTGGCTGTCCCACCCTGTCAAGGTATGATATTTTGGCTGTTAGCTCAGCCCAGGAACCTGAGGGAAGGATCAGGAGCCTGCTTTAATTTAAACAACAAATGACACTTGAGGCATTTTGAAATTCAAAAATAACAAAATATTTCATTTAATATAGAGGGGAGTGGTCGGGTGAAATCAGGGATTGAAATTTCTGAGGTAAAACCAATGGACAGACAGACTTTAGTTCTTATGTATCAGGCTAATGAGAGTTTCTTAAACTATTCACAGTTACTTAAATGTTTATGTTGAGAGGATGCTATTCCAATGTTTTCCCAAACACTCTAGTATACTTTCTTTGAGTTATCTCTGGCTTTTATAGTTTCCAGAAGGAACCACACCAGACCAGGGATCTCTGCACTCTTCAAAGCTAACTCCCTGTTTGACTGGGTAGGGAAATTCTCCTCTCTCTAGAAGAAGAAGAAAAGAAGAAGAGATGGGATTTATACCCCACCCTTTACTACCCAAAGGAGTCTCAGAGCGGTTTATAATCCCTTTCCTTTCCACTCCCCACAACAGACACACTGTGAGGTAGTTGGGGCTGAGAGAACTCTCTCTCGAGAACTGCACTTGAGAGAACAGCTCTGAAAGAATTTATTACTGACCCAAGGTCACACCAGCAGTTGCTTGTGGAGGAGTGGGAAATCAAACCCAGTTCTACCAGATTAGAGTCCACACTCCTAAGCACTACACCAAACTAGAAGATCTATCCCCTTTCCTTGGCCTGAATGGGAGTCTTTGTCTACTTCCCAAACTTCCTTGCCAAATTTCCCCCACTTCTCCTATCGAACTGCTCCCCGTCGGGGCTGAATTCTGAAACTGTCAGTACTCAATCTTCTTCTTCTTCAACTCTTCTCAGCTAGGGTTGAAATCTGACTGACTGTGTCCTCAGCATCCAGCTCTCAAGTCTCTTTCTGCTCAGCTGATGCTAACCAATCAGATCTCTTGGAATAGCCTGTCACTCAAGGCTCTCTGCCTCTGTGAAGAATTAACCCTTGTCCTTTATCTGTTTACACAGCACTTCTAAACTTTTAAAAGTGCAGTCCGTCACACTGGCTTCTTAACCACATGCTATGATTTTGCATGATGTATGAGTGCTGACTTCCTGTCTTACTCTGTCTTAAGCCCACCCTCACTGCAATGCAGCCTGGGATACTAGCAGGCTCTCTGGCAGGGAAGTGGGGGAAAGAGCGAAGGAATGGAGCCATTTGTCAAGGGCAAACTTGAAGGATTGTTTACAAGTGTAATACTGGGTTCAGAATCCTGCAATGCATACACAAAACGAGTAACTGCTCATTCACGTGCATTCTCTGTGGTGGTTCATATCTTATGAAATGACCTACATGAAGCGGTCAGGAGGACTCCCACACTTTTATTACATCACTGATTGTGCAAAACAGAAACCTCTAGAAGGGCATTTTTACAAAGGGATTAGAATGCTGTATGATGTAACTGCACAGGGGGTCACTTGCCATATTGTAGTCTATTGCATTGTTTGTTGTATATATCTCCTCCCTTTTTACTGCAACGTCCTCTGGCTTTGTAGCTCCCTTTCTTCATTATGTTATGTGATGCCTTAGACGGTTTTTGTTGCATCGTTTTCCAGTTCTGTAATCCAAGTCCTAATACATTGTTTATTGGAGATCTTTGCCATCTGATTGAATTGCTTTTCACATTTTGTAATCTGCCTTGAGTCTCAATTAGAACGGTGGGTTATAAATGAAGTTATTGTTAACAACAACAACAATAACAATTTAAGTATTATTTCTGAATCGAGCCTGTTGGTTGGTCTACCAAGAGACAACTACATTGGTTACCAATAGAAGCTACAGTTCTACTTTTGTGCAGTGGCTAGACATAATTATTGTGAAGTAAGTTAGACTCAGTAGGGTTGCCAGCTCCAGTTGGGAAATATCTGGAGACTTTGGGGGGTGGAGTCTGCGGAGGGCAGGGTTTGGGGGAGGGAAGGTACTTCAATGGGCTGTAATGCCATAGAGTCCACCTTCCAAAGTGGCCATTTTCTCCAGGTGAACTCTGGGGATCAGTTGTAAAGCAGGAGATTCCATTGAATAAAATTAATATGCAAGGAAATGCCAGAATATGAATTTTCTCAACGCAGCAACATGGTATATTTTCAAGGACTCCAAGAGACATGAGGAACCCCATGTGAATGAAAACTGCCCCAATCTGTTCAACATCAGGACAGTATCCATGTGCAAATAGGGTGTTCCCAACATTTGAGGACCTCTTGCTTGTACAGAGTTTGAGTCTCCTGCAGTGTTCATGGTGAATGTGCACACAATTCATTGGGCCTTGAAAGGGCAACCTGGAATAATCTGCTCATCATGGAGGAATGAATATTTGGAGCAGACTCTGACATGTGTTCCTACCAAGGCCTGTGAGTTGTGTGTACATTCACCATAAAAATGCCATGGGGCACCTATGAGCATGGCTCTGAGTCCTGCACATTATGTACACATGTTTAAATATCCCAATCACTGGAATGCTGGCACAGAGACAGAATAAATATAGCTATAGAACTAATATAACGCACAAAACATTTATAGAAGAGCTACCAATTAATTGTAAAACTCAATTATGCTTGGTGATGTAATTGTTGCAAGTTTTCTCATGGGTCTTCATTTATTTATAGTCTTTTCACAAGGCGTCACAAACCATTACAGAGTTTTCATTGCTACCATACATGATTTCAACATCATTTTTACATCTGGCATTTGAAAGTGTACCAGTTTTGTTGTTGTTAGTAGAATTAGAATTGGTGTTCTGAAACAGAAGTCAGTAACACATTTTGTATTAGATTTTTTTTTTTCTTCCTTCTTTGAATATTTGCTTTTTAGCAATTCTGGACCATGGTTGCACAGTTGCTGTATGTGAAGCAGATTGGGTCAAAATAATGGTTGGGTAAAAAAATGTCATATCCCTGGTGCATAGATAGATATTGCTGTTTCCAGTCGCTTACATTGGAAAAAGCAAAAACAGAAAATGAGGCCTCAGAGCCTCGGATGTGGTTTTGATGACATTTCTTTCTGTAGGGTGACAGAAGCCATCCCCGTCACTCTCCACAGACTACACCTGTATGGCTGTTTGTCTTTGTTTGAAGGCTTACCTGTGAAACATTTCCCATGAGGGGGGGGGTGTCTCTGGAAAAAAATATGGAAAACTGATGACTTGTCGTGGAGTTCTAAATCTCAAGGGGAACCACAAATGGCAAAAGGCATCAGTGTCATGGCTCTAGCTGTCTGCTGTACAGTTGGGTGTTTATTTCTTTCTCAGTCAGAATGCTACCAGTCCCAAGAATGAGAAAACCCCATTCTTTTATTTCCACAGATATTTTCAGCTTCCCAAACATGGATGTGTGGTTTCGCACACACTGTTGAGCATCTCATGCCTCTCTTTATCCACAGTGGCCTCCGTTGCGTATCACGTTCCCAGTTTAAACTATGCCTTAATAATTGGCTTATTTCACATTGGCTTTCATGTTTGGTGTAGTGGTTAAGTGCGCGGACTTTAATCTGGGAGAACCGGGTTTGATTCCCCACTCCTCCACCTGCACCTACTGGATGACCTTGGGCAAGCCACAGTTCTGGCACAGCTGTTCTTGAAAAAGAGCATTTTGTGTCAGAGCTCTCTCAGCCCCACCCACCTCACAGGGTGCCTGTTGTTGGGGGGGGGGAAGGGAAAGGAGTCTGTAAACCACTCTGAGACTCCAAGTAAAGGGTGGGGTATAAATCCAATCTCTTCTTCTTCTTCTTCATGTTCAATAGCTACACATTTTATATCCCACTCCTCCATGAAACTTGCAGAGGGACCTTAGGCCAGTCATTCTCTTCCAGCCTAACCTACTTCACAGGATTGTTGTGAGGATGAAATGAGGAAGGAAGAACTATGTACATCACTCTGGGCTTTTTGGTGGAAAGGCAGCATAAAAATGTGCTAGACAGATAGATTTTACATCCTTTAAGTAGCTGCTTGTTTGGAACACTTACCTGCAACAGCATTGGTAGTGGAAAAGGACAGATATCTCTCATATATTCAGACTGATACAGGTTTAGGGTTGCCAACTCTGGGCTGGGAAATTCTTAAAGATTTGGGGATGGAGTTTGGGGACGAGAGGGGCTGGGGAAGGGAGGGACCTCTGGAGCGTATAATGCCATAGAGTCCACCCTCCAAAGCAGCCATTTTCTCCAGGGTAACAGATCTCTGCAGATGGGAAATCAGTTGTAATTCTGGGAGATCCCCAAGCTCCACCTGGAGGTTAGCGACCTTACAGGCTTGGTGAAGCACACAAATGCATGAATGGTGTTTCAGCTGTCATGAGGCAGTTAGGGAGAATATTTATAAGCAGGGCTGACCCAGGGGTTTTTGACACCCTAGGCATATTATGACGGGGGCACACCCCCGACCCTGCATTCAATAGAGAGAAAAGTCTAGAATCATTCACTTTTATTTAGCTAGCTAGCATTCAAAATGAACAATTGGGAGAGGGGGGAGAATCATAATTAATTCCCAGGGGCTGGTTTGAGAGCCTCTTTTGGCTAAAAAGCAGGAGACAAACCATAATAACTAGCTCAATATTCTGTCCAGTGTTTCAGGACCTCTTTGTTTCAGCAGAGCATTCAGCTAAGAGATGCCCAGATAATTCCTGGTCAGTTTTGAATCCTCCTACCCCAGATTCTTTGAGGTGCTCTTGCTTGCTCCATCCATAAAGTGGGATTAAACAGAGAGCTACCTTGCTGGCTGTTGTGAGAGTTTCCAGCCGCTGCATACTTTGTAGTAATACCAAACTGTTAACCTGTAAAGCACTGCCACACCTTCTCAGCCAGAGGCATGTGAAGGGCCAGCCCACATGTGGCTGAAGATTCTGTGCAGGTTATTTGCATGCAAACCAGGAGCTGCATTTACACCTCTTTATTCCCTACTCCCTCAGAAATGATAAGGAGAACTCCAAGCTCCACCTGGAGGTTGGCGGCCTAACAGGCTTGGTGAAACACACAAATTGGTAACTGCATGAATGGTGTTTCGGCTGTCACGAGGCAGTTAGGGAGAGTATTTATAAGCAGAGCTGACCCAGGGTTTTTTGACACCCTAGGCATATTATGACAGGGGCACACCCAATGGCAATGTTTTTCCCCTTCATTTTTCTCCTTCTGCCTGACAGAGTGGTAATGGGCAGTGGAGGTTGCCAATGGGAGGTTTCCTGCCATAGCAGGAGACCTAAACCAAGACTGTGTACAAACCACAAATAATCAGAAAAGTATATATTATTGTGTATATGCAAAATCTTCTCAGACAAAGTCAACACTATATCAAAAATGGAAATAAATAAGATGATAAAGTCATACTGACTCAGACAAAATTATTATTCCATAGAGTACAAAGAATAAACTCGCAACACAGGATACACCTACCCAGGGAGGGCCGGAAGCAGGGCAGCCAGAAGCAGGGGAGGGGCTTCGTCATGTGCCCCGCCCCCGTACCTCACCCGGGGGAACTGCGATCCCCCACGATCCCCCCCGAAATGACCTCTGCACCTACCATAGTGCTTGTATGAAAAATCCCATCATAGGGGAACAACTCTATACATAAAACCTGGCAACCTTGATTTGGCTTCTGTTGCCCGTGAATACACATGAATACATATGAAATGGCCTTATACTGAATCAAACCATTGGTCTACCAATGTCAGTATTGTCTACTCAGGCTGGCTGCAGCTCTCCAGGGTCTCAAGCAGAGGTCTTTCACATCACATCACATCACCTACTGCCTGTTCCTTTTAATTGGAGATGCTGGGGACTGCGCATAGGGCCTTCTGCATGCAAAGCAGAGGCTTTTCCACTGAGCCACAGTCCCTCCCTGCAATCCTCTGAATGTGTACACATACACCAGGTGATCCATGCTTATAGCCAAATGTTCCTTTGAATTTTCTGCCAGGGCCATTTGCACTGCTGAAATGGCACATGGTTGCCCTATCAGCTTATTCCGGAACCTTTAAAAAAAAAACGCAGCAATTTTCTCTATTGTTTTCCTTGCGGTCTCTGAGAACTCCTCAGGGACCTCCTCGCCTGCCTTTTCTCCATTGGGATCTCTTGTCTGCTGTTTTGTCCTTCCCTTGATAAACCTGCTTCTGCCGATGGATACAAAGAATAAGCAACTTCTGCCTATGAGAGCCAATCTCTGAAATTCCTTTCATACATCTAGGTGATGACATCACAGCCATCATTAGTGCAGTTAATGTTTTCTTATTTATTTATTTATTAATCAGATTTATACCCCGCCCTCCCCCGTAGGGCTCAGGGCGGCTTACAAGGCAAGAAATCTTGCAACAGTAAAACATACTATTCCTATAATTAGAACATACTATACAATTTAAAATCCCAGTACAATTAAAGTGCTCGATGATCTTCAATTCCAAAAACCCAAAAAAGCTGGCGGACCACGTCCAGAAGTTCCCAATAGTCATTCAGTGGCTTCAATATTCAGATGTTAAAGAATTCAGATGTTCCCTTCCTTGGGCCTCTTCCCCCCCCCATGATGACAATATAGTGCGGGGGGGCCGCCGCGGCCCCTACTCGAAAGCCTGGTGGAAGAGCTCCGTCTTGCAGGCCCTGCAGAACTGCATCAAATCCCGCAGGGCCCAGATCTCCTCTGGGAGCTCATTCCACCAGGTAGGGGCCACCACCAAAAAGGCCCTGGCCCTCGTAGCGACCAGTTTTGCGTCTCTGGGGCCCGGAACAGTTAGTAAATTTTGGGCCCCAGACCGTACTGCTCTTGGGGGAACATACGGCGAAAGGCGGTCCCTCAGGTACGGAATTGTCTGTCTTCAGATTGAAGTCAAATTCAGGTTCATATTTCTGTATGGCAGTGGCCACTTAGCAATAGAAAAGAGCAAGAGTCCAGTAGCACCTTAAAGACTAACAAAATATGTGTCAGGGTATGAGCTTTTGTGAGTCACTGCGCACTTCAGATACAGTTAGAATGGGAGTCCATCTGTCCTAGTTATTGGAAAGCGGAGTGATTTTGAACAGCATTAGCAGGCAAATAACAATAGCAGTTGAACGACAATAGCAGGTGTGATTGGATTTAGGTGAGATATGCAGAGGGATAATAGGCGTGGATAAATCAGCATTGTTAATGAAACAGGAGACCTAGGTCTCAATTCAGTCCAGGTGGATGCATTGTTTTGAGCTTCATTATCAATTGCAATTCAGGAGTCTCTCTTTCTAATCTCCCTTTGAAATGTCTTTGTAAGAGAACTGCTACTTTTAGGTAAGCAACTGAATGTCCTGGAAAGTTAAAATGGTCCTCCACTGGTTTTTGAATGTTGTGGTTCCTAATGTCAGACCTGATGGCATAAGTCACAGTGACTCAGGAAAGCTCATGCCCTGCCACATATTTTGTTAGTCTTTAAGGTTCTACTGGACTCTTGCTCTTTTCTACTGCTACAGACTAACACAGCTATCCATCTTGATCTATCTCAGTGGCCATTTAGAAGTTTGGAGTGTGTCCCTTTCCCCCTCCTTTAGCATACAAGTTGTACTTGGAAAGGTCCTATAGGGCCGAAGCACAGAACTTAATGAGCCTAGGATGTTTGCCTGGCTCTGTAAATATTTTCTTTACATTTCTGGAAGTCAGAGCTGCATTCCTTGGATATCCTTTTCAAGTCCAGTACAGTCTGTTTCTTAATTAGCTTACACAGTGAGCTAATTTGACAAGAAAGGAGCATAAAACCCTCCTTGTTCTTCACCGCCAGGAAAGTGAGTTAAGAGAAGCCCCTTTGTTCAAACAATGGTGGTCTCTTTAGTCACAAACGTATATAGCACTCCCACTAAATTTAAGCCATTTCCAGTCTCATGGAATAGGAGAAAAGAGAACGAAGACTTACAAAGCTGTCCTAAATGAAGTTGCACTCTCCTAAGCCCATTGCAGTCAGTGGGTTTGGAAGGGTCTAATTCTGTTAAGGATTGCACTGCAACTCTCGATTGTGCCCTGCAATAAAAGGTAACATAAGGGAAGGGGTGATGTTTGCTGACTTTTCCCATCTGCTGCGCCTGGGACCCCGTGTCCCCCAGGAGTAGCATTTCAATGGCCATTTTAGGTGGATTGGCAGTTCTGGGTTGGAAAATACCTGGAGATTTGGAGGGTGGAGCCTGAGGAGGGCGGGGTTTGGGGAGGGGAGGGATTTCAATGGGATATAAGTCCACCCTCGAAAGCAACCATTTTCTCCAGGAGAACTGGTCTCTGCAGTCTGTAGATCAGTCATAATTCTGTGAGATCTCCAGGCCCCACCTTGAGGTTGGCAACCTTAACTTTTAAGGAAGGGCAAGGAAGGTCTACTCCATTGATGGACATACTTTCCATCAGCAGAGATTTACTGCGGGACCCAAGCTTCTTCTTCTTCTTTTTTTTGAAGCCCCCGGAGGGGATTTTTTATTATTTTTATAAATCTACAATACTACAGAAAATAATAGGGATGGGGTACTACATATATCGAGGAAAAGGAAAGAAACCAACTAATACCTAAAAACCCAAGAGAGGAGATCCTCAAAAAAGCTTAGTTACAGTAAATCATAACTCGTTTAAGTCAATATGAATTGAGTCAAGTTTTTCACACCTTTTCACTTTTCTTTAACAAATTTAACTGCTTAGAAACCATACCCCCCATCATCACATTTTTACATCATTTACTTCAAGGCACATTTCAGAGTCCTTCAGCCTCTATTTCTCTTTTCCTCGTCTCTTCCTCAGTTTATAGAGACTTTTTGGAGCAGCAGCCCCTTGCTTCGCCAGAGAGTCTTCTTCAGAAGATTCCGTTTCCAATTCACCACTCGAGCTGTTGTCATCGTCTTTTCCTTCTTCCTCTCCCTTTCCCAGCTGAATCTTTAGGAATTCTTTGGCTTTAAACACAGAGTCAATTCTTTCTTTTTTATCTTTCATCTTAAAAGCCACTCCTTCTGGAAATGACCATTTGTATCCAATTGAGTTTGGACCCAAGCTTCTAAACGTATTTCCCCCTATTGACTAGGGAGGGGGCTAGAGTTTTCAGCTTAATGAAAAACTAAATGAGTTTAAAAATTCACTAGAAGGAGGGCAAGAGACTCACACTGCACTGCACCTATCATATTTTTATCCCACCCACCCGCCAAGTTATTCCAGGCAGTGTATCCATTTGTATCCCTTCCCCTCCCCCTCCCCAATTTTGGCCTAACAGCTACTCTGCAAGGTAGGTCTGATGGAGAGCCAAACTAAATGTGACAGCATTCTCGTGGCCACCATGAGGGCACTGCCATTTTAATGACATTTAAAACGCTGCGAGGGGCCTGATCCTAACTGTGCCTGCAGCAGGAGACTCCCCCCCCCCGCTTTCAAGTGCTGAAATGGGGGAGGGGGGGGCTTTTTCAGCACTTGAAAAGGTAAAGGGGGGGAACAGAGCGCTGCTCTCATGGCATTTTAAAATATCTTTAAAATGGTGTTGGAATCCTTTTTGCAGCCGTGAGGACTCCATCGTGTTTAGTTTGGCCCTGAGAGAGAGAACGACTGCTCCAGGGTCATCTCGTTCGCATTAGGACACAGTGAGAATTTAAACAGTATTCTCCCATATTGTAGTTCCATACTCTAGCCACTGTACCACACTGCCTCTTCTCCCAGGGTGGCTCTCTCACACCCTACTTCAAACCGTTACTCTGCTACTCCCTCTGGGGACTACTTCCCACTAGAAATGAAAGGATGTACCAAGTCTTTCTGGGCCGAACTCTTATTTCCAGCTTTCTGGGCCGAACTCTTATTTCCAGGATAAAGAAGCTGAGTGCCTACTCCTTCAAGGCTCCTTGATGTCTTCCCTGCCAGTGTGGGATGGGTTCTTCTACCTTGTGCCTAGGGGTGCCAGCCTCCAGGTGGGACCTGGGGATCCCCCAGAATTACAACTTATCTACAGACTACAGAGATCAGTTCCCCTGGAGAAAATGGATGCTTGGGAGGATGGACTCTACGGCATTATATCCCACTGAGGTCCTGGTCCTCCCCAGGTTTCATCCCCAAATCTCCAGGAGTTTTCCAGTCTGGATCTGGCAACCCTACCACCCCCCTTTTCCTGCCGGTAGCCAGAGAGGGACCTGGCAACCCTACCTCAGTGGCTAAAGAGTTAGAAGACAGGTCTCCCAGAAGCAATCCAACCATACCAACTCTTGATGCTATCCCTGGCAGATCAAGACAATCAATAAGGAAGCCGTCTCAGCTGCAAGAAAGGATCTGAAGAAGGAAATCTGTCCATGGGAAGGCAGGCAAGTGAGGACAGGGAATCAGGAAGACTAGGTGGAGAGCAGGCAGGCTGACAGGAGAGAAAAATACATTGAGTGAGGTTACATGAGGATGCCACATGAAGATGCCATATGGTGAGTCAGACCACTGGTCCATCAAAGTCAGGATTGTCTGCTCAGACTGACAGCAGCTTTCCAGGATCTCAGGCAGAGGTCTTTCACATCACCTACTGCCTGGTCCTTTTAACTAGCGATGCCGGGGATTGAACCTGGGATCTTAATGGATGCTGTATCACTGAGCCATGGCCTCTCCCCACCAGAGCGTCCCAAGAGTAAGACTGTAGCCCAAGAACAGATCGGCAATGTTGCTAAGCTGTCAGTTTGGAATCTGCCTACTGACACCTTAATATGTGTGGCTTTTGAACAGATCTCTGTGGGAAAGGGTACAGAAGTGCCCCAAAGGGACACAGCTGCCACATTCCTTAATTATATCTCCTATGATGCAGCAGTGCCTTGCCCCCTGTGTATCCTGTATCTGTTTCCCCACAGGTGGTAATACATCCAGGCAATGACAATTTTGAGTGGAAAAACTGGCCCAAATGGAAATGGTTGGGTACTTCCTCAGCCTGCATTGCCACGACTTCGACTGGCTACTTGCTGTGGGAAAGGGTACAGAAGTGCCCCAAAGGGACACAGCTGCCACATTCCTTAATTATATCTCCTATGATGCAGCAGTGCCTTGCCCCCTGTGTATCCTGTATCTGTTTCCCCACAGGTGGTAATACATCCAGGCAATGACAATTTTGAGTGGAAAAACTGGCCCAAATGGAAATGGTTGGGTACTTCCTCAGCCTGCACTGCCACTACTTCGACTGGCTACTTGCTACAGCAACCTCTCAGTTACTAAAAATATAATGTGCAAGGGCATTACAGGTTTTTGGCCCGAAACAAGATTGGACATTCATGTGTTTACCTGTAAAAATGGCAGAAGTCTCCTGTTTTTTCAAGGGTCCCAGATTTCAACCACCATATATCAAAAGCTTCACAGTGCTATCCACCCCGGGACCCAGGCCTGACCTGTCAGTGTTTATAGGCAGGCTAGGCTTTGTGAATATAACTTTTCTCTATTCTGCCTTCCAGCTAGTAAGGATTTTTAGTAGGTCATTCTAGGTGGAAAATCCTTTTATTGTATACCGAGGATGACACTATCCTTCCCTTGTCTTTTCTACTCAGAAAACGTAAGCGGAATTGTAGGAATTGTACAGACTTTTGCATGTGAATGAATTTCATTCACAGTTGTTTCATAAAAAAAGAAGAAAAACTCTGGTGTCTTTTGGAATGGAAGGGGCTATTTAAATGTAGATTATTATTTGCAGTATTTTTTTTTTAACACGAGGATAGAAATTTGGGGGGAGGGAGACTTTCCTCTGTACATTTTGTTTGAAGTTGCAAATCTTTTTCATGACTCTAATTTATATGCAAAGATTTTTCCTGCTCCTATCACAGGTTTTTCCAATATGTTCTGATGAAGTCTAGATAGTTCAAATTCATCTGAAGCATTGTGGATTTTATTTATTTCATATCTGACTTGCATTAAGTTTTTTGTTATAGGTTCACATTTACTTTTATATTCCAGTAAGAGAGGAAATAGAGTGCGTGATTATGCCAAGGCTTTGTTATTTATATATATTGCATTCTGTGTGTGCAGGCCGATCTGGCACTGAAGAGAAAGGAGAGCTTTCATTTTAATTTTGACTGCTGTAGATGATCATTAACAAGGGGTGTGTGTGTCTCTCTGTGTGTGTATCTGTCTGTCTATCTATCCATCCATCCACATACACACAATTCCAAGAAACATGTACATAAATTTGCGAGGGTGGAGAAAGAAAGCGAAGCCAGTAAATTGCTTCTTTTTGAACTTAAAAAAATAATAATCTGTATTTTAATCACCACTCACAGTTTTGGCTTCTGTCCATGCAGTACTTTTTTCTTTCTTTTAAAAAAAAAACTTTAAAAAACAACAATAAAAATCTCCACTTTTATATAATTTCCGTCATACTTTCCCTTCCATTCTTACAGACCACTGTTAAAGATTAGAGGAAAGGTCAAAAATGAGAATTAAAAAATCAGCATCTTCTCTTTTTTGACAGGAGTCTTGTGGTGCTGGCACCAGACAAAGCAGTTTCTATTCTAACTTTCATGGGTTAGAACCCAGAAAGAGAGAGAGATATATATATACATAATATGCATCTGATAAAACAGCCTTTAGTACACAAACGCTTATGTGAGAGAGAGAGAGAGAGAGATGCGTAATATGCATTTGATAAAGCAGGCTTTAGTCCACAAAAGCTTATGTGATGTCAAGTCACATCTGACTTATGGAGACCCTATAGGGTTGCCACGTCCTACCTGGCTGCCAGCGGGGGGAATCCTGCCTCTCCTCCAGGATCTTCTAGTGTGCATCAGGGATGGGGGGGGGTGCCTCTAGTTTTTGGGCAAAACTTTATGGTTTTTTGCCTTCAAAACCATAGGGTTTGCCCAAAAACTAGAGTGTCACCACCCACATCTCCAACACAATGATGTCACTTCTGGGTGGTGGGCTGGACCCCAGAAATCGGGGAAAACCCTGCCCAGACTAAGGTTCTGGCAACCCTATGACCCTATGAATTAATGCTATCATTAACAGCCTTGCTCAGGTCTTGCAAACTGAAGGCCCTGGCTTCCTTTATTGAGTCAGTCCATCTTCGCCTTGGGCCTAGGGTTGCCAGGTCACCCCTGGCCACCAGCAGGGGATGAGGGGCTAGCGGTGCCAGATTCAGGTTGGGTAAACTTCTGGAGATTTGGTGATGGTGCTTGAGAGGACAGGAACTTTGGCAGGGTACAATGCCATAGAGTCCAACCTCAGAAGCAGCATTTTCTCTAGGGAAGCCAATGTCTGTAGTGCGAAGATGAGCTGTAGTTCCAGAGGATCCCTAGGCCTCACCTGGAGGCTGGCATCCCTATTTGAATAACGGTCTTCAACTTTTTCTAGCATTATTGTGTTTTCCAGTGAGTCCTGTCTTCTCATAATGGGACCAAAGTACGATAGAGAGAGTTTGTGCTCGATTTGATCTAGAACCAACTTATTTGTGTTTTAGAGAACCAGTGTTGTGTATTGGTTAAGAGCCGCAGACTCTAATCTGAAGAACTGGGTTTGGTTCCCCACTCCTCCACATGAAGCCTGTTGGATGGGTGACGTTGGGCCAGTCACTTTCAAAGGAGCCAATCAAAAGTTAGGGTTTTTAACCCCCCTTCAATGTATAAGTAGGCCTAGCTTGGTCAGCCAGAAAAAAGCAGAGGAAGGACCTCAGAAAATGGACAGAACTGCTGCAAGGAGAGCTAAGAGAGCTGTAAACCAGGGAGGGCTGAATAGCTGTGGAGAGGGCTAGGCCCCAGCAGCCTGCCAGTCTCAAGGCTAATCCATGAAGGCCCATTGGAAATAATAAGAGCCAGGAATTCCAATTGACTTCCATGGGCTCCTTTGAAATACATTACAGTACAAATAGGGTTGCAATAAAAATGCGGAATGAATTTTCCATTAGGGTCTCTGTCTGATGTGGACTAAGTAACAGACACCTGCACTGATGTTGTTTCTGTGATTAGACTGTATTTAGTGGAAATAGAGAGGGGCTCTTTGTG
>NW_015170894.1:539439-575368 GCF_001447785.1 Gekko japonicus | reverse complement strand
AGTGGCTTGCATGGGCTCCATTGAAATACATTACAGTACAAGGAGAGTTGCAATAAAAATGCGGAATGGATTTTCCATTAGGGTCTCTGGGACTGGAATGAGAGACCATGGAGTGGAATGACAGCCCCAGGGTGCAGCAGGAGTGTTCTGGAACTGGAATGACAGGCCCAAGAATGGAGTGACAGTCCCAAGGTAGAGTAGGAGTGTTCAGGGACTGGAATGAGAGAACACAGAGTGGAGTGAGAGCTCCAGGGTGGAGCAGGAGTGTTCAGGGACTGGAATGAGAGACCATGGAGTGGAATGACAGCCCCAGGGTGTAGCAGGAGTGTTCTGGAACTGGAATGACAGGCCCAAGGTGGAGAAGGAGTGTTCAGGGAGTGGAATGAGAGACCACGGAGTGGAATGACAGCTCCTGGGGGGTAGCAAGAGTGTTCCGGAACTGTAATGACAGGCCCTAGAGTGGAATGACAGCTCCAGGGTGTAGCAGGAGTGTTCTAGAACTGGAATGACAGGCCCAAGAGTGGGCTGGACAAACACTTGTCAGGGATGCTCTTGGCTGGTCCTGCATTGAGCAGGGGTTTGGACTAGATGGCCCATATGGCCATCCAGACGGCAGCCCCCCTGCTGGAAGTGCCATCAGAAGGGGTGGAGCTAGGGAAGTGACATCACTTGACCTTTGACCTGGAAGTGGCATCACAGGATGTGACATCACAAAAGTGATGCCACATCCTTTCTCCTGGCTCCACCCCCAAAGTCTCCTGGCTCCACCCCCAAAGTCCTCAGATATTTCCTGAGTTGGACTTGGCAACCCTATGCTACACTGAAGTCCTGGGGAGAGAGGATTCCACCACCACCTACATCTGAACATTAGCAGAAAAGGCCTTGGAAGACTGCAAATTTGAATTAACACAGAATAAAGCCAAAGACGCAATTCTACATTTTTCTATTGTTTGTATCAAGTTTGCATTGAGTATTAAAGAATACAGTTTATTTGGATCTGAGGAGAAATGAGTTGTTCTTTTATTTGGGAAGCAAGCGCATAAGGCCTAACTCTGCTAACCAACTCTAAGAAACCTAACAAGAGTCCAAGAAAGCGGCCATTTTTTCCAGGTGAACTGATCTCTGTTGCCTGGATATCAGTTGTGATACCAGGAGATCTCCACCTGGAGGATGACAACCCTAAGATGGGGAAGCAAGAATGAAGCAATAAACAGTATTTCTTCTCGATAAAGCTTTATGGATTGTTTTTCTTAAAAAAAATTAGGTAGCTACGGCAGGGAAAAAAGAGAGGGAAATCATGTTTCTCCCTTCTGCGAGTCTTGATGTAGCTTTTGCTGATGCCAAAATCTGACACATTTCAACGTTCATGCATAGCTAGTCATTTCTGATAATGCAGGACCCTTTTTGCTCCTGTATATAGTGCCATATTTATAATGTTTCAGAAAGTGTCTTTTTGATTACATTATTCTGTTGTCTGACCTATACTTTCAGATAAAGGTGTTTTGCTTAGAAAATGCACAATAAATCACCACTAGAGAAAAAGGGACAAGTTCTTCTTTTTCATTTCCCCCCCATTGTAGATTAAATGTAGAGAAATGATTTTTTTTAAGAGCTAAATGCAGACACATCAGAGTTACGTTAGCAGTTTTGGCTCTGCAGGAAAGAAGCAGAGAGAACGGAGTCAGCATAATTCAGGGTCACTGGAAACATATGTCAAGTGCCAGGGTGGCACAGTATTCAGCTGAGGAGGGCGTTGTGGCTACATGGAACTATTTTATTGATATGTCTTTCATATGTTAAGATATTGCACAGTTTCCCTGTCTTTGATTCTTTAGTGTGCCAGGCTGTAGTTTCACTAATTTGGGGAACATGGGGTTGGTTCCTGTGGTCATTTTCTACCAGGGCATTGGTATAACAGGGCAGCCATTTTTACTTCCCTCAGCAGACCTTTACATCATGACCAGCAGCGCTCCTGTAGGTTCCCTGAACCCCCATACCAGTGTTTTCAAGTCATGGTGTGCAACAATGGGAGTGGGATATGGGAAAGTTTTGTTAAACAACTGGAGTTCAGCTCACAGTAGGGCTGCCAAGTGGGGACGGAGGGCGGATAAACCCCCGCTTCGGAGGCCTAATTCCTGCCACCACTCTGCCCCCCGAAGCGCAGCGTGGCTGCATCACCAGAGGTGACGCAACCACGTCAATCACGTTGGGGCGTGGCCCTGATCATCGGAGGGAAAACTCTATGGTTTTCCTTCCGACGATCGGGGCCACGCCTTCAACGTGATCGAGTTCGCGCGTCACTTCTGGTGATGTGCTGGTGGTGCGCACGCATCGACGGACGACTCCCGGAGCCCAGCGAGGCTCCCCCACCGGTAAGAAATTTTGACTTGGCAACCCTAGCTCACAGATAATTGAATCTGACCCATTTTCTCATTTGTCTTACTTCAGAGTTGTGTAGTGGTTAGGACACTGGATTACAGTGGAGGAGAGCTGTTGTGACAAGTTAAAGTGTCAAGAGCAAACACAAATATTTGTGGGGGCAGGAAACCCCTCCCACTCAGTCCAGTGCCCCTGTCCTCCCTATGGCAGCATGTATTGATTTTGAGATTAATTTGGGACTACTGCCCACACCACACCAAGCACACATGTGAAACAGGTCAAAGAAATATTTGTTTACTAGCCTGCCAGTACTTGACATTATTGACCATTAGCCACCTCTGAGGTAAATCAGAGGTCGATTCGGGGGAATCACGGGGGATTGCCGTTCCCCCGGGTGAGGTGCGAGGGCGTGGCACACGACGAAGCCCCGCCCCCTGCTTCCGGCCGCCCCGCTTCCGGCCCTCATTCAGCCAGGAGGAGGCAGGAGAAGAGGGAGGGTAAGTTGCTTCCCCCCTGCCTCTCCCCACCCCTGCCTGCCGAGACCGTGGGGGTTGGGGGGGCTTGGCAGGGCTTCTCCGCACTCCCGCCGGCCTCGCAGCTCCACTGCCGAGCTTGACAGGGGCTCGGCAAGAGCTGAAACCAGGGCGGCTGCCAGAATTGTTGGGAGGAGGGAGTGAAAACAAAGTATAAATGCCTGGATTTTCTGTGTGTTTTCCGTAGCAATGTGGTCATCTGCCCCCATGCTTGGTTTATAGCTGTTTTGGTTTATAGCTGGTCTTGGTTTATAGCTGTTTTTTCTCCCTGGAATTGCCTACCAATGTTCCCTCTAAGCTGTGGAGTCTTGTGAGCAAAATTTCTACTTTGTGAGCCACTGGCATTAAAGCTGTGAGCGAGTGATTTGGCTACTGCATCAGTTAGTTTGCCTCTGGAGCCCTCCTTCCTGAGTGAAGAGAAAAATATGTGAGCCAAAGGCTTAAAAGCTGTGAGATTTTGTGGGTGGAGCCTGAGTGGTGGTTTTAGATTCAGAGGAATTAGCTGTGTTAGTCTGTTGCTGCAAAATAGTCCAAGAGTTCAAATAGCACCTTTAAGACTAACAGCACCTTTAAGACTAACCTTTAAGACTAAGACTAACTGAGTGGTGGGTGTGGCCTTATGACACACTTCCGGTGATGTCAGGGTGTGTGGCATATGCTAATGAGTTATGCTAATGAGTTTCCCTAGCTCTTTTTCTAGGAAACGACCCCTGGAGGTAAATCATAGTGTCAGGGTAGAGAGAACACTAGTAACTGCCAGACTGCTTTGGACACTAAAAGCTGTTACTTTCTTACACAGGTCTTTAAAGATTATATTTCTGTAAGATTATATGAGAGTCTTCTAAAACATCAGACTTCCATCTTCCCTGTAGTTTTTAAGTAACCCTGAAAAACTATGAATGAGACCCATAAACACTAGGCCACCACACTAAACAGCCCACCTGAAGTGACTGGAGACACAGCGAGATCCCTAACCTGCAGAAGGAAACTCTCAACCCTCTCTGACTCAAACAGCACTTAAACACTTTTTCCACTGTGCAGATGCAGGCAATGTCTTTCCAAACATTCCTATCTTTTTGCTAGAGCATCACTCTGGAAGGGCATGTATGTGGTGTAACAGAAAACTGCAAAGAGAAACCAAGGAGAAAATAAAAGGGAAATTATCCTTTTGAAAGAGAATAAGAGGAATCAATAGCTACAACTAAAAAAAAAGTGTATTTCAGAAAAAGAAATTCCATTTCCTTATTAAAAAATTTAGTCAAAACACATTTCCTCCATATGTCATACTTCTGACTTGCATATTTTGTACTCTTTTCTATTGCCAATGCATTTAAATCGGCTGTATAGTAATAGTTCTGGCTCTGATAGTCCAGGTTAGCCCGATCTTGTCAGAGCTCAAAAGCTAAACAGGGTCAGTCCTGGTTAGTTCTTCACTGATAGACCACCAAGGAGATCCATGATTGCTGCTCAGAGGCAGGGAATGGCAAACTACCTCTGTTTGCCCCTTGCCATGAAAAACCTACAGGGAGTCACCATGTGACTTGACAGCAAAAAAAAAAAAAGTAATAACATATCATAAAAGCATGGTTCTCGAATGAACATTGCTTGACTTCCCAGCACGCTGTGCCCTGCATGTGGGCATCTGAAGTGCCTCCCCTAGTACTGTATTGTCATCATAACAAAGTATAGCAGCTATGTGAGGCCTTGATTCAGACCAGGGCCAGGATATAGATGAGAAGGGGGTTAACTGATTGAATGCAGTTGGCGTCCTGTAGCCCTGGAGGGGGGGAAGGCAGACAAGGAGAAAGTGTCTGACCTTTTCTCTTCCAGGGCTAAAAGCAGCATTCTAGGGGATAAGGAAGATCAATGAAACTAGTGTGGGGGTAAAGTTAAAACCCCTTAGTTGCATCAAAGTTTCAAGAGAGTGCAAGTTGTGGGTTTTGACACGTGGCCACGTCCCAGATCATGTGAGTGATAGGATGGTCAGGTGCACTGGTAGATTTCACCTGGTGCTCTTTTTCTCACTCCTGCATGACATACTGCATCTTTCCTGCTTTGAAAACATGAGCACATGAAGCTGCTTTGTACTGAATCAGTGCAATTCTAAGACCACTTTCCTGGAAGTAAGCCCCATTGAATAAAATAGGACTTATTTCAGAGTAGACCTAATTAGGATTGCTCCCTTGGTCTATCAAGGTCACTACTGTCTTCTTTCCCTGGCAGTGGCTGTTCAGTATCTCAGGCATAGCTCCTCCACACCTAAGGTTGCCAACCTCCAGGTGGTGGATGGAGGTCTCCTGGGATTACAACTGATCTTCAGGCGACAGAGATCAGTTCACCTGGAGAAAATGTCCACTTTGGCAGATGGACTCTATGCAGACATGTCAAACATGGCTCAGGGGCTAGAACCAGCCCATCCAGGGCTCTTATCTGGCCTGTGAGCAACTGGGGGGGAACAGTCCACATATGGATTGGAAGGACTTGTAGTATATGCAGGTCCAGTATTATACCCCCTTCTGAGGTTCCCTCCCTTCCCCAAATGCAGGCCCTCCCCAGGGTCTTCCCCTAGATCTCCAGGAATTGCCCAATCCAGAATTGGCAACCATAAGCAGTGAGGAGGGCTGGTTTGGCCCTGAGCTCTGCTGAGAAGTGGTATGGGCAGGGGTCATTTCCTGCAGGAGCGCACAGGAGCGGAGCTCCGGCAGTAAAGAGCCCAGGGGGCGGGCACATGCAACAAGCCCCACCCCCTGCTCCCAGCAGCCCTCAGTCAGAGCAAGAAGCAGCCAGGAAAACTGCAGAGCCAGGTAAACTGACGAGTCCAGTGGCACCTTTAAGACCAAGTTTTATTCAAGTACAAGCTCTCTCTCTCCTCTGCGAGGACGGATCTGCATGTCCCCCCCCCAATAGCTAGCAATCCAAAACAGTCCAGTGGAGCCTGAGTGGTGGGTGTTGCCTTCTGACACACTTCCAGTGATGTCAGGGGGGTCTGGCATATGCAAATAAGTTATGCTAATGAGTTATGCTAATGAGCTCCTGCACCTCTTTTTCTACAAAATGACCCCTGTATGGGTCACAGTCAGTGGTAAAATATCTCCGGTACCTGGCATTACATTTTATGGCACACATGGTCTGGCCCAACAAAGCGACCTTTATGTCAGATCCGGCCCTCGTAACAAACGAATTCGACACCTCTGCTCTATGGCATTATAACCCATTGAAGTCCCTCCCATTCTCAAGCTCCACCTTCAAAATGTCCAGGTATTTCCCAATCCGGAGCAGGCAACCCTATCCACATCATCGGCTACCAAGTTCTTTTAACTGAAGGTGCTGGGAATCAGACTTGCGACTTTCTGCATGCCCGTCAGATTATCTACCACTGAGCCACAGCCTTTTCCTGTCAAGCACTCGACAATTGAAGGTACAGGAGTAATTTATTATCTGGCCACTGCAGTCAGGCCACTCAAAAGAACTCTGGTACAAAGCACCCAAGATCACTCAGCAAAAGAAAAGAAGATAGGGACAGCCCACCAAGGTCTGGGGAAATGGAACATGTCAACTCTGAAACATCTCATAACCCTACAGAGAGCTATTGCCCATAGGTTTTGCAGAGGATTCGGCCTTGAGAGGAGCAGTATTTCCTTTGCCGACTGCCTGCCGCACTGACAGATAAGTACCACATCCAGGACCACAGCCTACCATCATTGTTATCTTGCTTGAGGAAGGCTCACTGTTCCTTTGATTGTCAGAAGAGGAGTCTCCCAGGAGACTGATCAGCTAGCATCTTGATACATTTAATCGTTTCTACCTTGAGTCCTTTAAAAAAAACACAGCAGATGAAATTAATGAGGTATGACAAAAGCAAAGGAAATCGTCTAACGCTGCAACTCAGGTCAAGCTTGTGGAACGAACCTCGGGGGTTAAAACAGTAACTCAGGAATGCAGGTGTGAGCGAATGAACCATCTAATAAATAATTAAGAATTCATTTTCTCCTGCCTTTTATCTCTCCTTTTATTTTCTTTGGGATTTCCCCCCCCCTTATTTTGCCCCTTCTCTCTCTTACCCTATGTTTTCTGTTTGGCATTTTCTCAGCGTCCCTGAAATTAATTAAGAAACAAAATCAAAGTGCGAGGTTACGAAGTTCCTTTCCATTACTTGAAATCCTGGTCGGAATGAAAAAGTTCTTGCTGTTTCGAGCGCATCTGGTCGGAATGAAAAAGTTCTTGCTGTTTCCAGCGGTATTAGTTGGTGCCTGCATTCGAGACTGGATCTGCATATTTTATAGGCTGTGCCTGTGATTCTGAACTGCTGTCTTCCCATTCCTACCCGAACCATTTGCGATGCAGACCCTTCCACATCCGAGTGTAGGAACCTTTCGTTTTATAAATCTCCAATGTAATGTACATACAGTTTGGTGTCATGTTATATTGTCATATGACAAGACATGAACCAATGTAAGCCACAGCTACATAGAGCAATGCAGTGCCTGAGTTCTACCCCTGTCAGGGTTTTTTTTTAACTCTAAGAAAAATGGAGCTTTGCCTCCCCATAGGTAGAAAGTGATGCTTGAAAGAAAATCCCTCTGTTACCTGGAAACTGACAGGTGCCTCTTATTTTTCTGACAATCAGAATTAAATTGAACTGAACATAGCACTGGAGCAAGCAACCCAAATTGTGGTTGTACTTTCTAGGGCTTACCCATTTTTAATGCTAGAGAGGTACTAATGTGGTTAACTATTTGCCTAGGGCAAGAAAAAAATTCAGCTCCTGGCATGCAATTAAAACTGTGTTTTGCCCAATTGGGCAACTAATGGGATCAGCAAAAGTTAAGTCTACCACAGTTAAGGAGTATCTCGTGTCTCAAATCTGTTCCACTGGGGGAGTAAAACGGTGAGGGAGTTAATTTGCCTGACAATTGACTCGCAGACAGAGTTTCTATCTAGGCCTCCTGTTACTGTGGCATTCCAGCTTTCGATGTGTTCATCCTCTCATCTGTCCAGTTAAGTAGGGCAGTTCTCTTGTCTTAACTAAGACCTGATTTAATCACGACACTGGCAGCTCATACAGTGCTTATCTGCCATCAGTACTCAGCTTCTTCACATTCGGAGGGCAGCTTGAAGTAAAGCTAGGGATGCCAGACCCACCCCCAGTGGGGGCAGGAGTCTCCTGCTTTCAGCCCCCACAGCTCTGCCTCGAGCCAGCTGGCCAGCAGGGAGGAATTACCCCCCCCCCAAAAAAAGGGAGGGACGCTAGAAATTAACGTGACATTCCTACATGATCTGGAAGTGACATGGGCATGTCGGGGAGGTGATGCTCTAATTTTTGGGAAAACTCTATGGTAGAAGCTAATTCGACCATAGAGTTTTGCCCAAAAACCAGTGTCAACTCCTGATAGGGTCGCCATGTCCTAAGCACCTCCCTGGGTGGGAGGGAGCTCTTCGGGAGTTGGGGGTGGGGTAGTGTCACCACGTACGATGCCCCCGAGATGATGACATCATGCAGAAGTGATGTCATCACGTTGGGGGAGTTGGATCGTGGTTGTTGGAGGCGGGGCTTCTCCACTGGCCAGCTTGTCTGTGGCAGGCAGGAGCCTGCAAAATCGGGGGATTCTCCACTGCTACCTGGGGGCTGGCAACCCTACCTCCCAACATGCCTACATCACATCTGGGTCATGTAGGTACGTCGCGTTAATTTTTGGCATTCCTCCCTGCTCCGAGTAAGTGTATCCCCCATCCCCTGCCGGCTGCTCCAAGGGACCTGGCAACTATAAGTAAAGCAAAGACAAATTTACAAACCTGGCTGTGGAATGGGCTCCCAGGGGAGCTGAGGGAGATGCCATCTCTAGAAATATTCAGGAGGCACAGCAAGACTATTTAATTTGCTAGGGTTTTCTTTAGTAGAATATAGACTGTAGGGCATCTTTTGGGATAAGGAGAGTTATTTGGGGCTTCCCGCACCGTTGGTTGGGGCTTTCGTGGGGCTTCCCTCACTGGCCAGCTGGCCGGTGGCAGGCAGGTCCCCCAAAATTGGGGGATCCCCCACCTGGGGGAGTGGCATCCCTATCTTAGCAACACATGGTAGGAGGAGGGAAGAAGAAAGTGCAGAAGTCCAAGATTAAGCCAGGATCTGAGGGTTTAAATGACATGAATAAACATAAATTGTGGTTTATTCATATCATATGAATGCAGCCTTTGTGAACTTTCCTGGCACTCCTGTCTCCTTCCCCCCCATCCCAGATTACACCTTTAAATGTCACGTGGCTGGTTCCTTCAGATTCCTCTCACATTAAATTCTCGTCAGTAGCCTGTATCTTCTGCCCATTTCCTCAGAGAAGTATTCACTAAGCTTGTCCATCTTTTGTCTTTGAGCTCCTTGCCTCTTCCTTTCCCTAAAAGCTGGGCCCTCTCAGTTGGTGCTGGACTGTAGACTCTGTGTTTAATCCCAGGCCAGCCCAACTGACAACTTCCCTTCCTTTCACAGAAGCTGGTCTGCAAACAACTTTGTTCTCCGAGCAGTTGGAATGTTCATGAATCTGCTCAGCCAATCGGTGTCAAAGACTCCACTGCTGCAACTGCAGCACATCAAGAGAACAATCAACATAGGGTTGCCAGCCTCCAGGTGGGGCCTGGAGATCTCCTGCTATTCCAGTTGCTCTGCAGAAAATAAAGATTGGTCACCCTGGATAAAATGGCTGTGTTGGAAGGTGGCCTCTATGGCATTGTACCCTGCTTAAGTCCTTCGCCTCCCTAAACCCCACCCTCCTCAGGCTCCACCCCCAAAATCTCCAGATATTTCCCCACCCAGACCTGGCAACCTTATTGATTAACTAGTAATGGCCAAAACTGCTGAAGGCATTTTTAAATTCAGGGCATTGGAAGTTAAGGACATTTATTAATACTTTAATGTTTATTCTGTTATTAAAACATGGATAAGAAAAAATAGGACAGTTAAGCAGTCAGTGAGTTTGTTCTGAAGTCTATGAGAAAAGCAGTCTGTGTGTGTGTGCAGTTAAGAACAGCTGAGGTTGTTCTGAGAGAATAGTAAAATGTAAAAGAAAGTAATTGAAGACAAAGTTTAGGAAAGGCTGTATGTCCTGGAGAGAAACAGTGAACTTACATAACCTTGAGTTAAAGTTACAAAGTTACATGCCAAGATCCCTGACAGTGGAGAGAAAAGTGTGTGAATTACCCAAAGCAATTGTTTAGTATTTACCCATTCCTAGTTACAGTGTTCTACCATATTATTTACAAATTATATCAATAAATCTTCTTTTATTTAAGTTTGCCAACTCTGAAAGAAATAATTTCTCATGAAACACATAGACCCTCATGAAAGCCTAAAACCTCGACCTACCTACCCAGTGAAAGAAATATTATAGTATAAAGGTTTGGAAAGCCTTAAATTTCCTGGTGGCAGCCGGATATACACAGTAAAACAAAACATAAATAACATTTTAAAGGGAAACCAGACCTCACCAGATAAGGGGTAGTCACAGGTGCCTTTTCTTATTTAATCACCATTTATCTGCTTCAATAACACAGATGATTAACTAAAAAAATCTTTAACCAGTGGGCAGCACTTATTATTACAATTATTATTAATTTTTTTAAAATGCTTCATCGGAAGACACCTAAACTCCCCATATTTCAGACCCAGTAATTAAGATGATACTTCCCAGGCTTTCAAAATCCTGGAAGCAACACATATATCCCCTTTTCAGTAGCCTTTCTATATGCCATTAATACTACTCTTCATTTTCTTTTGGAGGAAGCATTGTAAAGTGAAGGGTAACTTTTTCCTTGAGCTCTGCAAAATATTAGCCTTGGGTTAAAAACTTGCCTCCGATCATGCTATTCGGCTTTCAGCATCATTTCACACTCTCTGTAACTTTCTTCGCCCTTAAGAAATATGGTGTCCCCCACTACCTTCAAAACCAATCACTATTTCTTGGACTGTATATATATATATATTGTGCTGTCCAATTACTGTAGCAAGAGCCAGCAAGGAGGAGGACTGCATGGAGGAATTTCAAGGTCTTCCAATCGTTTTGAAAGGGAGAGCTTACAGAATGGGAAGAATTGCATGCCTGTTTTTGACTCTGGTTAGAGGGTATGTGACAATATGGTGCCTGCAGGCAAAGGTGCTACACCACAGATTTTCATACTTCAACATGGGAAAATCCCATAAGTGAAGCTAATGGCTGCAATGTATTGTGTACGTACTTGTGATGAAGTCCCACTGAGTGGGATTTACTTCCAAGAGAACATGTCTAGGCATATGGTGTATGTCTCGGAATTGTGAATTCTGCCCCAAAGTACAATTCAGATTGAAACTGAGAATTTTGTTGTTTTACAGAAATGTCTCAGCTGCGATCGTTATTCTCCAAACGGCTCAGGTCTTTATTACAGTGATTACGTATGCAATTCAAAATGTTCCTAATGCATTTTATCAAACGGGGGTCAGTGTAGTGTAATGGTCAGACTGTCTGACAGGGATCTAGAGAGCCGGCTTCAAATCCCTGTTCTGCCTAAAGGCATGTTGTGTAAACTTTGGTCAGTCATTCTCGCTCCACATGATTCACCTTGCAAGCTTGCTGTAAGGATAAGGTTGGGAAGGGAGAACCATTTTACCCACCCCGAGCTCTTTGAACGAAGAAGAAGAAGAGAAGAGATTGGATCAGGGGTCGTTTCGTAGAAAAAGAGCTAGGGGAACTCATTAGCATAACTCATTAGCATATGCCACACCCCCTGACATCACCGGAAGTGTGTCATAAGGCCACACACCCTGACATCACTGGAAGTGTGTCATAAGGCCACACCCCCCGCCCCCAACGGTCCCAGCCGCCGGCGCTGGCCTTGCAGCTCCACTGCCGAGCCCCATGAGGGGCGCAGCGGTGGACCTGCAAGGCCGGCAGGAGTGCAAGGAAGCCCCGTGAAGGCCCTCCCTGGCCCCAGGCAGGCAGGGGTGGGGAGAGGCAGGGAGGAAGCAACTTGCCTTCCCTCTTCTCCTGCCTCCTCCTGGCTGAATGAGGGCTGGAAGCGGGGCGGCCGGAAGCAGGGGGCGGGGCTTCGTCATCTGCCCCGCCCCCTGTACCTCACCCGGGGGAACTGTGATCCCCCGCGATCCACCCCGAAATGACCTCTGGATTGGATTTATATCCCGCCCTTCACTTGGAGTCTCAGAGCGGCTGACAAACTCCTTTCCCTTCCCCTCCCCACAACAGACACCCTGTGAGGTGGGTGGGGCTGAGAGAACTCTAACACAAACTGCTCTTTTCCAAGGACAGCTGTGCCAGAGCTTGTGAATGACCCAAGGTCACATCAGCAGGTGCAAGTGGATGAGTGGGGAATCAAACCCGGTTCTCCCAGATTAGAGTCCACGCACTTAACCACTACACCAAACTGGCTCTCAAGGTTGTGATAAAAACGTTCTAGACAGAAACAACCATCAAACACAGCTTTTTTGGGGGGGGGAATTAAAAAGTATTCTGCTCTTGTTCTGTCTTAGACTGTATGCTTTAGAATCAAAATATTTTAAAAAACAGTGACACTGGAAAGTGTTGTCAAGTCACAGCCGGCTTATGCTGACCCAGTGGGGTTTTCAAGGGAAGAGACATTCAGAGGTGGTTTGCCTTTGCCCACCTCTGCGTCACGACCTGGGATTCTTAGGTGGACTCAAATCTGTTCTGTGATTTTAAGAATGCACAGGTCATTCAGTGATTTTAATATTGTATATTTCCTAAAATGTATAAGACTCATGCACATTGCTGTAACTGACCTTGTGCTGGTCACGAACCGTATCAGTAAATTTGATTTGATTTGATTCTTAGGTGGTCTCCCATTCAAGTACTAACCAGGGCCAACCCTGATTAGCTTCCAAAATCTAATGAGATCGAGCTAGCCTGGGCCACCCAAGTAAGGGTATTAAATAACATACTAAATAAAAAAAAATACAGTGCCTAATTCCTAAAGAGCCAGTTGGGTGTAGTGGTTAGGAGCACGGACACTAATCTGGGAGAACCGGGTTTGATTCCCTACTCCTCCACATGCAGCTGCTGGTGTGACCTTGGGTCAGCTGTTCTGTCAAAGGCAGTCCTCGAAAGAGCTCTCTCAGCCGCACCTACCTCACAAGGTGTCTGTTGTGGGGAGGGGAAGGGAAAGGAGATTGTAAGCCGCTCTGAGACTTCTTCGGGGAGTGAAGGGCGGAGTATAAATCCAATCTCTTCTCTTCTAAAGATAATAAAAACAGCAGCAGTAATCACCACCATCATCGAACTGCTGTGAGATCCTCTACATGGTTTGGGCATGTGGAATTTCAAATTAACCTAATAGAATCTGTTGCACTTTTGATGGATTCTGAAAGGTTCTCTCCCGAATTGGTGGGTTCAGCAACTACCTCACCTGTTCCCCTGGATTTACATACATTGATTATGTCTTTGGTGCTATGTAATGGCAGTGCTAGCAGCTTCAGTGAAGATACCATCAACACTGCCATGAAGGAAGGGGGAAAGAAAGTCGAATCTGCAGTGGTAGATAGATGAACCAATGCAAACATAGGTATCTGAATACAGGTGTTGGAATGGGACTGCTCCACTGAGTACTGAAATGCACCTATTATATTAAAATTAAATTGCCCCACACAAGAGGCAGGAGTGAGTTCTCCACCTTCCTCTTCCCCACTGCAGCCTCCCAACTCATGTGACTGTTTACCCCACATGGGTCCTGCATAGGGTTGCTAATCTCCAGGTGGCTCCTGGAGATCTCCCGCTATTACAGTTGATCTCCAGATGACAGAGCTCAGTTTCCCTGGAGAAAATGGATGCTTTAGAGTGTGGGCTCTGTGGCATTATACCCTGCTGACTCCTCTCCAAACCTCACCTTCCCCAGGCTCCATCCCCAAAATCTTCAGGTATTTCACAACCCAGAACGGGCAGCCCTAGTTCTACAATCAAGAAACTTTCCTGGGATCAGAAATGGCTACTGCAGGGAGGAAGACCCAGAGCTGTCAGCACTTTTAGTGGTTGGCTTGCAGGATTCAATCCAATGTGCCTTGTGAGCACACCTGGCTGCCACTTGTTGTTTTTTTTAAGTGGTTAAGAGTATCCTAATAACCTCTACATTACCATACAGCTTCTGGCGATTCCTAGAAAGGTATAGCATCACTTCACACTGTAACTGATGGCCAGTCCCCTATGTCTCCCCCAACAACCTGTCCCAGTCCCCTCTGGGCCTCTCCGTGGGATGATCCAGTGCCAGGGCCCAGTGGACAACCACACCCCTCTACGGGAGACCCACCCACCCGCCACTTACCAGGAGCCGTGGGGAGTTGGGCTCCCAGAGAGGGGTGCAATCATCTGCCGGGGACCGTGACACAACTCTACCCAGAGCAGGGCCTCTGATGGATACCTTAAGGTGTGAACAATACTACATGAGAGTAGGCAACTCTAGACTGTAACTTCCGGTAATCAGAGTTTGCAAATGTGATATCCCATTCCTCAGCTGCCTCCAATTGCAGAATGGAAACTTATTTGGCTAGGGTATTGTGCACCCACCTTCTCATCCTGTTGGAGGGGGCCATCCCCTCCTGTGTCCCCATCCATGCTAGTAAAGAAGCCTCTCTGGTCCAGATAAGCTGAGAAATATGTGTGTGCCATTTGAAAGACAGCACATTTCTTCCTCTTCTCCTTTGTCCACATAACCAGATGAGTATCCTCCTGATAAATGAGGATGACCTTTTCAGCTCTGTCCCTTCTGTTTTGTACCTGCGTGCTTTTAAAGGTGCTTGTAACTCTGATAAGATGGCTTGCAGCGGCGTGCTTGGACATATGGCGTCCATACAGGACTTTTAATCTGTGCTTCCCTTTCCGAGTTGGTAGCTCTCCCCCCCCCCCCACTCTGATAAAAGAGGAAGAGAGAGAATGATGGGCAATTAATAGCACTGAGATTGAAACCTTTGGTATTTCTCAAAAAGCAATGGTATCAGTTGGAGAAAAAGCAGACTGTCAATATGATAATTGGTGGGGGGCAGTATCTGGAGAAACGATTAAGGCAAAAAAAAAAAAGAGGAACATATCCGCAGATGGGTTAAATGCCTGCATTCTAGATCTCCCTTCCCCACCTCTTGTCCCTGGAAATCGGAAACCCTTCTAAAGTGTCTCTTGCCAAAAAATAAAAAAACCCCCCAAAAAACGGGGGGGGGGGGGAGCACATAACAATTCACTATGCAAAGACACCCACCCTGCTATCATTATGCAACTTAAATTTTTAGGCACTCGAATCTCATCTCTTTACTTAAATGTATCTGTGTACTTTAATAGGGAACATTCAGCTATGCTTTTATTAATGCAAAAACATTAAAGTGCCAGGCTGGAATCTGAAAGCCTTAAAGGCCTGTTTCAAACAGAACCTGTCATAAGATGTGCTCTGAAGCGTGTCCCCTTTAAGAGATTCAAGAATTAAATGTTCCCGTATGTGAATTTTATTTTGTACAGCACATTTGCTTTATGGCTACAATTAAGTTAGATGTGCCGATAACAATGTCTGCTTTCCATTTTAAATCGCACATTTCAGACAGTGTGCATTGTTTTATTATCTAATCCACATGCTTTTAATTGCAATTATGGTCCCTTATGAGTCCCCTGGGAGTGCATGATTGCAATTAAAAATGTAATTTAAATGTTAATTAATTACATTCATTTTCTAAACTGGGAAAATTTCATTTATTATTTTCATGTGTTGTGCACTTATCCTAAATGCATTACCTTCTAAATGTCCCCCCCCCTAAATTAAGTGTTATGTTTATAAAACAGGGTGTTTAATACCCTTTAAAATTTTGTTAGACTGTTTATACAAATGATTAATTTAAATTAATTGAGTCTGAGCTCGATGTGAAATCTATATGTGCCACAAAGAATGGCACACCTTGATGCTCTCCTGATGTTTCATTAACATGGCGCCAGAGAGCCCATCAGAAACATATCTTGCACTCTCTGTGATGAACACTTCTCAGAGTAAAAGGAAAGACGCTGGTGTTCAAGTATGGATTTTTAACAGGCTCATGATGGATTTTTGATTCTTAAATGGCACATTTGCATGTCCATAAAAATCTGGCCTTCCTTTATATATCACCATGAGTTTTCATCTGCCATTACAAACAACATCAAATTATACCCTGTCTAATTACTTCTAGCTGATGTTCTGGCATATGCTGTCCTTTTGGAGTAATGACCTTTTTTCTGAAGTCTCACCTGACCACTAGGTAACCTTGCAGTAAGGTTACCAGGTGAAAATCCAGAGTTTGCTGTAAATTGGAAGCAGCTTGACACACACACACAAACAACCAAGAGATTATCCATGTACATTAAATGCTGCTGCTGAATCAGGAGTCAAGACACAAAGAGAAACTGACAACCAATCCAGGCCATGTTGATAATAAGTACAGGTAGAGGGTTGGTTTGAAAGTTACATAGGTAAACTATGCATTTAGCCACACTGCCATGCATCGTGAAACCCCAGGGGCACTTTCTGTTTGCAAAATGCCCACATAATAGGTACACTGAAGTGAAGAAAGAGGCTTAATTCTCCTTGGCCAGTCCATCTTCTCCTGAACATCCATCATCCAATCAGGTTTCACTAAGGTCAACACTAAGGATCAGAATCAGGCCAAACCAAGCGTGTGCGGGAAGCGGTCATTAGCATATTCCAAGGTAGACTAGCTTCCAGACCATGCCTGATTTTATCAATCTAGTCAGCATAGGGAGATTTTTGTTTTCATGTGACAGGCATTTTGTGTGCTGAGCAGGTACTTTGCCATCTCAGGAATCTACCTCAAGAATTGCATGACAGTTTCATATGCTCTTTTTGGCCCATGGCACTTTGAACTTTTGCATTAAGGTTTACAGGAGATGAAGCTTTTAGTTACTATCTTCTGGGTATTGAGTTCTGATCCCAAACCATCAGGGGAGAGGGAGGAGACTCTCTAGTCATCTCTATGTTTATGGTTCTTTTTCAAGGTATTGGCTTATCCAACTTCCTTAGAATATTAGCAATGACTATGAAATCTCCAGAACTCTGAGAGAGGGGAGTGATAAAAATACATTGGGATGGTAAGGATGCTTTTACAGATATCTTTACCCTATAAGATGCATATTTAACATTTGTTACGATCAATGTACATTGAAAGTATTCACACCAGATATCACACCACCAGCCTGGAACATGGTAAGCATATCACTTAGATCAGAGCTAATAAACAGCTAAAGCACCATCATGCGACTTAAATATGTGATTACTGCTTATATTGTGTGTTTTTTTAAATGTGCATATTGATCCTATGAACACTTTCCTGGGAGTAAGGACCATTAAATGAAATGGGATTTACTTCCAAATAGGCCTGTTTAGGATTGCTTCCTGAATGACTAAGGTGTAACAGCAGGCTTGAGACGAAGCTCAGTCTCAAAAGCTGGTATTAGGGCTGGAGACATTGTAGGGCCAGATGGTCCTTCACTGACCTGCTCCGTGGGTTACATGAATCAAAATGTGGGGCCAGAATTCCACCTAGATATAGCCTCTGGTAGTCTTCAGTCTGTCTCTCCTTGAGGTTAAGGGGGTAAAATTTGACCGAAGGTGGCAGCCACGCTGGCTTTTTAAAAAAAAGTTCTTAGTTATTATATCATTCTGTTATTTTATCCATTTTAGATGTTGGTGGTGGTCTGGTCTATGCTGGGGAAAAGGAAGGGTTAGAAACATTTGAAATAAATAAATAAGACTCGTCCTATAGCAATAGATCAAGATGGGTAGCCGTGTTAGTCTGTCTGTATCAGCAGAAAAGAGTCCAGGAGCACCTTAAAGACTAACAAAATTGTGTGGTGAAGTGCTGAAGTGAGCAGTGATTCACAAAAGCTCATCCCCTGCCACAAATGTTGTTAGTCTTCAAGGTGCTACTGGACTCTCACTCTTTTCTAGTCCTATAGCTATAGCGTCAGCATTTTCTTACTAATAATGCTACCCATCAGAAGAAATGTCCGTATAACTAACAGGCCCTGTGCTCATTCATAGTACACACATTCTAACACCTTTTTAAAAATCACCTCTCCCAGCCTCTGAGATCCTCAGCTATGAATGGCTTTATGGCACTCCTGCAAATGGTCCTTCTCCTTCTTCTTCTTCTTCTCCTTCTTCTGCTTCATTATCACCTGCCATCAAGTATTCACAATTAATTTGAGGCAACCCCATGAAGTTCCGCCTCGGGTTCTCAAGGCAAGAGATGGGCAGAGGTGATTTGCCATTGCCTTCCTCTGCATAGCAACCGTGGTCTTCCTTAGTGGTCCTCCACTGAAGTTATCATGACCAACTATACTTAGCTTCCAAGTGCTGACAGGCCCAGGCTATTTGGGCTGCTAGTGCAAAAGACTGAGGAAAAGAGCCAGGACGAGAAAAGAGCCCGGGAGCAATCATGCCAAGAGGCTTGAGGGAAGCAAGGATGTGTGTTTCCCATGACCAGATGATCCAGTGCAGTGCCTTTTAAGAGACCTTGGTGCATTGACCTGGAAGAGTGAGCTATAAGGAGAAGCCAACAGTCTTGCAATTCCGCCCTCCGATTCAGAACACTGCAATTCACTTGGTGCCAGGGACATCAAAACAATTATAACTACTGATAACCTTCACTGGCTATTAGGGGGAAAACAAAGATTCTAAATTAATTACTCCTCTACTTTTAAAGCTGGCATGACATGTTCTACTTATTGTGTGATTCGATAATTTCTCTAAATTAACCTTGTTCACCTTCCATTTCCTCTACAACCTGGCATTGCAATTTCCCTGAATTGTTCCGCCATTCACGACATTCACTGGACAGGCGGCGGGGGGGGGGGTGCCTCCTGTGAGTTTTCAGAGCATCTCTCAGAATTCACCAGCTCATTTGCATCATGTTCACTACAATTGTCATAAAGACAGAGAGATAATATATCAGGAGAGGTGCACTGAATTACCTGTCAGATATAGAGACGTTATTTCCCCCCCACAGTTAAGTTAGGCATTTACTTTTCCTTTCCTCTAGTACTCTGTAGAACAGTTTATATACTGGGCAGGGGTTATTTCGCAGAAAAAGAGGTGCAGGAGCTCATTAGCATTACTCATTAGCATAACTTATTTGCGTATGCCACACCCCCTGACATTACCGGAAGTGTGTCAGAAGGCAGCACCCACCGCTCAGGCTCCACTGGACTGTTTAGGAGTGCTAGCTATTGGGGGGGGGGAACGTGCAGATCTGTCCTCGCAGAGGAGGGAGAGCTTGTACCTGAATAAAACTTGGTCTTAAAGGTGCAACTGGACTGTTTTGGACTGGGAGGCCAGGGGGGCTCTGCAGTTTACCTGGCTGCTTCTTGCTCTGACTGAGGGCTGCTGGGAGCAGGGGGTGGGGCTTGTTACATGTGCCCACCCCCTGGGCTCTTTACTGCCGGATTTCCGCTCCTGTGCGCTCCTGCAGGAAATGACCCCTGATACTGGGGATGTACATTTGTTTATTACTTAAAGAAAAAGAAATGAAAAAAGTTATGTTCTTTAAAGCCCTGTACAGCCTGGGACCAACATACCTCAAGGACCACCTCCTCCTGTATGAACCTACCAGTTCATGCCAGTCATCTTTGGGAGTCCTGCTTCAGTTGTGCCCACCATCTGAGGATAGATGGGTGGCAAATCTGAGAAAGGACTTTCTCGGTCATGGCACCAAAACTTTGGAACTCCCTCTCCAGGGGAATTCACCTGTCTCCTGCTATCAGTGTTTCCTGCCAGCGAGTGAATACTTTCTGTTTTATTTGGCGTACCCCCAGGAACGGTTACTGCCCCCCTTCCTTGGTTCTGGTGTTGTTTGTTTATGTGTTTTTATTGAATTATTTTAAATTGTTAAATGTTGTTTTTAAATGTTTTAAGGTGTGCCACCTTGGGGGACCCTGACTGGGTGGAAAGGCAGCATAAAAATGTTTTAAATGAATAAATAAAATATTCGTTATTGTCACTCCTGCAACAAAAAGAAACAAAAGGAAACAAATGGAATCTTTTAATAGTAAGCATCATTATTCTGGCAATTGGCGGTCTGGCTTAAAGTGCTGAAGCTGAGTTCAGAATGAAAGGAAAGGGGGTGGGGAATCAGACGACCTCTCCAAAGATAGCAGAATAGCATGTGCGGTTCTCTTTCCTTTGTTATGCTCTCACAGCTAGGATTGCCAATTGCCTGGTAGGGGTGGGCAATCCCCTATTTTTGTGCGCTCCCACCCACCACCAGCCAGGAGGCCAGCAGGAGGAAATCCCTCACCTTACCCCCAAACAGCAACATTGCATATTATGTGCCTGCATCACCTGGAAGTGACGTCAGCATGTCAGCACATCGGCAACATCAAGGGGTGATAATCTGGCTTTGGGGCAAAACTCTAGGGTTTGATGCTGATTTTACCATAGAGGTTTGCCCCAAAACCAGAGTGTCGCCCCTGACATGCCAACATCACTTCTGGGTGACACAGGCGTGTTGCATACGATGCCACTGTTTGGGGGGAATGGGGGGGGCAACATCACTTCCTGCTCCTGGAATGTCCCCCCTCCCCATCCCCCAGCCAGCAGGCAATCCAGACCTGGCAACCCTACTCACAACAATCCTTTAAAGTAGGTTGATGATTCATCATATATCACCCCATGGGTACTACAGTTCTGGAAGAAGTTGAGCCCAGGCCTCCCCAGTCCTAGTTCAACACTCTAACCCCAATAGCACACTGTCTTTCTTTCTCTCTCTCTTTCTAGTAGCAATGCTAATGTAAGTCTGTCTGTGGTGTTAAGTCTGTACCCTACATGGGATACTGTTAGTTTCACTGTGTGTTTTATTCTGTTTACTTGCCGTAAATGCCTTGTGTTTTATTCACACTGAGTGCACACATCCTACTAGTTAGCTTCTCTTTCTCTGTTAGTGGGCAGCCTTTTAAAAAAAAAGTATACAAAACTGGCTTAATTCGCCTACAAAAGGTGTACAAAGAAGGACCATGTTGGACCTCTTGGAGAAGAATGTTCCAAAATTGGCACTACAAAAATATTTGTATACGATAGATTCAGGTGGGTAGCCATGTTGGTCTGAAGGAACAGAACAACGTTTGTGTCCAGGGGCACCTTTAAGATCAGCAAAATTTAATTCTGCAAATAAGCTTTCATGTGCATGCACATTTCTTCAGAAGACGGCACTCAGGTTTTGAGGAAGGCCTCGCTTGTTGTCTCAGACTGATGCTTGGAGAAACATGGAATTCACTGCCACAGGAAGTGGTGGCGGCTACAAGCATAGACGGCTTCAAAAGGAAATTAGATAAGCATGTGGAGCAGAGGTCCATCAGTGGCTATTAGCCACAAGGTATAGATAGGGACTCTGGGGCAAGTGATGCTCTGTCATCTTGGTGCTTGGGGGGGTCAACAGTGGGAGGGCTTCTAATGTCCTGGCCCCACTGGTGGACCTCCTGATAGCACTGGTATTTCTGGCCACTGTGTGATACAGAGTGTTGGGCTGGATGGGCCTTTGGCCTGATCCAACATTGGCGTCTCTTATGTTCTTATATAAATTCATCTTTTGGTCTAACAGCATTTTGATTAGGGCAAAAAGCAGAATGGCAATCCAATTCCATCTTCTTCTAACCAATGCAACATAGCTACTTATGTCATGCCAACCAGAGACTGATCGTATAGACTGACTGTGTTGCTACCCAATTGGACAATTGTGTCTCTGTGTGGTGATAGTGCATTATTAGCGAGCCTCTCTCAGAATGTCTTTAGCATACGTCATTTGCTTCCCTTCCTGACCTTGCTTTTATTCAAGATGGGAATGAATATTGCTTACCAAACCATCCTTAGTTAACATTTTGAGAAACAGGTGAGATTCATATCAGGTTAAGATATCTGGTCATTGTTGGTATCTTTCCAAGGGTAGCCATCCCTATTGGAGTAACGCATCAAGTTTGATTTCAGCTATTCCAGTGTAGAAAAGTCAAAATGCAACAAGTGTCAATGGGCACAAAAGACTTTCCCTCATTTCCATGTCTTGAGGAGACAGAGCTCATATTAGTGGTGACTCTTTCATTCTTGAGTAGGGGTGCACATTCGGATATATCTGAGCCAAAAAATATCTGAAAAAAAAACTTATTGGTATTTTCCAGCTATTATTTCAGCCAGATATAGATTTGGGTGTTTTTTTCAGCTATCCAAAATGGTCAAGTCCTGAAAATTAGGATTTGGGAATATTGGGGGGGGGAAATGTCTTGCACACCCCTATTCTTGAGGTTTCAATCTGAACTTCATTGCTTCTGTTTATGATGTAAATGCATGCAGTCTCATCATTATTTCTGCATCAGTATATTTGCATTATGTATATTATACATATAAATAACATATGTTGTTCGTATAAATGCCATATAAACTTCATGCAAGAAAATTTATAACATCCATACACAATACAAAGGAAGCAACAAAGCGAACAGTGGAAAGTGGAGAGCTCACTCAGCTGACAAAAATATGCATGTAGGAAGAAGGAAAGTATGGGACATTTACTCCAGATCTGCTTCACATGGCTACTGTGCCCAGGGGTCATTTCGTAGAAAAAGAGCTAGGGGGACTCATTAGCATAACTCATTAGCATATGCCACACCCCCTGACATCACCGGAAGTGTGTCCTCCCCACAGCCGGTGGCGACCTCCAGCGGGCACCAGCAGGGAGCTCCAGTACTGTGCCATCTGGAACAGGGAATGATGGTGGCTTCTGGTTGAAGAAGAGAACCTGTGATTGGTTGGAGGGAAAGCCACTTTCCTCTGATTGTCAAGGGAAGGGCTATCGCTCCATAGCAGCACACCTGCTCTGCGTACAAAAGATCCCATGACCAACCCATTGGAACTCCAGTTAAACAGTCTCAGAGGTAAGGAGATCTGTTTGAGAACCTGGCGAGCTGCTGCCAGTCAGAGGAGACGATACTAATCTAGGTGAACCACTAGCCCAGCTCAGCTTTATGGGATCACATATCTGTCATTTGTCACTAACTAACATGGAAAACACTTCTGTATCCAGCATTAGAAACTGTTCTTCTAGACCTAATGTAGCTTTCATCTACCCTAGAGCATGTCCCTTCTTATTCATATGAATTAAATACTGTATGCAGCTTCATGGTGCCCTGACCTTCTAGAACCCGGCTGAGAATGATCCTGTCTTTCCCCTGCATCTTGTCAAGGATCCAATAGAACCCCCAGCCTGATATTGGTTACAGTGAGCTGATGCAACAAACACAATGAGATCACTGCATTTTTTTGTTTGCAGCCACACACACACATGCACACATACACACACTTTTTAAAAAGTGCTGCCCTATTTAGTTACCTTGGCAACTGCCACATCATGGGTTCTGGAAACTGAATGCTTCCTCTGTGCTCTGGAGCATGATCTGTCAGAAGCTCATGTATCTGCTTCAAAGATGCATGTGCTTTATCCTGTAGAACTTATGGCTAGTTTATCATGCAGTCCAGCCCATAGCTGTGTGAAAATGTCTCCTATGAATCAGCCTGTAGCCACTTAGACCTTAATGTTAGCTTAACCCATTGTCAGGCTTTTGCGAAAAATGACTGCAGGTGAACTCCAGTTGGAAAGATGCATGGAATTTCCAGAAAGCTAAGTTTTCTAGCCTCTTAAATTATTATTACACACCTATTATTAATTTACTACCTCCAAGCCATTTCCAGTGACTTCCTCGGTATCACAGTCTGCTGCTAAACTTCACAGCTGCCTGTCTGCTGGTTCTACTTGTAAGCCTTTCCATAGATATATTCTAGTTCTCCTTGACCCCAGTCTTCACAATCCAGAGTTTGTAGAGGTTTTTTAAATAATTGGGGCTGAACTTGGGATGGGGGGTGGGCTTTAACTTCCTGTCAAACATTACAAGAATTGCCTTGCTGTATCAGCCCACTGTTCAAGTCCAGTATCCTGTTGACAACAAGATACTTCAGTAATGTTAAAAGCAAGAGATACTGGGAATAATCATCCTCTACTGTTTGTCTCCAGCATCTGATATTAAGAGGTATACTGCTTGTGTACATGGACGTTCTGTTTTGCTATTATAGTTTACAAGCGGGAACCCGCAAGGACTTGCAGGGGACATCTCATTTCCCCCTCCCTCACTATTTCCTCTTTCCGTTTCCTGAAAGCCTCCATAGCCTATATCACCTTTTCCTGCTTCCTTCTCTCCTTCCCACTCTAGTGGGTCTACTTTGAAGCTCTAACCACTGTACCACGCTGATTTTTATAGGGTGGCTGCTGTTGAACAGTAGCAGGTAACCAGGCCTAAGTGAGTCAAGGGAGTCATGAGTCGTGGTATCAAGTAACCCAGTGGTTGCTGTGAGGCCTGACCCTAATAAGTCCTCCCTAAAAGCCCTGAAACAGGACCTAACCCTGCCATTGCCATTTTTACTGACAGAAACCAAGCTTAGGATCGTCTGATTGCCTAGCAACAGCCACTGACAGCTTCTGTTTCTTAAAGCTGCATGCGTTCCTTTTATCATCTTGGGGTTTTTTTAATCACCCATTTTTTTCTTTCAGATTTTTCTGCAAACCCAGAGCATTTTTCAAGATTGTAGAAAGATCTGTCTTGTACTTTCACAGCTCCAGTCACCAGATTTAAGTATCTGCAGATCTGGCCGGCTTCACTATTAGAATATGCAAGTGAGGACCCTCAAGAAACTTGCAGGGAGGGAGTATTTCCCCATCTTTGCTTCTTTCTCACTCCCCCTTTTTTGTCAAAGTTCCCTCCTCTCACTTTCTGCCCCCACCCCTTATCTATCAACCTTCCCTCGACCCCCTGTCCTTTCACCCCTTCTATGAAAGTTTTCTCCTCTCTTTCTACTCCACCACCTTCTCTAGAAATCCTCTCTTATCATTCCCTTTCTCCCCTCACCCTTGTACATTGTTATGCCCCCTCTTACCCCAGTCATTCTCAAACAATGTCCCCCTTTCTCCCCACTTCTTAATCTGCCCCTCTCTTTGTCTCCTCTCTCTTTCTCTCCCTCAATCCCCCCTTCTATGTTCCCCCCTCCCCCAGACAATCCCCCTTCTTTCTCTTTCTCTCGCCCCCCCCAAGCCAATCTCTCTCTGTTTCTCTTATTCATAATCCTCCCCCCCTTACTTTTCATAAATGACCCAGTCTCAAATAAACCAGTTTATTTTTATGGAGAAGGCGCACAAACATTTCAGTTGTTTCCGTTAGCCTTTATGGACACTTTCCCAGCCCTTTCTGAGATGATCAGAATTTTACACCAACTCCAGGAACAGTAGTCATGTATGAATGCTGCAGCAAAAGCAATAGAGTTTAGCAGATTTATTATGGTATAAACTTTCATTGACTCCATCCTTCTTTGTAAAAATGCTCTGACACAGTGGGTTCTGGTCCACAAAAGCTGCCACAACAAATCTGTTAGCTTTTAAGGTGTCAGGAGACTCTTTACTAGAAAAACAACACAATATTCAAGGTTCCTTGTATTTACATAGTTGATAGTGGGACACTCGTGGTTTTCCCCCCCATCCTTTCCCAAACCATTCCTAGTATTGTTCATTTCTTTCACTGCTGCAGCACACTGAGGTGACAAGATGGAGGCAATCAGGGATCGGATCTCCTGATGTCTTCAATTTGATTTCAGAGCAGCTGTGGAGACCTCCAGATTGAGTGGACCATGGCAGTAGAGAGGAGGGATGGAATCAACTCTTCTTGCACCTGATGAAGGAGGGGGGGCAGACTGGGGGTACGAAATTTCCCAGGCATCCGTGTGCTTGAAGGGCCTCAGATGCCTGGCAGTCCACTTGCCTCATTTTCCTCTTATGTCCTCATCTAGTACTATGCTTGTAATCTCAGGACTTCAGCAATAGCCATAGGGCTCTCTAAAAATCCATAATAGCTCATTTTAACTCTTGTGTTGACTTGAAAACATAACATGCGCTCTCCTGTAGCAAGTGAATGCTTCTTATGTCTTCCAGATAAACAAAAGATTCAAGTGGATTCCTTTCTGTTTGATTTAACGAGTGTGTGCTCGCCAGTTTTTTAAATGTGTGCCAGGGGGCAGAAGGAATCTTTCTTTTGGGGCTTATGATGGCTCTCGGAAGCCCTGTACACATATATGCACACACATAACATTTTAGACTAGGATCTGGGAGACCCAGGTTTAAACCCCACTCTACCATGAAGCTTGTTGGGTGACCCTGAGACATTCTGTCTCTCAGACTCAGGGGTCGTTTCCTAGAAAGTGGACCTGCAAGGCCGGCAGGAGTGCAAGGAAGCCCTGCGAAGGCCCTCCCTGGCCCCAGGCAGGCAGGGGTGGGGAGAGGCAGGGAGGAAGCAACTTACCCTCTTCTCCTGCCTCCTGGCTGAATGAGGGCCGGAAGCAGGGCGGCCGGAAGCAGGGGGCGGGGCTTCGTCATGTGCCCCACCCCCCGTACCTCACCCGGGGGAACTGCGATCCCCCGCGATCCCCCCCAAAATGACCTCTGCTCAGACTAACCTACTACAGAGGGCTGTTGTGGAGATAAAATGGAGGAGCACAGAACAATGAATACTGTCCTAAGTGCCTTGAGGGAAAGGCAGGATAAAAATGTATGAAATAAATAAATAAAAATGTCTATTGGCCCTGCCAGAGAAAGCATATAGGTAGAGTGTGAGAAATATCAGCTTCAGGTAAGGGGCATGATTTAGATCAGGAAAAATGAAGAGAAAATGGCTAACTTTGGCCTTGATTCAATTCTCTCCCTCTCCCAATACTTTCTTCTATATAAAATTAATTTTGTAGAACATTTTTGTTGAAATATGAAGGAAGCTTATTATTATTTTGCAATTTTTAAAAAATACAGTATAATTGGTGGGTCATACAGGTGAGGAAAGAACCAAAAAGCAAAGGATTAGTGTATCTGTGCGGGGCCCAGGAGGTCTGTGTTTTTCTAATGTAGAAGCAGTGGTTAACAGAAAAAATATGCAGATCTGGTCCGAGGTGGTCATTAATTGAGAACTCTGACACAAAGTTGTCCTAACTGAAGTTCCTGCCTCACGCCTTGAGATTTGGCTTCAGGTGTTCCGAGGGTTACAAAAGACACATGGGAACCGAGTTCCTGAGTAATTTGTCAGGCTTATCCTTAAAGAGGGCCGTTTGTTTCACTTCCTTCCTCTGCAAACAGTGACCCTACCTTCAACTTGCCTTGATCGGGATTGACAAACTGGCCACGCTCAACCGTCTCATCAATTTCAATCGCTATTGACTGCACAGAAGAGCAAATGTGGCTGCCTCCATAAGAGGATCTCACTCGAACATTACCAATAGTTTGCAGCCGTGATAGATGGAGGTCCCTCTTGAGATAAATATGGCTTAGACAGAAACAGGGTAGTGTTGCTTTTCCAGATGAATTCCTCCAAATACACTGAGCTCTAAACAACTGAAGCTTCCTTATCCAGAGTCAGACCATTCATCTGTGTACCTCAGCACTCTGTACTCTTGCTGGCAGCAGCTCACCAAGTTCTGAAGATCTTTCCCATCTTCCTGAGATCTTTTCACTGGTGACTGGAAATGGCACCTTTGTTTAACCACTGCACTATGGCCCTTCCCTTATGTTTGGAAGCTTTATTTCATTGGTGAAAAGATTTAATAATCACTATCAAAATAAATCTGTCCATTTCATCTGCCCATTTCTGGCCACAATTGTCTGGACATCCCCACTGTTAGAAAGTCGCAAGTGTGAGACTGATTCCGCAAAAGCAGTTGTTGTGTCCTCGATCTCCTGTTTCCCCCAGTTGTACTGCTCAATTTCCCAAGATTTGCTGTGTGACCGCATTTTGACCCACATCTCCCCCCAATTCCCCCTACATCTTCTTGATCCTTATTTTTTAGGATCAAGAAGACATGGGGTAGATCAGGGGGAGATGCAGGTCAAAATGCGGCTGCGCGGCAAATAGTGGGAAATTGAGCAGTACAACCGGAGAAAATAGGCGATCAAGGGTGCAACAACTGCTTTTGCAGAATTGGTCCATCTTTATTCACCTATAGAAAAGAGCAAGAGTCCAGTAGCACCTTATAGACTAATTAAATATGTGGCAGAATATAAGCTTTTGTGACTCACTGCTTAGTCTTTAAGGTGCTACTGGACTCATGCTCTTTTCTACTGCAACAGACAAACTAAGACCGCTTCCCAACTTGATTTATTTACCTATGAATGGAGGTAGCATGTGTAGTTATTCAAAATACATCACCCCACCAAAAAAAAATAAAGTCCAGAAAAGCAAGGTAGCCATTGAGTCAAGTGAGCACCACCAAGTTCCTGTTAGACCCCACTGGGAATGTTGTACTCCAGTGGGAAGATAAATCCTAACAACTCTATGCATGTTTACTCAGAAGTAATTAAATGAGGCTTATTCCCAATGAAGTGTGAACAGTACTACAGTTGTAAAGGAGGTCTGTATGTCAGTGGTATTTATTTATGAAATTTATATCTGACCTTTTCCCCTTCCTGGAATTCAAAATGGCATGTATTGGGTTCCCCGTAAGCCTTCAATCCAGGCTTTGACAGGACTGGAATCTGCTTAGGATCAATGATAGCCAGTCAGGGTCTCTAATAGGTTGTCAGTCAGATGTCCTGCTTCTTCTGATTCAAACTGGAGATTCTGAGTGGCAACCCCTAGCAGCCAATTATATATTACTTTGAGTTCCCTGTTCAAGTTAAAACTTCAGATTAAAAGCTGGACACTGTCTGGTATATACTTCCTGTTTCTTGTCCTCCTGTTTTCAACTTTATTTCTTACCTTACTCTTTCATGGTTAATGAATCAAACCTATCCATTTTGCTGTGAGGGGAAATGGGGGGTGGGAGTAGCTTGTCGTTGCTAAGCAGCAGTGGAAGACCATTCTATGCCATCTGGGATTCACAACTACAGTTCTCCTGAACACAGCAAAATGGCCAATCCTGAATCTAGGTTGGAAGCTACAGTGACAGTGGCAACCTTTTCTAATGATGTGCAGGAACATGTATCACTGAGGGTATAACTGGACGTTTACACTGGACCAGGTATTCTCAATATGACCACCCTATACATAGCAGCCCTGACCTGGATAGCCCAGATTAGCCCAGTCTCATCAGATCTCAGGAGGAAAGCAGTATCAGCCCTGGTTAGTACTTGGGTGGGAGACAACCAAAGAGGTCTAGGGTTGCTACACAGAGGCAATTGATGCCAAACCACCTCTGAACATCTCTTGCCTTGAAAACGCTGTGGGATCACCATAAATCAGCTGCAACTTGCTGGCAAAACAAAACATGGTGGGAGGAAAGGGAGACCATCTTATCTCCCTGCCTGTCCAGTGCACCATTCCCATTCCCCACTCTCAGTGGACATCCATGTATTGTTGAGCCATCTGATTTGGTATTCCTATGTTCCATACCATATGGTTGAAATACCCCAATGACTCTTAATATTTAACTGGTGTTTGAACCAAATTGGGCAATATGGAAAGGTGTGGATGCCCACTGCTGCCTTGGATGAGGCGGGCATACTGAGGGGGCAGACGGGTAAGGCACACTCTGCTTCCTACCAACCTTACCATACGTAAGTCTGGCATATTGTCCAAACAAACTGGTGCTCTTTAATTGGCAGAACAGTGCACAGATTCCGCTTCATTTCTAATTAACAGGTAACTTTTTTTTACATTCATTTTCTTTTTTCTCGGGATCTTCAAGCCTCTGACATTTTGCCAAGCATCCCTCTCTCCCTCCCTGATTTCCCAAATGCATGCTGATTTTGAACACACGGGCCATTACCAAGCTAATTAGGACAATTGCGTTAGGGCCACATGAACCCTGTCCACATAGTTGCTGTTTTGTGTGAATTGGGCAATGTGTGGGTTTTCCTTCAGAGTGCTGGTTCACATCTTTGGAAACTGTATGCGTATGGAAAATCCAAACACTTTCATGCATACTTGATTGATTATCGTGTGGTAATGTGTGTGTGTGTAGTATAGCCAGGAGATCCTAAGATTGTCTGGCAGACAGACGTTCTAGCTCTTTTGGTGTTATGCACCACTAAGTGGTGAGCTGGACTTGTTTTTAAGACAAGAGATGTTTCAGATGTAGTTTTGCCAAAGGCCTCACTCTGCATCATGCTCCTGGTATTCCTTGGTGGTTGTCCATCCAAATACTAGCCAGGGCCAACCCTGCTTAGAAGAGGAAGAAGAGGAAGAAATTGGATTTATACCCTGCCCTTCACTACCCAAAGGTGTCTCAGAGCGGCTTACAAACTCCTTTCCCTTCCCCTCCCCACAACAGACACCCTGTGAGGTGGGTGGGGCTGTGAGAACTCTGACACAAACTGTTCTTTTTCAAGAACAGCTGTGCCAGAGCTTGCGACTGACCCAAGGTCACATCAGCAGGTGCAAGTGGAGGAGTGGGGAATCAAACCCAGTTCTCCCAGATTAGAGTCCGCACACTTAACCACTACACCAAACTTAGCTTCCAAGATCTGACAAGATCGTGTTAGACTGGGCTATCAAGGTCAGGGCCACACATACTAAATTACGCACTTTCAACCCACTTTCCATGCACTTTGCAACTGGATTTTAGTGTGTAAAATGGTAAAATCCACTTGCAAACAGTTGCTGAAGTGGATTGAAATGGCATTATTTAGCATGTGTGAAAGCACCCTGTACAGTGACTGTTCCTATTGGCTGGGTACCCAGTTTGTGTGCTGCAACGTCTGAAGAGGGGTATAATCTTCATGTTAAAAAAAGTCATAGGTCCAGGGGACTGATTCTATGTTTCAATCATCTCAGAGGGCCTGAGGTTAATTTTAGCAGGGCCACTTTTAATTCTGTACCATAGAATTAATGCAGATGACCAGTTCCTCCACTCACCTTGATGCTACACTGTGACGTCCACATGAAACTGGATCATGGTGGCAGACTCCAGAACAGCATGGACTCGGCATTCATCACTATACTTTTGGCCAACCTCAAACCCCTTCTGTAAACAAAAGGCCTTTAAAAGGGGGAGAAATATTGTTCCAGTGCAGTGACATAGATGGGAGATCCATCTGGTTTCTGTTCGTAGCTGTGCAGGCTTCCTCTGTTATTGTTGGCAAGTTGTTAATTTGGCTGTGTCTCAGTTAGGATAATTAATTGCATTAGGGTTTTTGAGAGACTTGAATGACTGATGTAAGCTGAGCCCGCTGCCTGGTGAACACCTTAAAATAAGACTCCTTGCTACACAATGAAGTATTATTAGATTTAGAAGGAGGAAATTGCTAACAGTCAAGGGGCTTGAATCAAGAAGGGCATGCAGGAAGATCCACATGTACAGCTGGGCTTTATGCTTTCCTGAGGAGCAGCCACTCCTCTGTGCCGAATATGGAGTTGTTTTCTGAAACACAAATATCAAACTTTAGTCGCAATTTCTGGTGTTGAGACGCTCTGATTAAGCTCAAGTGCCTAGAATCCCATGCACATGCAAAAAGGAAGATGCATCTGCCATATTTCTGCTTGATGGAAAGTTCAAACCCCTGCCTCTTTAATTTGAGGGACTGTTTATCATTCCTTTATCCCATGCGGCAAGTGAGATTTTAACTTAATATCTTTTAGCCATTGTTCATTTTCTATCTTTTCATTTTGTGTTGTTTTCTTTTCCATTTGATTTTTGTCTTTTTCTTTGCAGTGGGAAGTAAAATGTTTGCATGATAGGGTTGCCAACCCCCTGATACGGGTGGGGGTTCCCCTGTTTTCCAGCCCCCCAATCACCTCCAGCCCCACCCACAAAGATCCTTGTCATACCCAACATGTCCAGTGCAATGACATCACCCAGAGAGCCAGTTTGGTGTAGTGGTTAAGTGTGCGGACTCTAATCTGGGAGAACAGGGTTTGATTCCCCACTCCTCCACTTGCACCTGCTGATGTGACCTTGGGTCAGTCACAAGCTCTGGCACAGCTGTCCTTGAAAAAGAGCAGTTTGTGTCAGAGTTCTCTCAGCCCCACCCACCTCACAGGGCGTCTGTTGTGGGGAGGGGAAGGGAAAGGAGTTTGTAAGCCACTCTGAGACTCCAAGTGAAGGGCGGGGTATAAATCCAATCTCTTCTTCTTCTTCTTCTTCTGTGACATCATTGCGCTGGGCACATCATGCAGGGGATGCTCTAGTGTTGGGACTCAAGTAAGACCTGGTAACCCTACAAGAACTCTATGGTGACCATAGAGTTTTTTGCACAAATGCTAGAGCATCTCCTGGAGCCCCCTCCCGGGACTCAAGTAAGACCTGGTAACCCTATTGCATGATGCCATGAACAATGTATGAATGTATCATTAACACAACTGGTTGTGTGACTTGGAGCTTAGAGTTGATTCAAACAATGCAAGGTCCCAATACTTCCTTGCCAGAGTGAACATGAAACCTATATATAAATTGCCATGTGTAACAACATGGAGAGGTGTTCCAGTGATATAGCAGGTAACAATTGGTCACAGTTCCACAATACACCCACAACTACCCAGCTATCAGATTAGGATTGCAATGGCTGGCAATCAGTGGGAGACTGGGAGGTGGGAAAATGGGGGGGGGGGCACTGCCATGGTGATGGCAATGTCATTTCTAAGCCAAACCCAGTGGTGATGTCCTGCCACTGTAAGATTCAGTGAAAACTCTATGTTTTACCATAGAGTTTCTGCTGAATCCTAGAGTGACATGATGTCATGTCAGGGTATGGCCTGGAAATGACATCATGTTATCACTATTTTACTCCTGCCATCATTCTGGGGGATTGCAGTGGGAGATTTCTCTCCCACTATAGCAAGAGCCCTGGCTAGCCTAAGGTCCATATATATATATTATAATAACCTGTAAAGGAATGTGAAGTTCATGTTAATTTTTGTACCTAGAACAACAAGTGCTTTCTGTGAGAAAATGTTTTATTCTTATATAAAGAGGCCCTTTAGTGGAGGAAAGTAGGCCTCTTTGCCCAGGCCCAGTGGGACATTTTCCCAAACTAATTCAGTTCTAATTCAATTAATTTGGGCTACCATTAGAGCTTCTCCAATTTTGTGAGCATTTTTTGACAGGGCCCCCAAAATGTTCTAATTTCTGGTAATTTTTCCCCACATGATGGCTGAACTAATAAGATCACCCATTTGAGTGATCTAAGGAGGAAGAACCAGCAGCCTGGGAACAAATTCCCAGTGAGAGGCTGTGTGATGTAGTATTTAGGCTGAGTTCAGACTGGCAGTTTGAAGCGCAAGGGAGTCGTGGCAAAAAAGACCCGGAACAACTTGTTCTGGGTATTCCCAGTCACACTACACCAACTGATGGGGGGAGCATACCGGGGAGGAGGCGCAAGGGAGTGTTCGCACTGTTGGCCCACCCCTGGTGGAGGCTGTAAGGTATGGCTTTCTTTGTGGTAATCCAGCGATATGCGCTTATGCGCATCAGCAGTTGCGGCTTTCGGCGTTCACACTTCCGGGAAGTGGGATGAACGCGCTCTCCAGGGTTTGCTGCCACTTTCGGGAGGGAAGCGTTGCAAGATGGGCTGAGTACGGCTGGGGAATGCAGGACAGCTGTGCCTGTGCGAACGGCCCCTGTTTCTGAAACGTGCCTATATTGGGCCAAACTGCCAGTCTGAACTCAGCCTTAGAGTGTCAGATTAGGACCTAGAAGGACCAGGTTTGAATCTCCACTCTGCCATGGAAGCTTGCTGTCACACAGGTACTCAGTCCACTGGCTATGTGATCTGTGACTGCTGGGATCAGATAGCCTGCAAGAACAAAATCAGCGAAAAGGGAAACAGGAGGTACTAGAGGAGATGCCAATGGGCCAAATCAGCGAACACCACCAGGAGTGTCTGGGAAATGATTTTGCACCCTGAAAGGGGATGGGCCTTTCACACGAAAAATGTCCACCCAACAATGCTCAGTGCCCTCCTAGTTCGAACAGACAACCTGGGACTTTGTGTGGAGAGTAAGACTGTGAATGGGGAATAATTCTAAACCAGCTGAAGAAAGATCCCTTGACGTTTACAGCACTGCATGTTGCTTTCCGATAAGGAGGAGACACTGAGGCAGCCTGAAAGGTTTGACAAAACTTACACATCCATAGGTTTTGCCCCTTCCATTCAAAGAGAAACAACAACAACAACAAAAACCACTCTGTCATGGACAAATGAATGTTGACAGTGGCCATACCAAACAAATCGCACAAGAATTGCTGTTTTTGTATGTATCCCTGCTCTTTTTGTCAATACTTTAAAGATGGTTCTTATTTCAGAGCAGATATTGATCGCATATAGGTTAGCTTCCCCCCCACCCCAGTTCCATTTGTCATTTGTGATATTATAGCGTGTTATCGTTTAAAGCTGTAATAGGAGAGGTGGCCGGGCTCTGAGCAAACCAGTTGTCTGGAGCTTTGATAAATAGCTCGATGGTCTTTGTTTCTGCAGCAGTGAGCAGTTGGCTGCTATTTGCTTTACCTTTTATCCAAGAATAACTGTGTGATGGGTTCTGGAAGTGAACAGTATCATTTTGTCAGATGTGGTTCAGAACTAGCCGGGTGGTCCTAACAAAGCAGCTGAGGGATTTTTAACACCGACAGGATGCTAGCAAAGGGCTTGTATAAATCTGGAAGCAGCTCTGGCTCCACTTGGCTGCCTTTGCCTGAAGAGTTCTCTGGGCTGTTTTTAAGGTGAGAGGACAGGAAATACTGAAAGGTGTGTGAGTGAGAGAGGGGAAGAGAGAGAGAGAGAGAGATTTGCACTTTTTAAATGAGCTTTATTTGGATTTTAAAGGGGAGAAGGTAAGGCAAGAACAGAATTACATGTATGGAAAGTGTGACCTTGGTAGAGGGTTACATATAACATGGGTAGACATCACAAGGCCGTGTTTCCATTTTCTCTGATAAGCACATTTGAGACTTAAGAAAACAAAATGCATATCTTTCTTTCAGTATACACCAGCCTTGCACATAAGCTGACAAAGATCCTGCCCACATAAGCTCACAAATACCCCACCCCAAGAAAGGTGTGTGTGTGATCCAGCCGTTTCCCCCAAGTACAAAGTCTTCCTTGTTTGGTTGCCTGGAAGTGATTCTCACTCACCATAGGTGACCAGATGAATGGCCATGTATTTGTGGAAACTGTATATCTAATTCTGAACCTACGCAGATCAAAAAACAAAAACAAAGAATGGGGCAGAGCACAGGAGATGTGTTTTTATAGGCATGAGGTTTGCAGAAGAGGAGGTGGGGGAGGAGATTGGATTTATGCCCCGCACTTCACTACCCAAAGGAGTCTCAGAGCAACTTACAATCTCCTTCCTTTCCTCTCTCGACAACAGACACTCTATGACACTCTATGTGGTAGGTGCTTGTGAGAGAACAGCTCTGAATGAACTTGTAACTGACCCAAGGTCACACCAGTAGCTGCACGTGGAGGAGCGTGGAATCAAACCCGGTTCTCCCAGATCAGAGTCCATGCTCTTAACCACTACACCAAACTGGCTCTCCACACCAAACTGGTGACAAATGGAACCGGGGGGGGGGGGAGCTAACCTATATGCAATCAATATCTGCTCTGAAATAAGAATTCATGAAGTTTCTAAAGACACAGGGCATTTTCACTAGTGGCACTTCATCTGGTAGCACCTGGTCTCTCTTTTTTTTTTAACTCTTTATTAGGATATCACAATAAGTACACTTATAATTCATATAACAAGTTATCTCATATCCTTTTCTTCTTCTTTTGCTTTGACAATTATTAAGACCGAAGACTATTTAGAATAAGTTTAAACGTATATAGATCTAGAGATAAAGAGATACGGTACCTGTAATAAATGTATAATAGTAAAGAATTGGGAAAGGGGCTGACCTAAGAGGGAATGGGAAGTTTGAGCACTGTGGGAAGTCAGCACCTGGTCTCTTTGAGGCACCAGGCCAAAACATTTCTGTTCACCCTGGCTTTCAGTTAAGGGGTTCACGTT
>NW_015170894.1:520734-539233 GCF_001447785.1 Gekko japonicus | reverse complement strand
GAGAGAGAGAGAGAGAGAGAGAAAGAAAGAAAGAAAGAAAGAAAGAAAGAAAGAAAGAAAGAAAGAAAGAAAGAAAGAAAGAAAGAAAGAAATTGGTAACCTGCCTTGAGCCACAAGGGGAAATCAGGGGCATAAACATTTAATGACCACATAAATAGAGATGTGGCCCAATTCTACCCCGCCAGATTCGTGGACTGGAATCTCACATTGCCAGCATTTTGAAAACATTTAAAAGTGGTTGTGGCATCCCCCCTGGCGACCACGAGGACTCCATCTTGTCTAGTTTGGCTGACCCCTTGTGCTCAAAGAAGGCTGCAGAATCTGGTGCCTGCAACCCAATCTGGTGATCTGGTCCCACAGAAGGGAACCTTTCTGCTCCCCACCCAACCTTTCTGGAGTCAAGCCAGTCAGTTCTGCCTATCCCCCCAATAATCTTCCAAGTAATTAATACTGTATGAATGAATGCACTTTCAGAAGAATCTCTGTTCCTTGTTTCTGACTGGGAAGAGTATGTCGAAATTCTGGCACTGAGTTTTGTCTCAGCAGTTAAACTGTCAGGACAAATAGCGGCAGATTGAGCCCACAGATTCCTTCTCAGAAATCACAAAAGGCCCTTCAACAGCTAAAAACACTCACATTTTCCTGCCACTCACAGCATGGTGGGGGTGGGTGTTTTCTGTTTGTGTTTGTATGGATTTTTTTATATATAAAAAAGGACCATCTTGCCTACCATTTCAAGCAAACAACCGTTTATCTGGAGAATTAAAATCTTGCAGCCCTCACGGATTCAAATAATCCCCTTTGCCATTTGGGTAGCATCACCTTTCCCGACTCATCCGTACTCACTGTGTTAGACATGATGAGGTGAAAAGGGTTTCGCTGGTTGGTTGGTTGGTTGAGGGTGATGGTGTGGGATTCAGCAGAGCTAAGATCAGTGGCATTGTCCTCATAAAATGCTTGCAGTGAACTCCAGGGCTACAGGAAACAGAGAAATGCCATGAAAGCTAGCTTTTTAAGGTGAAGGACGCTGTGGGTGAAAGAGCCAAGAGCTACAGTTTGTCCACTTACCATTCTTCCCATTGCAAGTGGAAAGGAAATAACGCTATCTGCCTTGTGAACATTTTGTGAACAAGGCAACTTAGTTGTTGCTGTCGTTTTGCCATTAGGTCACAGCCGACTTACAGTGACCCTGCAGGGTTTTCAAGGCAAGAGACATTCATAGGTGGTCTGGCATTGCCTGCTTCCATGTAGCAACCCTGGACTTTCTTGGTGGTCTCCCATCCAAATACTAACTAGCTTAGCTTCTGAGATCTGATGACATCGGGGTAGCCTGGGCCACGAGGTCAGGGTAGAAATGTTGTACATAAACAAAAACAACACACAAATAGTATAGCAGGTTTGCAAACTGTTCCCCAGCTTCTAGTTTATAAAATTCAGTACAAGCCTACTGTCCCATACACAGATGTATTAGACAGCTGTGGCCAGGGTTGCCAACATCCAGGTAGAGCCTGGAAATCTCCTGGAATTACAACTGATATCCAGACCACAGAGAACAGTTCCCTTGGAGAAAATGGCTGCTTTGGAAGATGGACTCTATGGCATTTTAAGATGGCAGCGGCATCCCCCCATGACGGCCACTGAGGTCCCTCCCAATCCAGAGTTGGCAACCATAGATAGAAGCCATCCTTTTATTAGACAGCTGTGGCATGGCACCAACAGCAGGGGCGGGTGGAGTCACCAGAGGTGGATGGACATGACATCACATGACACCGTGAGGTCATTTCCAGTTGAAAAGTTCGAACTGCTTTAGGAATCCCACCAATCTCTATGTCCCTTTGCCTCTGTCCGAGCTCCTACAGTAAAGATTCAAGGTCTAGAACCAATGTTGCTGGCCCTTCGGCCATTGTTCACTTCAAAAATATGGCCCCTGTTTGAAATGAGTGGCTGACCACAAATAGTCATTTGCGTACCCTGATTTGTCAAAGTCTGCATATCCAGCTTTTTTAAAAAAAATGGGAAAAGAGTTGATTAAACAATGTTTTGATTCCTTCCAACTCTATCAGTCTGTTTGTTGTAGAGGAGTGTAAACCAACACATATTCTGCTCTGCAGAAAATAAAAGAAAAAAGGAACAAACTTCTCCAGTCTTCCTATCATTTGACACCCCATTGTCTTTCAAGCCAAATCTCAGCTCTTGGCGAGCACTGGTGCATTTATCTCTGCTCTTCCTGATTTTGTTTGGCATTTGCATTGAAAGGAAGAAAAAAACACCGCAACTGAAGTGATCCTTTTGGTATCTGAATTCCCTCAAACCTTTCTCCTCCTAAAACAAAAATCTTGGAAGCAATGCAAGAACATTGCATCATCTTGCCAGGAGATTTTGCAACTTGATTTCTAGACCAGAGACCTTCACATAATTTGGCAGACAGTTTTATCTGCTGGATACCTACCCACGCTATACCTTTGAGCGCATAGCTTCACCATTCCTAATTGCTACCTCACAATGAGTTATAGTGAGTCGGATTTATGTTTTGTTCCAGATTGTCTGCAGAGCCAGACATTTGCAAGCATGGAAAAGATGTTCTCATGCCAAGCTAGGTGCAAGAGTGAAGGTCATGGGGGCAGGATGGAAACAATGGCTTTCGTGAAAACATGATGGAGTCTAACCAGGACACTTCATTTGGGGACCCACTTCATTTGGACCTCAAGTCTGTGGCCCAAAGAGTGCTTGTGACTGTCTAACTCACACTATATTAAGTTGCAAAGCGACAGGAGATAATTCAAAACAAAGTCCACTTAGCCAGCTCATCAACCAAGCTAAGATATAATAAGCTAGATCAATGCAACTTTCTGAACTCTTCCTATTTGTGACATAGACACAGATTAGGTATTTGCAGGGCTATTTTTGGGCAGGAACGCACAGGAACAGAGTTCCGGCTGACTTCAGAATTGGCCACACCCACCAGCCAAAACCTCTACATGTGTGGATATAGAGGGAAGGCCTGGAGAGCGACCCCCCCGGCTACTCCAAGGGCTGGCTTGCCTGGGCTCCCCGAAGCTGCGGGGCACCAGGGCAAGCCAAGGGAAGGCAGTTTAAACTGCCTTCCCTTCAAGGTGGGGGGGCTTGCCTGTGCTCCCTGCAGCCGTGGGGCGGCCAGGCAAGCCAAGGGAAGGCATGGGTGTGTGGCCTAGTATGCTAATGAGCTGCACTGTCAGGGTGTGACCTAATATGTTAATACATTTCTGCTGTTGGGTCCTGAATTTTATTAATATGGCTGGAAGCTAGGAGGCGGCAGTGTGGAGAAACCATAAAAGAAATGTGAACTTTCAACTTGAACCAGAGTTGCCGTGAGATTTGGTCACATCTTTACTATTGCTCCAGATCTTTCTCATTTGGCGAGAATTTGCACTGCATCCATAAGAAGTGAAATGGAAAAGCATATGGCATAGAGATGGTTGATTTGGTGCACTGCACAGATCTGGAGGTCATCAGAAGGAAGTAACCAAGCGCAGAATATACCAATCTGTCCAAAGATATCTTACTGATAAAAATGCATCCGTGTGTACTTACTGAAGTTCTTACCCCAAATAACAAGGGGTAGCTCTAGGAATCACTGGAAACGCTCTGATTTCACTATAGAGTTTCTGGTGAATCCTTGTTGTTGTTCAGTCGCACAGTCGAGTCCGACTCTTTGCGACCCCATGGACCAGCTCCCGCCAGGCCTTCCGGTCTTCCGCCATCCTCTGAAGTTTGCTCAACTTCATGTTTGTTGCATCTATGACACTGTCTAACCATCTCATCCTTTGCCGTCCCCGTCTTCTTTGACCTTCAATCTTTCCCAGCATCAGGGTCTTCTCCAATGAGTGCTCCCTTCTCATTTGGTGGCCAAAGTATTTGAGCTTCAGTTTCATTATCCTAGAGCTACCCTTTGTCACTTCTGGTAAAAAATTTCCAATAAGAACATGAGGCTACATTTTTAAAAAAAATCTCCCACAATGCTGTTCAGTTGTTCAGCACAGTGGTATGATATGTGCAAACATAAGTATCCTGAAAATGCTTTAAGAACAGCCAAGTTTCTAGCCCTTGAAGCTGTGAAGCTAATGTTTTTGTTTTACTTTTAATTCACTTATTCACCTGCCCGCTCATCTTTGTGATTGCACAAATGCTATGAAAGTATTGTAAGTGAAGAATACAGTCAAGGCACTAGGAGTAGTTTCTAAAATACAACTTACCTAAGAGAACAACTCCCCTTTATCCCATCTCTAAGATCTAAACAGAATACCTTCTTCACCGTTCCATCAGTGAACTGAATTATACTGCAAAAGCATGCGGAGACATAGTCTTGGTATCTGTCTAGCCAGTTATGAAACATCATTGTCCTGGAGACTTTCCAGAGCCCAAACATCTTTCAAACATATTCTAAGTACAATACTCTGTTTGCACTGGTTTTAAATAACCAGGGCTAAACTGATAGGAGTGATGGCTATGTTTAGATAACAATGTTATTCAAGGGCTGTTTTATAGATTTCAGAGCTGTATTACCCTGCAAGGATTAATTAATTTTAATAAACTTCCATTGAAGAGACCCTTCTTTACTAGATGGATCATTAGACAGTGGGTTAGAGCACATACCATGCATAAGGTTTCAGGTTCACTTTTCAACTTAAAAACATTGCGGAGAAGGACTTATAAAGAGAGTTGCTGACCTTGAACAAGCAATGATAGAAGAGAAACTGAGGACAGTGAATCCTTAATAGTCTGGATCAACATAAGGCAGTTTGCTAACTGATAGATTCCAATGTTGCTTGAGTTTATTTACTGCAACAGACGGGCTCAGACAAATGAGACAAAGATCCTAGGTCTTGGTCTGTCCATAATATGAAATTACAGACAGCCTCAATTTGCCTCAGAACTGTCCAAAGAAGACAGACATTTAACCCTTCACTTGGTCTCTTGGCTTGAAATTGGGCATTTCATTTTGTTATATTTGCATTTTAAAGGAGAAACGTCCTGTCCTGTATAAACATGTTTTCACTTCTTTAAAATGTTGGTAGCTGAGCAAGGGAAGCCAGTTTCAAATAGCAAAGCTATTTACTTACTTATTTCATTTGTACCCTGACTTCTTCCCAATGGAGATGCAAAGCAGTTTACACCATTCTCCTCTCTGCCACTGTATCTTCAAAACAACGCTGTGAGGTAAGTTAGGTTGAGAGAGTTTGAGTGGCCCAGTGAGCTTTCATGACTGAGTGGACATTCGAATCTGGGTCTCCCTGATCCTGCCCCAACACTAACCACTACACAACACTGAATCTCTGGCTGAAGAGTTAAAACCCTTCTCCCTTTCCCTGCTCGGTCCTGAGGCAAACTGAGGCTGCATGCACCTGCAATTTGCATTTTAAGAACAGGTCCAAGTGAATGTTTTTAACCTCTCTTTTATATATGTGATCCAAGACTTTGTTTGGATGGCACATGTATCTCTGGTTGAAGAGTTAAAACCCTTCTCCCTTTCCCTGCACTGTCCTGAGGCAAACTGAGGCTGCATGGACCTGCAATTTGCATTTTAAGGTCCAAGTGAATGTTTTTAACCTCTCTTTTATATATGTGATCCAAGACTTTGTTTGGATGGCACATGTATAGCAGCTGTTCTACGGCTAAGCCAATACAAGTCTGGTCAGTGCTTGGCTGGCAGACCTCTTGAGAATTCTATGGATGCCACCTCGAGTTCAACAGTGAGGGGGAAAGCCTAATATAAATGCAATGCAACTAATACATTCCACAGGGGCAGCCACGTAGCCAAAATCAGTGCCTCGCAGCACTATAAAGACTGAACAAGTGTCTTGCTGTATTGTGCTAGGGGAGCACGTTCTCATCACAAGCAGTACAAGATGAAACAAAACAGAGAACCACAAAGAATTCATCCTTTTCCCTCCATGATCCTGCTAGCAGAGGTTGAGATAATGCAGATGCCACCCCTCATGTTGGAAAATACGGACCTATTTGGGTGATTTATCATTGGGATTGCTTTCCTCTGATTCATATTTATTCAGATGTTGGATTTCCATGGAGATGCATCTGTTTCCCGCCTTGTGACACCACTTGTTAGAGTGTTTTTCACCTGAAACTTTCTTCTGTGAATCTGATGAAGGCATGAAATGAGAATTTCTCCAGAATCTCGTTATCAGTCAATGTTTCTGTTTTCCACTATATGCTGCATTGCTCGTTTTTATACCAAGAATACAATTTGTTAATTGTGGCCCTCTTTCCTTTGATGCCACAAGCTTCTGTGAGTTACCGTAGCCCACTTCATCTGTCTTTTAATAAATCAATGTATCTTAAAAAAACCCAAACAACAACACAGTCCTCAGACTGTTGCAGACTAGAAGAGTCAACTTATAAAGAATGTGGAGAAAGGAAGATATCAGGTTCTCCATAAACTCATTGAGGCTTCCTTAGTAGAACAGCCTTTCAACAATAACAACATATTTCAGTAACAATCTATGCCACTTTTTAACAGCTAACAAAATTCAGTAAGGAGCTAAAGTAATGCCATTGTTAACATTACTATCGTTAAAAGGCATTTGTCATTTACACCCGGGAAAAAAAGCAAGGAACTGGGAGATGCCACCATTTCTCAGAAATACATTTTATAGGAACAAAATTGTACCTTTCCCAAACTGTCTGATGTTTTTTTTAACAAACAAAAGATGTGCTGCGTTTCATGAGCTCTTCAGTATTCATGAGGGCTTGCCGCTTGTTGTATGGCGAGATGAAAACAATACTCAGTAGACTTTCATAAATGACACGCAACCAGGAAGATTGATAGATGATGCCGGTTTAATGCTTGTGTAGTTCAGCACCGACATCGTATGTATGATTTAGCCCAATGCTAGATCTATTAAATACTTGTTTTCCTTAAAAAGTTCATTGAAAGCCTTTTGCCAGTTTCGTCTGAGGGTGAAGAATGAGTGGGGGGAATGGAAAAGCAAAATGGAGGAAAGAAACTTGCCTTTCTCCCCCATGTGGAATCCCTCCTTTTGATTTCATTTGAAAATAATAATATTGAAATGAAAGGATAAATGGGGTAGTCCAAAACAAGTAGCTTTGATTCAAATGGATACAGGGAGTTTTATCAATGTGTAAGTATTAGTATTTGCAAATATTGATTTTTAAACAAACCGCCTTAGCTTTGTATCACCCGTAGTTGCCTCCAAGTTAAAGAAGTTGGAGCAAATTATGAACAATTTTTCGGAGGAGGGCTTGTGGCTCCACAGTAGAGCCTCTGCTTGGCATACAGAAGGTCCCAAGATTCCATCCCTGTCATCTCCAGTTAAAAGGATCAGGTAGTAGGTGATGTCAAAGATATTTGCCTGAAACCCTGGAGAGCCTTTGCCAGTCTGAGCAGACAATACTGGCCTTGCTGGACCAACAATTTGATTCCGTAAAACGCAACTTCATGTGTTCAGGGTCTGCCTCTCTGGTGTTTTTCTCTGTTGTTTTTGATGTTTCCTCCATAAAATTATTTTTACATTTTTGATGCCCACCTTGGGTCATGAGATGCTCACGAGAAAGGTAGGTGTATACATATTTTAAGTAAATAAGTTCTGCTGCCTCTTCATGGCATCCCTCTCAATTGCCCCAGGAGCCCTTGAAATACTGCATTAGAGGGTCTCTTTCTGTTCCTTCATGTTCCTTTTGTTCCTTTTAGCCAACATCTATAGGCTGGGGGGCATAGTTCAGTGGTAGAGCATCTGCTTGGCATGCATAAGTTTGCAGGCTAACTCCACAGCATCTCCAATTAAAAGGACCGGGCAATAGATTATGTGAAAAGACCTCAGCCTGAAACCAAGGAGAGTGGCTGCCAGTCTGAATAGACAGTATTGACATTGATGGACCAATGGTCTGATTCAATAAAAGGCAGCTTCATGTGTTCATGTGAAAAAATCATGGTTCATTCCCTACAATGCAGCCCCAGTTAGAAGGGGAAGAAGGGATCCAGTATTTGTCACTAATTTCAGGGGGAGGGAGAGAATAAAGCCACCAGGGTAGCTGCAACAGAGAAGCCCGTAGGCATCATGTCAAAGGGGCACAAAAGCCTGCAGCCGGTTCATGAATAAACTGATTGAATAGTCATTCTCTGGGAACTTTTCAGGTGGGTAGCCATTTTGGTGTGCAGTAGAAGAGAAAAAATTGAGTTGGAGCTTTGGCTCTTCAAATCTTATACTCCAGAAATCTTGTTCATCTTTAAGGTGCTACTGGACTCAAATCTATCTCTCCTGGGAACTGTAATTCTGTAATGGGATGGGGATCTCTTCAGAGAGGATTCTTAGCACTTTTAGTGAACTACATCTCCCATAATTCTTTGGGGGAAGCCATGACAACTGAACTACTATAAAACCTGGTCTAGGGCTACATTATACATAAACCCATTGTGATTCTCAGTCCTTCAACTTCCTTTTTTTCCAGTGGGGATTATGCAGTGCAAGAGAATGTTCTGCTGTTCCAGGTTTCTGCAGTGAGCATTAAAAATAAGAATCTAAGAGCAAGTACAGAAAGAGAAGTTGAGCTTTTGAAAGCAGCCTAGTTTTAAAATCATAGAATCACAGGCTTGGAAAGGGCCAGACAGGCCATCTAGTCCAACCCCCTGCTCAATGCAGGATCAGCCTACTGTATCCCTGAGAAGAGTTTTGTATTTGCAGACTCTAGGGAAGGGCTCAGAATCAGTGTCTGAGCCCACATTTTGCATGCAGAAGGTCCCGGGATCGATCCTTGGCATCTCCAGGGAAGGAGGACGCTACTACTGCCCCTCAGAACAAAGAATATTAAACTGGATGGACTCAAGCCATGTTTGTGTTTGGGGGCTTTCTTTTGAGGAAGTGGCAATATGGTTATATAATAACTTGTGTAGTTAAGGGTTTTTCGATGGCAGTACTCACCTACACTGACTACCAGCTCCCCAGACCAATGGAGGAATTGATGGAAGTCAGTGCAGCCTAATATATGAGTACTGGCAGTTCTTTAAAACACTAAAAAAGCAGAGTGAAAGTGCCCAGATCTGGGGAAAGGGTCCCTGATGCATCTTTAGAAGTAGTATAGAAAAGGGAACTGTAGCAGGCATAGCTTTTCTCTTCTCCTCTCTCCCATGACAATTTGTCCCTGCTAAAAAAATAATCATTCTTCTGCGCAACCCCTAAAGACAGAAACTCCCTGTTCTCCTTTGCCTCTGAGACCCCAAGCTGCAGCCAGGTCCTTTCTTTTCTTATTACATCTTACGTTGTGTGGAAAGACTAACCTTGGAGGATAGCCTACTTTCCCAGTTACACAATTCCTTGGAGGATAGCCTACTTTCCCAGTTACACTGCCCATTTACTCTCTGTGTTGATGGTTTGTGCCAGATTTGTATCTAAACCTGACAAATGTCCTCCAAATATCCCTAACTGCTGGGTTTTCTTATTTTGTTCGAATGAACTGGTTCTTCAAGGAACTATCACTATGTAGAGGTGAGATTTGTCAAATGCCCTCCATAGCACATGGATCTGAGATTTAATGCAAATAACTTGCTCACACCGTTTGCCAAGTACCCTGTTATGGCAGGGGCATGCAGGCTCACATAAGATCCGTTCAGAGCTTCAACAGATTGGGCTGAATCCAGCCAACTGTCTTGCTCAATTGAGCCCACTTCCCCTTCTTACTACAGCCCGTATCCTATGTGGCTTTGTCCCATGCAGGTCACATGATCTCCAGCATAGCCTTTTCATGGTCAAAGGTGACCCTACCCTTTCCCACCAATGGAAAACATGAGTAGATCCAACTCACTGTGAAAAACCGAAGGTAGGACTAACCACCCGACCACCGGCACTGCCATAGGTTTGACATAACATCTCAAAGCACATCTAGCTCTCCCTTAATACCCTTGCTACATGTGACCTGTGCACTCTGATATCCATCTACACATTAAGATGTTACCCTAACCATACATAAGAGGGAGACAGGCAGTCCTGCACTGCGTTCAGCTTGCAGAGTTTGCCCTGGGCCAGAATAGCCATTAACGTAAATCAAAAATGGCCAGCTTCTTCAGCCTGAGACCTCCCTTAACCAAACATACAATCCTGCCAGCCATGGCACCAAGTAGGCATCTTTTCAATTTATGCCTGGCAGCTGCCAGGTCAGAAGCAGTAGACCAAGGCTGCTGCACAAAGCAACCTTTCCAACTTGGCAGCACTCCAGGCGCAATGAGAGAACATCCCCATGGGTCGGCAGGGTGACCTCTAATTGAGGGGTGGAAGAGGCACCAGTCAGTTTTGGCTTGGCAGGTCAGCCACTTCTACCTACACTGAATACAGAGAGGGGGAAGTTATGGGGCCACACAGAATCAGGGCTGGGGGCAGATACGGTCTGTGGACTTCCGCTTGGCCAACCCCGGCATTCAGAATTCGTCTGTTTTTATCTAACAAATCTTGCAGGGCCTCGAGATGAAGTCTGAACTTTTCCTTTTTTTTAATTCGCAGTGTGGCGAGCAAGGCCCCGCGTGCACTGAGGTGACGACTCCAGAGTCGTCTTTTTTTAATTAAGGTTCTGTATTGTAACTAGTCAATGTACATTATTGGGAGAATGAATGTCAATGCCAGTGCTTTTTCTTCCCCTCCTTTATCTTTGTCAATGATTCAAAGACATGATTTATGGTTAGTCTCCGTCTTTCAGGATCATCCATCAAACGCTGGTTTCACTGCAGGGTTCCAAGTTGTAAATCATGCAGAAAGGCTGTCACTCATCTCGATTAACCCTCTCAGAACAGGGCAGGGCTAGGTTAGGGAGGTGGGGGGTGTTGGGGGGAAAGGAGGGCCTATACTTTGCAGGACAGACCCAAAAAAAAACACACACACACACAATGCCCAGCTGATAACAATTGATGAAACTTCAACTGTCACAGCAATTAATTGCATTATATAATACAATAATTAGTACAAGGTGCAATAAAAGTTAATTGGGCATAGCTCCTCCCTCCTGTTTTCCAAGGCTACAAAACCAATAGAAATGCAAACCCTTCCAAACTGTATGCAAGGGGTAAACTTGTGTACCTATAACAGCCCTGTATAACGTGAGTGTGTGTGTGTGTGTGTGTCGTGTGTGTGTGTGTGTGTGTGTGTGAGAGAGAGAGAGAGAGAGAGAGAATGTAAAGTGCCATCAAGTTGCAACCAATTTTATGCCGTCCCCATTGGGTTTTCAAGGCAAGTGATTAAGCAGAAGTGGTTTGCCATTGCCTTCCTCTGCAAAGTTTCCCTTGGTCATCTTCGATCCAAGTACTGACCCCGCTTAGCTTCCAAGATCTGATGAGATCGTGCCATACTATACCATTCCACATGAGGTGCATGCTATGCTCATACATTCACATGTATGTATAGTGGTCCAAGAGATGTTCCCTCATCCAAAACCTGGAGTTCGAGCCAAAGGGGTTGAGGGGAAAGGAGGACCCACAGGTAAGGTTGCCAGCTCTGTGTTGGGAAATGCCTGGAGAATTTGGGGGGTGGGGTATGAGGAGGGGAGGGCCCTCAGCAAGGTATAATGCCATAGTGTCCACCCTCCAAAAGTAGCCATTTTCTCCAGGGGTTGTTTTGGTTGTCTGAAGATCAGTTGTAATAGCGGGAGATCTCCAGGTGCCGCCTGGAGGCTGGCAACCTTAAAAAACAGCTCTGGTCCACGTGCGCGCGCAGTGACACAAATTTTAAAAGGTATCCCCCTAGATCTCCCAGCAAAGGCAAAATTGTGCGAGAGATTTGCCAGGCACAGATATAGGGGCTTGCTGGAGAGTATGAAAATGTCACTTTTTCGTTTTGTTTCCCAAGCTTTTGCTCAATTGTTACATACATGCGTGCGAGTGTGTGTGTGTGTGTTTAATAAATGTCAATTATAGCTGTGAAAAAAACCCGGGTTTTTGCTTTAAAATCAAACACAGGCCAGTTCTGACGGTGACCTTGCGGTGGCTAAGGAAGGAGCGCAAAAGCCCATTAGCAGCTGCTATTTCAGGCCTTATAAATTAGCAGCTCTTTCTTCCTTTCCCTCTCTCCACGTCCTTTTTATTTTTGTGGACAGGAAGACAGCAAAAAAATGAAATGTGTAAGCAGCATGGGAGACGCTTCTGCGCCGCTGCCCGTGTCCCAGCCTGAAGAGCTGAGGATGAGCACGGATGCCTTGGGCCGGTTGGTGAATCAGCTGCCCGTCCGTTTCGCTGGTGCAGTGGGTCAAACTTTCCAGGTCCCTTTCTGCTCTTTCTTTCAGCTGTTTTCAGAAAACGTGATACCTTCTGTTGGCCAACACAAACCCAGAAGGTTGGCGTGAAGGAAAGAAAAAGAGAGCGATTTTTAACTTTTTTATTTTACTTTCAGTTCGGAATGCAAGGATTTATGAACAGGGGTATACTGTATGTGTGGGAGGCTGTGCGTTTTAGGATCTTTTGGTTCAGGGTGCCCCTGTGGGATCAGTCCTGGAGCACCAGGCCCCATGAGTCAGGGTGGAAGCTTTATGGTGGGGGAACCAGAGTTAGTGTGGTTGGTAAAGTGTTAAACCTAGGATCTGAGTTCAAATCCCCACACTGCCATGAAGCTTCCTGGGTGACTGTGGGCCCATCACTTTAGGGATGCCAGCCTCCAGGTGAGACCTGAGCATCCCCTGGAATTACAGTTCTTCTCCAGATTACAGAGATCAGTTCCCCAGAGAAAACGGATGCTTTGGAGGGTAGACTCTATGACATTGCACCCCACTGAGTCCCCTGTCCTCCCCAGGCTCCACCCCCAAATCCCCAGGAGTTTCCCAGCCTGGATCTGGCAACCCTAAACCCCCCCCATCCCCCGCTGGTAGCCAGGGAGGACCTGGCAACCCTACATCACTTTCTTTCATTCCAGCCTACTCACAGTGTTGTTGTGAGCATAGACTAAAGCAGGGGGAAACACTCGTGCCAAGTTACTCTTCAAAGACATCATGTCACCCCCTGTAATATGTGAAGTTGTATCACGTACAGCAGACGGGGATTCCAGCTCCAGTTTGGAAAACTACAGGATGCGGGGGGGGCAGGGTGCCTGGTAGACTGGAGTTTGGGGAAGGGAGGGAAGTCTGTGGGGATATGATGCTATGGAGTCCACCAGTGAAGCTGGTGTTTCCTCCAGGGGAACTGATTTCTGTAGCCTGGAGATCAGTTGTAATTCTGGAAGGATTCCAGGCCTAAGGTTGCCAAGCCCCCCTAGTGGGGGTGGGGGAATTCCCTACTCTCAGCTCCTGTTTCCTACCGCCAATCTGAGCTGCTGCAGGAGAAAAAGAAGCAAAAATATTACAGAACTCTTGCGAGAACAGCTCTCAGAGAACTTTGACTGACCCAAGGTCATCCAGAAGCTGCATGTGGAGGAGTGGAGAATCAAACCTGGTTCTCCAGATTAGAATCCGCTGCTCGTAACCACAACAAGGCCAGGCTTGCGGCAACGAGGGCCAGGTTCTTTTCAGTGGCGGCTCCTATCTGGTGGAATGAGCTCCCGGAGGAGATCAGGTCCCTGCGGGAGCTTTTGCAGTTCCGCAGGGCCTGTAAGACGGAGCTCTTCCGCCAGGCTTTTGAGTAGGAGCCGCCACTGCCACTACCACCATCGCTCCACTATAGAGCGACACCGCCGGAGGACCGAGTAACTTCTATCTACGGCCCTGGCCCTCCCCCTTCTGGTATGCAAGATGTTTTGGATCTTTCTATTCTTGCATCCTGATTGTACTGAATTTTAACTGTTTTATCTTTTTATACTGTATGCACTTTGTGCCTTGTTGTAAGCCGCCCTGAGCCCGCTCGCGGGGAGAGCGGGGTATAAATATAATGAAATAAATAAATACTGGCTCTCAAGATGGTTAACAGACAGCCCGGATGCAGAGAGCAAAGTCTATGTGGTGCCTTTGTCTGTATGTCTTCCCCTGCTTCCACAGTCGGTCAGTTACTTCTCTGGCACTGCTGGCCATACACAAAATGCCCTGAACACATGCAGTGGTGTTCCTGCACCACTGAGTAATGGCAGCCCTCCTCCTCCACCACCACCATGTCCTGGACACATCTGGGATTCAGGAACAGGGCTTCCAGGTCAGGCGATGCAAATCCCAGGCAAATCTTAAATCCCTGGCTTTCTCGCTTTGTTGAAATCAACCGCCAGTTCCCCTCGCAATCCCACTGTGATTCGGTGACAATTTTATTCCTGAATTATGTATGGCTTGTGTTTTGCCTAGGCAAGCTTATACAAATAGCATATATTTGAAGAAGGGGAGAGCGAAGGAAGATATATCTGTAGATAAAGCAAAAGGTTGTAAAATATGTGTGTTCATCATCCAAATGGGCGGCTTCTGTTTCCTTTGTGCACAAACTCTCCTTCAGACGCTACTTAGGAGCTCCGCAATCCTCTTCCAGCCATCTCGGCAGCTTGTCACCAGAACAAATGGCACCTCAGGGAACCGGGCCTGATAGTGTATTCTTTTTGCATGAACCTTATGCTTTAAAAAAAAATCCTCATCATCTATATTTATATCTGTCTTGGTGATATCATCCTCCACCCCTGTGATCTACCACAACGACCACCCATAGCCTCTGGCTTCTCCCCTTCCCATCTCAATATTTTTTAACATTTACTCACCTAACTCCAAGTGACTAGCAAATACGGGGTCAACAGATTAACACACTCATTCAAAATGATTTACTCTATTCTCTTTCTCTCCCTTTTTTTTTTTTTTGCTGAGAACAGATAGGTTGCCCTGCTGACTAGGACTGAATAAAAGGGTGGTACTGTGGGTTCAGAGCATATGACCCTTTGTGTAAAAGGGCTAGTTTCTCACACGGAGGGGTCCACACCTACCAGAGCTCCGTAAACCCTGTGAACAAAAAAGAACTGGTTTTTTTTTAAAAGGAGGGAGGGAAGAATAACTTCGCCATAACATGAACAGAAGCAGAATTAAAAGTTATGCGTCTGAATGGATTAACGGGAGGCACTGAGAACCGGCCTAATTGCGCTTGTGTGAGATCGGTCTCTTTTTCTTAGGCAAAGACTGTCCCAGGTATCATTCTAAATTAATGCTCATTTTATTCCATCCTAAATTCCTCTGGCTGGTTGAGACCCCTCCCCTCCCCCAAATTCTTTCTGCTGCTAAAATATGTTTGGGAATAAATTACCACCCATCCTCTCTGGGAGATCTTAATTAAGGCTATTCCTCTGATATAAAGCGGCAGGGCCTAATTGTCACGAAGGTAATCACCTTTAATTTGGGGCTTAGAGAAAAAAGACCATATGTGAGCTCAACAGCCAGGAATTGCCTTTTCCTATACCACTGTAAAACGGTGGTGCCCTATATTTTAGTGGAGGTCTTAGGGGGTCTTAGGGGACTCGTCGGAACGTGTGTTAGCTGGATCAGGCCTGGGAGGTTAAATTTAAGGCATGATGAGGTGGTGGTGGGAGGTGGTGAGTTCTCCTTCTTTGGAGGTTTTCATCTGACAGCAATGTTGATTGTGTGAACTTAGGCAGATCATGAGGGTTGCCGCAGTGCTTAGTTCTTGTGGCCCTTTCTTACACGCCCAGGGAAATGCTGATTGTCACTTTGGGGTCAGGAAGCAGTTTTTCTCTAGGTCAGTTTGGCCAGGGATCCAGGAGGTTTTTTGTCATCTTCTGGGCGTGGAACGGTGGTCACTGTGGGTGTGTGGAGGGGTTATGTGTGAATTTCCTTCATTGTGCAGGGGGTTGGCACTAGATGACTCTGGAGGTCCCTTCCGACTCTATGAGTCTATGAAGGTTATGAAAAAAGGGGGGCAGGCAGCACCAGAGATGCTGGCTGTCAAGTTGAGATAATGGGCTGAATTCAGACTAAACTGGCAATTTCCAGCAATTCCAGCCAGTTTGGTGTAGTGGTTAAGGGCGTGGACTCTAATCTGGGAGAACCGGGTTTGATTCCCCACTCCTCCACTTGCACCTGCTGATGTGACCTTGGGTCAGTCACAAGCTCTGGCACAGCTGTTCCTGAAAGAGCAGTTTGTGTCAGAGTTCTCTCAGCCCCACCCACCTCACAGGGTGTCTGTTGTGGGGAGGGGAAGGGAAAGGAGTTTGTAAGCCGCTCTGAGACTCCAAGTGAAGGGCGGGATATACGTAAATCAAATCTCTGCTCTTCTTCTCCTCCTCCTTGCTGCCTTAGAGCATCCTTATGTCATTCCTCAGGGTCCCCTGTCCCTCCAAAGCAGCATTTCGTAGAGGTCACTGGGTTACAGTGGGAGGCAGGACAGTTCCATTCTGCAGATGGAAAATGTGGTCTGGATTCAACCCAATATTTTTTTTCCCCTTTGAACTTCTAAAGCAGCAAGAAAAGTTGCAGCACCTCTGCTTTCCTTGCCGTTCCTCCATTTGCTTTTCAACCACTCTGTTCCCAGTGGGTGAAGGGTCCAGGGAGAGAATGAAATGACAGGCTGGTACCCTTTACACGTTCTCCCTGCCTAATGGGAGACATTTTATTTAAGATGCTCTCCAGCCGGGAGAATGGTTCAGTAACTGCTTGGTCCCACCCATGTGTCAGGTCATTTACCATGCAATCCTGAGCAGAGTTACAGTTTTCTACTCTCAATGACTTCATTGGATTTCGCAGTGTTCCCTCTAAGCTGTGCATGTGAGCAGTCGCTCATTAACACAGGAGGCCCCGCTCAGCAGCAGTCTGGAGCTCAGCAGGGTCTTGCAAGGCCCGTTGCCCATTTTAAGATTACAGCAGTTATATTCTGCTCCACTCAGGGGGGGGGATCAGAGGGAACGTTGTTTCCAAGGGTGTATCTCTGCTTAGGATGGCACCATTAAATGCAGTCCTTAAAGCATCTCCTTGCAGCTCAACAGATCCCGCACGGATAGGAAAATGTTGAAAGGGTATTGCAGAGTGGCTGCATTCTTTCTTCCCCTCTGCTTGTGCAAGGCATGGGACGGCAACAGCTATGGCACTGCCAAAGCCCAGTGATGCTCCAGCAGGTTGCCAGGGTGGTAGGCTTATCACATCACCTCCTCCTCCTCTTTCCTCTTCTGATAAAAACAACCCTGCAAGATAGATTTGGGAGAGAGAGCATGACAGGCCCAAGTTCCCCTTGGCGAGCTTCCATGACAGAGCAGAGAGTCAAGCTTGGTTGTCCCAGTCTGATACTCTTAACACAGGAGTGTCAAACATATAGCTCATGGGCTGGAACCGGCCCATCTAAGGCTCTTATCCAGCCTGCAAGCAAGCGATTACCTTTATTGACAGATGTCACGCTCACGCCGCCCCTGTGAGGATGAACCTTTATTGACAGATGTCACGCTCACGCCACCCCTGTGAGGGTGGGCCGTCGGTCACCGTGCTGCCCCGACAACAAGGGACACGTAGTCAGGGTTTACCTCTTGTAGGGCTTCCCTGCATGACAAAAAGGGGGCGGGAGGAGCCACAAAGAGGAAGAGCTCGAGCCGAGGAGGGTCCTTCCACCGGAGAGATGTGGCCTCAGACGACGGGTGTGCAGAGGGTTGCGTAACCCTCTTACCCCCTTGGGATTCTGGCATTTGCTGTTCCCACCGTCCGGCTCCCGTTCTCTCTCCACCCGTGTGCTCCTGTCTCTCTCTCTGCCTTTCACAGCTGTAACCAGCCCAGTTCCTCCTCATTGACCAGCTCGTCTCCCGTTTTTATTACCCCCTCCCCTCTCCGGCTCCTCCCCCTGGTAAAGGGTTTGACGCCGAGGCTGGTGACTCCACCCATCCTCCCGGCTTTGCAGTCCAGTCTCGGCGTGCTGTCCACGCTGCGGCCTCTTTCCTCGCCCCTTTCCCTGGTCCTCCAGGTGAGTACGGTTAGCTGGCTGGCGAACGGGTTCCCTCCATTTCCCGCTGGGCCCGGGAGCTCCCGGTCAAGACCGGGATGACAGATGACAGATGACAGAGGGTGTGCATTATGTCCCCTGTTTACTGTCCCAGTTCTAATGTGTAATGGGCAGTAGTAGTGGGAGGGTGGGCATCAGGGAGATACTGTAAGGAATGCTGTAAGAATGTTAATGTTTTCAGCACGTTGTATTTTGAGTAAAAAAAACAATATCATTAATTGGGTTTGCCTGCGTCCTTTATAAAGTTTATATCTCCAGCACCTGGCATTACATTTGATGGCACATGTGGCCCAGCCCAAAAAGGTGACATTCATGTCAGATCTGGCCCTCGTAACAGATGAGTTTGACACCTCTGCTCTACCTATTACGCCATGCTGGCTCTCGTGACGAAGGGAGAAGGGAGTGGGGTGGTGACTTCACTGCCTTGTGAGCAGCTGTGGAAGGGGTGGTACAGTGTGAGGTCTGCAACGAGGCAACAGAGCCAAGCAGAAGAAGGCTCCCTCTGGATCCCTTTGGCAAGGGAACAGAGGAAGCAGATAGGGTTGCCAGCTCCAGGTGGGGATCTACCTGGAGATTTTTGGGGGTGGGGCCTGGGGAGGGTGGGGTTTGGGGAGGGGAGGGACCTCAGCA
>NW_015170894.1:516527-520459 GCF_001447785.1 Gekko japonicus | reverse complement strand
TTGCACAGTCGAGATGCTGTTTGAGGGAAGTGCCAGCAAGAGACAGCTGTTGCAGTGGATGGTAGGCAGGCTGGCATAGAACATGTGTGTTGAAAGGACTGAAGCTGTTTTCGGATCTGGATCTGTTAACTCTGAGGCTGCCATTTAACTCAGAATTAGGTACACAAGCCCATCAACATCCTGTAGATACAGATAGATAAAATATATGCTATCAATAAAAATATGCTGTCAGAGTAACTGCAAAAATACCGATCTCTGTCCTGAAGAACTTGCCATCTAAAAACCAATGGGCGTCAGTTAAGCGTGCTTAACTGTGCAGTGGCTCAGCTAAGGGTATAACATGCTTCCCGGCAACCATGTACCTCTTCATGGAACAGGAGAATTCTTAGGAAAGGGAAATGGTAATTGCTTGCGATGCTGGACAAAAAATAATAGATGTAGCAATAGGCAACAACAGCAGTCTGTGCATATAATTATTATTCTAGGACATTAGCAGCTCCAGACTCACTTCGACCCTGACCTGGATAGCCCAGGCTAGCCCAGTGTCAACAGATCTGGGAAGCTAAGCATTGTCGGCCTTGGTCAGTATTTGGGTGGGAGACCCTCAAGGGAAGTCCAGGGTCTCTACACAGAGGCAGGTAATGCCGAACCACTTCTGAATGCCTCTTGCCTTGAAAACCCTGTGAGGTCGCCATAAACTGGCTGCGACTTAAATGAATTTTTTTACAGCACAACACTGGTCATTAGGGTGATTCCCTATTTGTTAAATGTTGTCCAACAACCATCCTTTCTAGACGTAGTTATAATGGCGGTTCCAGACAACATCGTCATTAATCCACTGTTCTCTCATTTTTTTAGGGTTGCCAGAGTCCCAGTCAGGGTGAGGGTCCCCCTGACTTTGGGGGCTCTAATCCCTACCCCCAAACAGCCCCCTCCCGTGTTGACGTCTTCGGCATGATTATGTCACCTAGAAGTGACATCATCACGCTGGGCGCGTCGCACGGTGAAGGTCTAGCATTTTGGCCAAAACTCTATGGAGCCCCCTGCTGGAAGACTGGTAAGACCTGGCAACCGTACGTTCTTTCCTCATTATCATCCTTTTTTTTTTTCCTACATGATGTATTGATTTTTTTTTTTTTTGTATTTGCATGGCTTAGAAGCACAATCTCTGTGGTGCATGGACGGTCTTTGCACTCCTATTTTCACACTGCTTTGCACTACTACTGCTACTACTGCTACTGGTACATGTTTTTGCATGTGTCAGAAAGCATAGTCAGCCTCTGAACTGCTTGTTGCAGTTGCCATTTAACAGAAAATGAATTTGGTGGAATTATGCCTTTAGGCTATTGCAAATTGGTGCAATTTCAGCTTCTGCAATCGGTGACATTCCTGATGTCACGACGTGAAAGCACTAACTGGTCAAACTTGAAAAAAATGTGGTGGTAAACTTCCACCAATCTCAGTCAACAGAGGGCTAAGCTGATTCATGGTCATAATGGAACAGATCCCTCTGTGTAGGTGGGGAAATCTGGGTGGTGAATTATTGCAAAAGTTGCTTCAAATCCGCCATGTGGATCCTGCATTATAATTCCGTATGCTTCTAATGCCAGAACTGTGACAACTTGATTGTATAGAACTGATTGTGTAGAACTTGATGGTGTAGAATCATCCCGGTGTGAAACTCTCCTACATCAGTAGTGGGAGAGTATGGGAAGTCAGCAACACTCTTCCTCCTTAACAACTTCTGAGCATGATTATCCTGGAATAGCACTAAGTCAAATTTTTGTATGCTTCAGTTTCCATATTTAATTTTTCATATTCAGCAGAGAGGGTATTGTGTAAAGTAGGATTGCAATCATTTGCAAAGTCAGATTTTCCCTGTTTTTATCCACCTTCTGGATATACTGTTCCTTGGGGTGTTGTTCAGGACTAGCTTTTTAAAGGTTGGAGGAAGTCGTGCAGTCCCTGAGCTGCCAACTTTAGGGAAGCTCCTAAGCCCTGGAGGAAAAAAAGAAGTTGTGCAGTCCCTGGGCTAGTCCACTGGAGAACTAAATTTAGGGGAGAAAACCCTTAGTCAGTGAAACAGTACATTATTCAGATCAGATTCTTTCTGCATATGCCTTGCATAATCCTTCTTGCTGCCCCTGTGACATATAACAGCCCCATAGATATTTTCAGTTTAGCTCTATTCTGGAGCAAGTGATTGTCTAGACATCTCTGGTGGGCATAGTGATCTGTGTTTGGTGCAAGACAGTGACCAGAGGTGACTGAAACACTCTTAGCTTCCTGGTGTGGTGTAGACATTTCCACTCAAACAAACAAAAACCGAGGAAGTCATGCAAGACAACCTTGTGCTGAATCACCTTGACCACATCCTGACATGTGTGTGAATTTGTGAAAAGCATCGCACAGGATATATTTCAGCACCCCCCTTCCTTCTGATAACGATGCTCCTCATTCAAGTTATATCTTACCTCCAAATTGGACTGTAATGACCGCATCAAATAGCCTCTCGATTTTCGTACACAGCAGCACTGATCGGAAATGAAAAAATCAGGGCTCAATCTGACCCCGTCTCCGTTGCCCAGGGCCTCATGCAGATGGAACTGCCTCAGCTACAACTTCTTTTCCACTCTGACTTGACGGGGTGCAACCCAGTGGCTATCTCAGGATAACAGCCCTGAAATAACAGCCTCTCAGCCACGACAGGCGAAAACCAAGCTGCGTGGCTCTCGCATACACTATTCATCTCTCACGTTGGACAAAAACGAGTTTGAATTGATGCGCCCTGTGTAAGTGGAGCACGCCGTATGACTTCTAAAGCTTTTCTTTCCTTATTGAATAAATGGCATTTTAGCCCCGGCAATTTCTTCTCACTAAAGAGAGTCACCGATCCATGCATGTTTTGGCATTTTTGACCTTGAAGGCATTTATGCCTATATATTCCCCCCTCCATATACATTATTATTGCTATTATTATTCTCGAGCCTTCAAATCCCCCCCCCCAAACTAGCTTTGCTGCAGGAGGGCCGGGTTCCTTGAAAACCCTGTGGGGTTGCCATAAACTGGCTGCGACTTAAATGTATTTTTTTTAAAAGCACAACACTGGTTATTAGGGCGATTCCCTATTTGTTAAATATTGTCCAACAACCATCCTTTCTAGACGTTGTTATAATGGTGGTTCCAGACAACATCGTCATTAATCCACTGTTCTCTCATTTTTTTAGGGTTGCCAGAACCCCAGTCAGGGTGAGGGTCCCCCTGATTTTGGGGGCTCTAATCCCTATCCCCAAACAGCCCCCTCCCGCGTTGACGTCTTCGGCATGATGATGTCACCTGGAAGTGACATCATCACGCTGGGCGCGTCACATGGTGAAGGTCTAGCATTCTGGCCAAAACTCTATGGAGCCCCCTGCTGGAAGACTGGTAAGACCTGGCAACCGTACGTTCTTTCCTCATTATCATCCTTTTTTTTTTTCCTACATGATTTATTGATTTTTTTTTTTTTTTTTTTTTTATTGGTTAATTGTTTTTGCATATGTCAGAAAGCATAGTCAGCCTCTGAACTGCTTGTTGCAGTTGCCATTTAACAGAAAATGAATTTGGTGGAATTATGCCTTTAGGCTATTGCAAATTGGTGCAATTTCAGCTTCTGCAATCGGTGACATTCCTGATGTCACGACGTGAAAGCACTAACTGGTCAAACTTGAAAAAAATGTGGTGGTAAACTTCCACCAATCTCAGTCAACAGAGGGCTAAGCTGATTCATGGTCATAATGTAACAGATCCCTCTGTGTAGGTGGGGAAAACTGGGTGGTGAATTATTGCAAAAGTTGCTTCAAATCCGCCATGTGGATCCTGCATTATAATTCCGTATGCTTCTAATGCCAGAACTGTGACAACTTGATTGTATAGAACTGATTGTGTAGAAC
>NW_015170894.1:468329-515344 GCF_001447785.1 Gekko japonicus | reverse complement strand
GTCACCGATCCATGCATGTTTTGGCATTTTTGACCTTGAAGGCATTTATGCCTATATATTCCCCCCTCCATATACATTATTATTGCTATTATTATTCTCGAGCCTTCAAATCCCCCCCTTGAAAAAGGAGAGGGGGGGGCAGAGAGAGAGAGAGAGCTTCACCTGCTCTCGCGTCAACAGCATGTGGAAACTGTACTGCAAAATCATCAATCAAGCTGAACTGCAGTCAGCAGCCTGTCCCAGCATTAGTCACTACAGCCTGGAACTTCAGACCCAAGGGCACGCGTGTGCTTCCCACTGCAGCTCCGGTGCTGTAAAAAGCAGGAGGCAGGGGCCACAGGGCAGGTCATGCCCAAGAAGGGAGGGAGGCAACGGTGCAGGAGGACCCCGACGGGACCCTTTCGGCCTCTGTGGAGAAGATACGATTACTCTTGCTGTCACAGATCCGTAAGAATTCCTAGTGGGGTCGAAGCAAAATCTGCTTGCTCCGAGAATTCCTTTCAGGGTCCCACCAAGGGTAGCCGTGTTGGTCTGCAGTAGAACAGCAAGAATTGAGAGCCAGTTTGGTGTAGTGGTTAAGAGTGCGGACTCTAATCTGGGAGAACCGAGTTTGATTCCCCACTCCTCCACATGCAGCTGCTGGTGTGACTTTGGGTCAGTTACAAGTTCGTTCAGAGCTGTTCTCTCAAGGGCAGTTCTCAAGGGAGCTCTCTCAGCCCCACCTGCCTCACAGGGTGTCTGTTGTGGGGAGGGGAAGGGAAAGGAGATTGTAAGCCGCTCTGAGACTCCTTTGGGTAGTGAAGGGCGGGTATGAATCCAATCGCTTCTCTCTTCTTCTCTCTCTCACTTTTAGAATCAATGAAATTGCTGAGCAGTCGGGTTAGAACAGATAAAAGGAAGTACTTCTTCATCCAAAGAGTGATTAACACATGGAATTCACTGCCACAGGAGGTGGCGGCGGCTACAAGCATGGACGGCTTCAAGAGGGAATTAGATAAACATATGGAGCAGAGGTCTATCAGTGGCTATTAGCAGGGGTAGTTTCGTAGAAAAAGAGCTAGGGGAACTCATTAGCATAACTCATTAGCATATGCCACACCCCCTGACATCACCGGAAGTGTGTCATACGGCCACACCCCCTGACATCACCGGAAGCGTGTTATAAGGCCACACACCCCGCCCACAACGGTCCCGGCCGCCGGCGCTGGCCTTTCAGCTCCACTGCCGAGCCCCATGAGGGCCTGCAAGGCCGGCGGGAGTGCAAGGAAGCCCCGCGAAGGCCCTCCCTGGCCCCAGGCAGGCAGGGGTGGGGAGAGGCAGGGAGGAAGCAACTTACCCTCCCTCTTCTCCTGCCTCCTCCTGGCTAAATGCGGGCCGGAAGCAGGGCGGCCGGAAGCAGGGGGCGGGGCTTCGTCATGTGCCCCACCCCCCGTTCCTCACCCAGGGGAACTGCGATCCCCCGCCATCCCCCCCGAAATGACCTCTGGCTATTAGCCACAAGGTATAGATAGGAACTCTCAATCCGGGGCAAGTGATGCTCTGTATTCTTGGTGCTGGGGGGGGGGCAACAGTGGGAGGGCTTCTAGTGTCCTGGCCCCACTGGTGGACCTCCTGATAGCATCTGGCATTTTTGGCCACTGTGTGACACAGAGTGTTGGACTGGATGGGCCATTGGCCTGATCCAGCATTGGTTTCTCTTATGTTCTTAGACACCAACAAGATTTTCAGGGTATCAACTGGATATGCATCTGATGAAGGGAGTTTTGCTCTTGGAAGCTTATACCCCCCAAATCTTGTCAATGTCTAATGGTGCTACTGGACTTGAATCTCACTTCTGTAAAGTGTGATCCCCAAAACTGAACACAAAACTCAGGTGAGGCCTAACCAAGGCAGTGTACAACAGCACCAGTACCTTGTGTGACCTCGACACAATACAAATGTCCTATAGGCATGATCATTTTGTCAGCTGCTTCCAGGAAAGATGGTTTTCTGAGTCGGTTGCCCTTGGTTAATGCTCATGATTATAGTAGGGAGTCCCTGGGTTTATTTCTTGGGTCAGTGGTAGAGGAAACACCCCAACTGCATGTGCTTATTGCTTGGACTTGGTCCACAGATAGTGAATTCCAAAGGATGTATGTGATCAATCCGTTCACACATTTGGTCAATCCATACATAATTTATGCAGTTTGGTATATGGAAAGAGTCAGCTAGGAAAGAGACAGGGCATTTGGCAACCTAGTAGCCACCTCCCGATGGTGACTAAGGTCTTTTCCTTAGAGATCATCGTAGAACCTTTTATGGAAAGAAAGCACAAATGTTAAAGGTCAAAGTCGAATCGTGCTCTTAAGGGAACAGAAGTTCAAGTACTGTTGCCAACTCTGATGTGGTAAATTCTTGGAGATTTAGGGGTGGAGCCTGGGAAGAGTGGGGTTTGGGGAGGAGGAACCTCAGCGAGATATAATGCTATAGAGTCCACCCTCCAAAGCAGCAGTGTCCTCCAGGGGAACTGATCTGTGCAGTCTGGAAATTAGTTGTAGTTCTGGGTGATATGCAGACTCCACCAGAAAACCAGCAATTGTAGTCATACGAATACTCACCATACCAGGTTCAGATCTTTACATGCGAGGTGGAACATGCATGAAATAGTACTTAGTACTTAACAATACTTAATAAAAGTACCAAATAATACTGAGGGTTCATCCTGATGTGACCCACCTTGAGCCTGCATGCAGGGAGGGAGGGATATAAATCCAATAATAAACAAATAAATAAATCCTGTAAGAGAGGCCCTGTAAAATAGGTCGGTAACTTCATCATGCCCATACGGAGGAGGTTTGTCCGAGGCCACTCGAGCATTCTTAGCAGAAGTGAAATTCGTTACTTTCTGATTTATCTCTTAAGGCTCAAAGGAGAGGTGACTTTAAAAAAAAAAAACAAATCCATACAGCCCTCCAACATGGCTGATAGTGCTGCTGGGGATACTTCTTTTCATCTTCTCTGCATGTTGTAGTGGTGAAATAACCCTTTCCCGTCTCCTCCCATCCCAACCCAATCAAAAAGAACCAAAAAAATGAGGAATGCCAACAGGCGTATTTTTCTCCCACTGACTGAAGACTTTTGCCCTCCAGATCTTCCTTCGCCCATCTTTTAACAGGCCAGAATGAGAGAGGTATGAGTGACTTTGTCATTTACATTAAACAGTTGCGGATCCATCCCATTGCCAAGCGTTTGCTCATGGCTTGGGTTTGTTTACTCGATATGTATTTCCAATCAGCGCAGAAGGTTTACGAAAGCAGTTCATTACTGATTTATTTATGATGTATTTAGATAGCAAATATGGTTCTGTCAGCAGTTAGGGGCTAAACTGTGTTGACAGACATTAATAGCATATGGTATAGCAATGGAATTATGATCTTTCAAGGCTTGCCTTTGCCTTTCCCCATACATTTACTGTCCTTATGCTCTCCACCCTCCACACTTTTGTTTTTCAGTGGGGGGGGGAGAGAAGGCATACTTTTTTTGGTTGTTTTGTTTTCTGTGTGCAACCTTTGGGGTTTGTTGGTGGTGACATTAAAATCTCTTCTGTGCCTGTTTAGCTGTTCAATTTAATGGAAGACAAATTCTCCCAAAGGTTTAATTTACTCTCGCAAACTGAAATCAGTGCATTCACACCATGGGAAATGGTCTTAATTTTCTCAGCCTTCAGTCTACATCAAGCATATAATTCATTTCTCCCCTCCTCAATAGTCCCCTCATTAGAAAACAAAGTTTTTTTATATATTTAAATGCTACGTACTTTAAAGTTGAAAAAACAGATCCCCCCCCCTCTCATCCCCTATAAAGTGTATTTTCAAGCATGATTGCATCTCTTTGACAGAAGCACATTTATACAGGGTGGAACGGTGGGGGGGGGGAGACTTGAATTTTTGACCTTTAATTGGCTCTTGCCTGTAACACCGGCAGTTTTATCCAGTGTCAAAGGCAAAAGGGGAGGGGGGTGTGTGATTATTCACAGAAGGAGGCAGAGCAGGTGGTAACACTGAGGTGAGAGTCTCTTTGCCTGTTTGGCACTGCTGAAAGAACGGGAGATATTTTTGGCTGCTCAGAAACGTATTCTCAGCTGCAGAGAGGTGAAGGAGACGGGAGAGAGCATATGGGTGGATATCCCTCCGCCGTATGGGAGCGGATCGACCGGCTGTGGAGATAGGCCTGGGAGCCTGCTCATTTTGTTTTGGCTGGTGACTAGGGTAGAGCTAGAAAGGGTGGCCGCGCTTGGCTTTGCTGGTGGCTGGATGCTGGAGGGAGTCCTCTGCTGATTTCGCCAGCGTTTGCTCTGGCTTAATGTGTGCACTTGAGGGAGCTTGGCTTCTGGCCCAGTGCCACCAACTCATACGAGTCCCGTTTAAGTGCCGATGACAAAGGGGAAAGGAGGGAGTCAATGGGGAGGGAAGCAAGACACTGAAATCTATGCTGGCTGACCAAATGTGAAGGCATGTGGGGCGGAATAAGGCTCTGTAACGAATTAAAGTATGTAGAGGGCTTGCTGAACTCCGGGGAGATAACAGAGTCTTGGTAGCGCTCAAAGTGGACTTGGCCAGAGTAATGGCAGAAAAGCAGGAGGATAAAGAGAGCCAAGGCAGTGTACGGGGCGGATCCGTGGAATGGAGAGCCTGACAGTATTTATTTATTTATTTATTTATTTATATTTCGATTTATAGCCCGCCCTCCCCACAAAAGCGGGCTCAGGGCGGATCACAGACAGGCATACGCCCGCACATAAAAACATTTTAAAAACCATTTGGATCCGTGGAATGGAGAGCCTGACAGTATAATCCTAAACAGACTTATGTCTCTCTAAGCCTTTCTCACTGCCCGGCCCCATTTGGCCTTCATTTTGGGCCAAACTTGATGCCATTTTAGAGAGAAATCCAGCCATTTAAAAATGCTACAAGGCAGTTTTGGCCCTTGAAAAGGCATGTGGGGAGAAACGAGAGCCCCTGAACCAGCTCTGCTGAGGGCCCGATCAGGATCAAGCCCTTAATGATATTTTACAGTGACTGGATTTGTCTCTAAATTGGCTGTGGCCACTGTAATGCCCAGTTTGTCCCTTTCTCTCCCATAATGAAGCTACCTCACAGGACTATTTAGAGTTGCCAACTCTGGCTTGGGAAATTTCTGGCGCTTTGGAGGCAGTTCCCAGGGAGGGTGGAGTTGAGGGGGGTGCGTAGTTCTCCAAGAATGGGATGCCAGAGTTTGCCCTCTGGAGCTGCCATTTTCTCCAGCAGAACTGATCTCTGTAGTCTGAAGATCAGTTGTGATTCTGGGGAAACTCCAGGCCCCGCCTGGAGGTTGGCAACCCTAGTTCCTCAGACGAGAGGTGGATTGAAACTTAGACATGAATCAAAAGTGGGGATGCTTTTTTGTGTAAATCTTTAGTTAATTATTGTACATGGTGGAGTTTTTTCTGTTGATTCCCCCCCCAATGGCATTAAGAATGAGAGAAGCCATGTTGGATCAGGTCAATGGCCCATCCATTCCTACACTCTGTGTCACACTGTGGACAAAACCCAGGTGCCTTCAGGAAGTCCACCAGTGTGACCACAACTCCCACAGCCCTCCCACTGCCCCCCCCCCAGAAGCATTTCAGCAAAGAGACATTGCTCTTTCACATACATTCAAACAGCCGCCCTTTCCCCATGCCTGGCATTTAGGTGGTGGCTGAGGATCACTGTTGTCAACGTCTTCACAGCCCTCAAGATAAATTGTGCCATCAAGTCACAATTGATTAATGGCAACCCTACAAAGTTCCACCTCATGGAGTTTTCAAGGCAAGAGATGAGCAGAGGCGGTTTGCCATTGCCTTCTTCTGCATAGCAGCCCCCATCTTTCTTAGTGGTCTCCCATCTAAGTACTGAGCCTGCTTAGTTTATGAGCTCTGAGAAGACTGGTCTGGTCTGGGCTATTAGGCTTCATGGCCCTAGGCGTCAGAGCCCCAGTTGCCTGCATTCTCAGCATCATTTCCCCCCTTCCACGTGGCCATCTTCTTCCTAGCGCTAAGGATGTCCTCACATAGCCAACCAGATTTGTGAAGGCATCAGTGAGGGCAACGGTCAGTAATACAAAGGGAGGGCAAATCTTTCCTGAATAATCTTTGCCTTGAATTTGCTTCATTCAATTTTCAGTCAGGTTAATATAGCCAGTTGTGACTTGCTACACACTGACATCAATGTTACTAGAGTGAGGAAGACCAAAAAAATGCTGGCGAATCACAAGCCATTCAGTGCTGTGAACACCAGTGAACAAGTTAACAAAGGTTTTGGGGGATGGGACTTGGGAAACACTTGAGGCCAGTGAAATAATCCTTTTCTTTCCAGAGTTCTGTAGTCACTTGTTTTTTTGTTTGTTTTAAAAATGAATGCCCTGCCTCATCCATCCCAAAAGGCTTCAAGTCAACTTTACTTTCAGGTACAGCATCAATGAAACATTGATTACAAACCAATCTAAAACAATTTACAATAGCGAAACAATAGCCTATTATAAATCTATAGAAAAGCCGTAAACAGTATGAGAAGAATAAAACACGCAGAGATGACAAAAAATAATGTTTGTGGGAGAGCATTCAACTCAGACCTATGCATATGATAAATAACAGGCAAATAGAAAACAAGCTCATTAACTTGCGCAACGAGACCTCTGGGTGAAATATTCCAAACCCCAACATCAGAGGCTGCATTCAGGACCAGTTTAAATATCCATGATGCCCACAGTAGCCATTTTAAATTACTGTACTTGTTAGCTCCTTTCCTCTGGCTGGTTGATCACTGCTATTGCAGTATTACTTTTATTTATTTTTTTGCATGTAGTCCAAAATGTAACTTCGTGGTGGGATGCAAAGCCACCCTTTATCTTGAGTCCGGCAGAGGCAGTTTAATGGGGCCTCTGGGTTTTTGGTTAGGATACCCCTGATTGTCAGGTACTGGGGAGCGACTAGAAGGTGAGGACAGTTGCCAGCAGATCCTGCTTGCGGGCCGTGCTGTGACATCAGACCGTTGCTGTTGCAACTAGGATGCAGGACTAGATGGACCCTTGGTCTCATCCAACATGGCTGCTCCAATATTCTTATAGATAGAGATGGGTAGCCAATGTTAGTCTGTCTGTAGCAGTAGAAAAGAGCAAGAGTCCAGTAGCACCTTAAAGACTAACAAAATATGTGGCAGAGTATGAGCTTTCGTGAGTCACTGCTCACAAAAGTGATTTGACAAAGGAATCATCATCTGGAATGATTAAAACACATCCCATTGGTTGTTTTCTTTTAAAGCGGGCTTGCAAAATCTTTAGATATCTCAAGAAGTGTGCAGTGATTCAGGAAAGCTCATCCCCTGCCACATATTTTGTTAGTCTTCAATCCTTGCTACATATCCAGTTAAACAGGTCTTTGTTAGTCCAGTTTGTCCTACTGGACTCCTGCTCTTTTCTACCAATATTCTTATTTTATTCGTGTTACCCAACTGAAGGTGGGGCCAGAATGCGAACTGATCCCCAGGCTACAGAGATCAATTCCTCTGGAGGAAATGGCAGCTTCAGAGGATGAACTCTATGGCATCGCATCCTTCCCAAGCTTCTCCCCTTTGCAAACTTTGTCTTCTCCAACACTGCCCCCAATGTTCCAGTAATTTCCCAGGCTGGAGTTGTCAGCCCTATATGTTAGCAGAGGTCATTTCGGGGGGGATCGCAGTTCCCCCGGGTGTGGTGTGAGGGGGCGGGGCACACGATGAAGCCCCGCCCCCTGCTTCCGGCCGCCCCGCTTCCGGCCCTCATTCAGCCAGGAGGAGGCAGGAGAAGAGGGAGGGTAAGTTGCTTCCTCCCTGCCTCTCCCCACCCCTGCCTTCCTGAGGCCAGGGAGGGCCTTGGTGGGGCTTCCTCACCCTCCCGCCGGCCTTGCAGGTCCACCACCGGGCCCCTGATGTCAGGGGATGTGGCATATGCTAATGAGTTATGCTAATGAGTTCCCCTAGCTCTTTTTCTACTAAACGACCCCTATATGTTAGTGTTCACAGTCTTTTTACAATGTTCATGTCATGTATACCAGTTTCAAGCCAGCAACTCGAACCTGACAAGCTTTGGAATCAATCCCCTCTAACAGGGATGGGCATGGCTTAGTGGTAGAGCATCTGCCTTTATTTATTTATTTTTGGATTTATATCCCGCCCTCCCCGAAGGCTCAGGGCGGCTAACAACAAGGCACAAGTGCCAGAATTAAAACAGATAAGACAGTCTAAAACCATAAAACAATACAGTACAACACAAAGTGTCAGTGCAAGATGGGGTAGAACTTCCTCAAATGGTATTGGTCCCACAACTTGTCAGCACCCTCTGCATGGGAAAGGCCCCTGGTTCAATTAGGGTTGCCAGGTCTGAGTTGGAAAATATCTGGAGACTTTGGGGGTGGTTCCAGGAGAGGGCAAGGTTTGGGGAGGGGAGGGGCCTCAGCATAGAGTCACTGCCATAGAGTCCATCCTTCAAAGCAGCCATTTTCTCCAGGGGAGCTGTTCTCTGTCAGCTGGAGATCAGTTGTAAAAGCGGGAGATCCCCAGGCCCCACCTGGAGGCTGGCAACCCTAGGTTCAGTTCCCAGCATCTCCAGTTAAAAGGGTCAGATGAAGGGTAGCATGGACAATCTCTACCCCAAACCCTGGAGAGCTGCTTCCAGCCAGTCTACGGAGACAAAAGCGTCTGACTCAGTTTCAGGAACATCCAGCACCTCTTTTTTTCCCTGTGGGCTATTTTATTGCATCATTATTTCTAAAATAAGCTTCTCCGAACTGGTCATTGCTGCTGTGGTGAAAGGGCCACCTTCAGGGAGCAAATTTGGACTTGGGGGTGAGGTGAAGCCATCCGCTTGACCATTCCATTTGCATGCCCATAGTTCACTCACATCCACTCCTTCCACAAAGCCAGCATGGTTTAGTAGCTGCAGCATCAAACCTGGATCTCCCCAGACCTTATTCCTCCATGAAGCTCTCTGACTCACTGGGTGGACTTTGGACTGATCTCTGCCTCTCAGACACACACATAAACACACTCCGCCTAATCTACCTTGTAGGATGGTTGTAAGGACTGAAAGGAGGAAGACAGAAGCATCTATGCCAGCATGAGCTTCTTCAATGAAGAGTAGGATAAAAATGTAATCGAATTCCACAGCTGATACCCATGACCATCCAGGTTATCACTGCCTTCCTTTCGGAGCCTCTGCCAGCTCCCGGCTTGATGAATAGGTTGTCTGCTGTATTCCCCACGGACAGAATCAGATGGCACGGTTGAGAACGGGGCAGGTGCTGTCATTCATTGGATCACCTTGGGGGTAATTCCTTGCATATCACAAATCACACTACGGGGCAACAGCAGGATGGCAGCCCCAAAGGCCGGGAATAGATTACGCTTTGTTCAAAGGGTTGAAAGTGATTTGACAAAGGAGTCGTTATCTGGAATGATTAAAACACATCCCATTGGTTGTTTTCTTTTAAAGCAGGCTTGCAAAATCGGTTTGAACTGACAGATGACCAAGAGAGCCAGCTGGTGTAGTGGTTAGAGCGTCAGACCAAGATCTAGGAAACACAGGTTCGAGTCCCTTCTATGCCACAGAAGCTTCCTGGGTGACCTCGAGACTGTTAATATTGTCAGCCTAACCTACCTCACAGGGGTTTTCTGAGGATAAAATGGAGAAGAAGAAAATGATATAAGCTGCTTTTGGTCCCCAGTGGGGAGAAATGCAATGTAGGTAGAATTTTATTGCATGAGGCCAAATGCCATGACAATATAATGACAGTTGCCCAAGCAGTAATAAATATTACAGTAAAAATACAACAAGGTTAAAAACAATGTTAACATTATCAGGATCAGGACATAGTGGAGAATACAGAATGTTGAACATCAGGGCGGAGGTTTTTCCTGACTCTTCTTGGCAGCCCGTGCATGCCATGACATCATATAGGTGACAGAATGGTCATCATCAGTGTAGATCAATGAAGTAAATAACAGTTTTCTATGCTATTGGGGGGGGGGGACATAGCATTGGTCTTCAGCCTTGGGAAGGTAGATATCTTTGTGACTGTTTTGGGTTTTGCATACTGATATGGATCGGACTATTAAAATTGCAGAAAACCAGGGCTATTCTTGGGCAGGAAGCACAGGAACGGAGTTCCAGGCTGGCTTCAGAGTTAGCCACGCCCACTACAGCCAAAACCTCTGTGTGCGTGGCTACAGAGAGAAGGCCTGGCGAGCGACACCCCCCCCCGCAACTCCGAGGCGGGAGGGCCAGGGTGGCCCTGGAAGGATCAGGCCTGTCCAAGGGCCAGCTTGCCCGGGGCCCCTGCAGCCGTGGGGTGCCCGGACAAGCCAAGGGACAGCATGGGGTGTGGCCTAATATGTTAATGAGCTATACTGTCAGGGATGTGGCCTAATATGCTAATGAGTTTCTGCTGTTGGTTGTGGTTATGCTAATGAGTTCCTGCTGGGCTGTTTCTACAAAAAAAGCCCTGCAGAAAGCTACCTGTTTCTCTTTGGGGTTTGTGGAGTTAATTTGAAGACCCCCCCCCTCTTTTTCTTATTATACGAAGTGCTTTTGGCCTCATGTTTGTAGGAAATACCTATATTTTTAATTTTACAGCCTTCCAATCCATCATACTTTGCAAAATCCTGAAGGAATTTTCTCCACTTAGTGAATCGGCTGGGATAATATGCAGACACGGTCTCTCCCGCGTGTTATTGGAAGCCTTGAAATGCTGTGACTTCTGTTGAAATGAAAAACATGCATCAGTTCTAGAGAATGCATTTCCTCCTCTCCCTGCTCCCATTACCTTGTCCTGAATCTGCAGCAAATATGGTACAGCAATTACCTTTAAATAAATAATTTCGTTATGACCTGGAGACCGGGATTTATTTTTTAGTATGGCTAGATTTGGCCAAGGTTCAGGACAGCCTCAATTCACAATTCATGGCATGCCTCAACAGTAGAGGTAGTGGTGCTGCTTCAAATTATGAGTTACCTCTTCCAAAACTAAGCTTGGAAACTGGTACAGTTCCCACCCCTTTCCTTTCACAGCACAGCCTCTATCCCTCCCTCGGCAGTCCTCCATTAATCCACTTGTCACATGCCACAAAGTTTCAGACTCCCCGTAAATCGAGCGGATCAGTCGCATTTCAGGCATTTTGCTTTCTGAAAGTGAACGTAAATGGAGATCAAGATGACTTGTGATTTGGGAGAGACCTTGTGGCACAGGGTCAGTGGAAAGGAATCCCTTTTTGACCATCCCGATTTCTTGATGGAAAGGAAGGCAGCACTGCATGGCATAAACCGATCTTGTCGGGTCTCAGAAACTAAACAGGGTTGGTACCGTTGGCAGAGTGTAGATATGCAGTAAAGCGAAGCACAAGCTTTTTAAAGAATAAAATCGGTTTATTAAGAACAGAACAAACTTTGTATGAAAGAGAAGAAAGAAAGAGAAGTCTGTCTAACTAGCTAGCAGGAAGCCTGTAATGAAGAGCACTCAGCAGGTGCATTGAGCCAATCAAAAGACAGGAGGGAGACTATTTGAAAATAGCAGGAAGTCCCTAATCTCACTATGCTAACTAGTCATCGCCTCTGCTACCCCCTGCAGGATGTTCTTGTCATATTTATCTATGCATGATAGACCTTGCATATCCCAACAGGTACTTGGATGGGAGACAACCATGGAAGGCTCTGCAGAGGAATGCAGTGGCAGATCACCTCTGCTTCTCACTCGCCGTGAAAGCCCTTGCCGTGATCGCTATAAGTTGGTTGAGACTTGACAGTATTTACGTATGTTAAGTCCTTTTTGGCTGCCCACCTAGACGGTTTCCCCTGCTCTGACTGATGGGCCAGGGGTCAGGAGGTCCTTGCTTTTCCCTTAGCACCTCTACTAGCTCTTCAAAGAGGACAAAGGAGTGATAGCGGGAGAACACTTTATCCTCGGGGCTCTTCTCTGGTGCTACTTACAGGCAAAGAGATGGAAGATTTAGAGGCCAACTAGTCCAGCCTCCTGCTCAATGCACAAAATGCAAAGCTAGAACATTCCTGTCAGATGGCTGTCCAGACTCTGCTTCATAACCTCCAGTGAGGGAACACTCATAGCTAGCAACCCCAGCTAGGTAATTTCTTCCATAATTGAATTGCCCTCACCATTAGCGATTTTCTCCTGATGTTCTATTGAAATCTGCCCTTCGGTAACTTAAGCCCATTAGATCTAATCTTGCCTTCTGTAGTAGCACAGAGGAAGTCTTCTTTGCCTTTTTCAATGTGACAGCCCTTTAGAGGACTGAAGAATGAAATCATGTCTCCCCTAAGTGGTAGCATCTGGGGCAGATGAGATCCACTTGCCAACCAAGAAGGGAAGAAGGATTTAGGAATACATTGGCAGCAGGATTTGCTAGCCAAGGTGATGTCTTGGCCAACTAATTTGATTCCCTTCTCCATGCGGTTGTAGTGAATTTAGAGATATTTCCTTATAGTTAAGAGTGTTAGGGATCTGGTAGTTTGCAGACTTGCCCTAAGACCATGGCCTTAGTTTGTTATAGAACAAAGCCTAAATACAGCTGTGCAAAATGTTTTGATTGTTCTTCATTTTACAAATGTTTTAAGGCATTCCTCATTTCTAGCAGTCTTTATCTGTGCACCCAGAAATATCATAGTGACCTTTCCGGGGGGGGGGGGGGAGGAGGAGGAGAAGCAGAAGCAGAAGAGTTGGATTTATTCCCCACCCTTCATTCAGAGTCGCAGAGTGTCTTACAATCTCCTTCCCTTCCCTTCCCTTCCCCTCCCCACAACACACACCCTGTGAGGTAAGTGGGGCTGAGAGAGCTCTGAGAGAACTGCTCTTGAGAGAACAGCTCTGAGAGAACTGTGACTGACCCAAGGTCACCCAGCTGGCTTCATGTGGAGGAGTGGGGAATCAAACCCAGTTCTCCAGATTACAGTACACCACTCTTAACCACTACACCAAGCTGGTTCCTGACTAGGGCTGCCTGCTATGCTGCCAGACTGACCTGTCAAGGGGAAGCTCTTGCTGGAGACATAATGTTGCTGGTGAGGCTGTAGCGTTTGGCCAAAATGCTATGGGTTAACCATAGAGCTTGACAGAATTTTATTTATTCATTTCTTTACTTCGTTTGTACCCTACCTTTCTCCCCAAAACTGCTTAAAGCATTCTTATCTCCTCCATTTCATCCTCACAACAACCACCTTGTGAGGTAGATTAGGCTAAAAATGACTGGTCCAATGTCACCCAGCAATCTTCCATAGCCTAGTCGGGATTCAAAGCTGGTCTGAGCTCCCAGATCCTAGAACAGCACTTTAACCACTACAGCACATTGGCTTATTGCTAGAGTATCGCCAACGGCATCATGTCACATCCGGCCATGCCAGAAGTTACATGATCCCCTCAGGACACCAGCATTTGCTCTCCCCACCCCCCACCCCCATTTCTCTCACATTGCCCAGCTGAGTGGAAGCAGGAAGGCCTGGCCAGGGGTGGGAGATCCCCCCACGTAAACCGGGAACCTGGCAATCCTGTTCATGACCAAAGCTAGGGAGGCCTTTATTATCCTGGTTTAATTTTCTCAGTTCTTCACAGCTTGGAACGCTTATCATGACTTTTCAGTTACTGCTGAGCCGAACATTACGAGTGCTCTTCTTGTTATGAAGTTGCATTGCCGCCATGACTTTTGAGCTTGCTTGTCTATGGTGGCTGCTTGAGGACTTTTCCAGGTTGGCATTTTGCTGGGCACTTCTTTCTCCCCACAAGCACCCCCTTCCTCTGGATTCCCCTTGTTAAGTATGCAACTCGACAACGAAGTAAGTAACAAAGTGAATCAGCTTTATTGAGAACGAGAACTAGATCACCCAGCATAAGACGACACGACGACTCCACACACAAGACAACAGTGGAGCATAGCTCCTTTTAAACTCTCCCGGGCTGGTGTAGCCACGCCCTCACATAGTTAAGGTCCAATCGTATTACAGAGATAACAACCAATAAACACAGTTCCCTCCAGCACAGTTCTCTTACATTTGATTGGTTACTGAACATGCTTCAGCCAATAGTGTTGTTCCAGGTTAGAATCCGGCTGAGGTTTCAAGCTTAACATTGTGTTTCAGTGGTTAAGACACACCACCCCTTGATTTGCTGGAACTGCCATCATTTTGATCCATGCCATTGTGCATTCTTCTGCCATCATTTCACTCTTGGCCATTTAGCTGTTCCAACAACAACAAATTCATGGACAAAAAAATGATATGCAGAAGAGCTGGGGGGGCGGGGACTCCCTCTGGGCCATTTCACATTTAAAGAAAATCCTTTTTGATTTGATTTCTACTCTGTGGTTTGCTTCCCTTGATTTATTGGCTGTTGTTTATACTCTCACTGATCACTTTCTTATTACTTTCACACTTCCATCCATTTCGGTTTGTGCTCCTTCTGGAGTGATTCCTTATACCGCCCCTGCCACCTGCTCTGTGCTGATGAATGGGTCCCTCAAACTGTTGATCTTGACCTGGCATGGTCTCTTCTGCAAGGATATAAATGATGCCACCACAGACATATAATGATGCCTTAATAAACAGCATCCCGGGTGCGTCTGCTCCATTTCAAGAAGCACTGTGCTTGAAATTCAAGAGTCACACAATGGCATTCTGTTGAAGGGAAGGCAATGAAATGGAAGGGACAGAAACCGGAACTGTATTCGAGGGGGGAAACCCCACATGCAAATATCTGTCTCTCAATGAACATACAATGATATATGGAAATTGTCAAGACTTTCTTTTGTGAGGGGTAAAATTCTGCTCTGGTTGTCTTTTAAATTTAAAAAGGTATAGAGCACAGCCTCAAACAAAGATCCTTTCAGAAGCATACATTTTCCTTTTTTATAAAACAAATTGCCATAAAAGAATGACATGGATATAGTTTTAGAGCTGTGATTGCTGTGTTGTAGTCCTTAGTGTCCCAGATAAAAGGTGTCAGGCTTACGTTTAGCAGAATTTATTTACAGACCTTAATCCTAGGACTGCATGCATGACCTAGGCCCCGGTCACACGGGCTGGATATCGTGGGGGGGAGGTGTGGCTGTTTGCCCCGGAGCGAACTACCGTGCGGCCACCGGATCAAACGTCCCGCCGACGTCCCATGGTATGGGGGGAGGTGCCGATCATATGTCAATCCTGCGGCGCGGCAAAGAAGCGGCGCAGCGGGGGTTGTGGTTTTTTTTTAACCGAAGTGTGCGCATGCGCTGTTGGGTGCTTGTGCGCATCCCGTGGAGACTTGGGGGGGGAACCTTTTCATAACGGGACATGGGCGGGCGCTGGATGCCACGAGCTACCACCGGAAACGTGATCAGATGCCCGCCCTTGCCCCGCGGTTTCCGGAAACTAGTAACTCGGAGGTACTATTTTTTTATGATGCATCTTCAGCGGGAAGCCTCAGGTTAGCCACGGGAGCTCTACGCTTCCCAGATGTTGCGGTTTGATCGTGCCCGGAAAATCTGCCTATCTTCCGTCTCAGTAGCGTGGCTAATGCTCCGTGTGACCGCAGCCCTAGTTCTCAAAAACAGTAGCTCATGCAGTACAAACCTGTGACTCTCTAGACTGTGCTGTTTTAGAGTGCGCTGGGAAGTTCGTCTCATTGAATGTTCTATGATGAGCATCCCTGCGTATAGAAAGCCAGCCCTGCAGTGAGAAGGCTAATCTAGGAACTCTTCTGCATAGAACAGTAGATTTCTTTGCATAGGAGCATTTTTGACAAGGAGCAGCATCCAAGTTCCTTAACCTGCCCCCCTCCTGTCTAAAGTATAGTTGGGATATAGGTTCAGTGCTTCTTTGGGCTTGTTGGAATAGGGAATGAAGCACGCACAGAAGCATGTATAGGCCTGAAATTGCACAAGAATATTTAGACTTGTCACCTATGAAGAAACCAGACAGGAAGACAGTTGATTCGTTTGAAAAGTGGTGTTGGAAGAGAGTTTTACGGATATCGTGGACTGCCAGAAAGACAAATAAGTGTGTCCTAGATCAAATCAAGCCAGAATCAACCCTAGAGGCTAAAATGACTAAACTGAGGCTATCGTACTTCAGTCACATTATGGGAAGACAAGACTCACTGAGAAAGACAATAATGCTAGGGGAAAAATTGAAGGCAGCAGAAAAAGAGGAGGATGCAACATGAGATGGATTGACTCAATAAAGTAAGCCATGGCTTTTAGTTTGAAGACCTGAGCAAGACTGTTAAGGATAGGATGTTTGGAGGTCATCAATTCATAGGATCACCATAAAGTCAGAAGTGACTTGACGGCGCTTTGCACACATGCCTGTGTTATGGTAGGGCTTCTGCCCCATTCAGAGTTGTGTGATGGGGTTAAACAGTACTAAATAAGACATTCAACAGATGGGATAAGTATATAGTTGTGAGGAAACATATCACCTGTTGAAGTCCTGCCTATCACATTGCAATGAAAAGCAGAGGAGTTCCATCAGGAAAAGAAACCCAAGGTGGAAATTCAAAGGATGCTGTCCTATTTAATTGTCAGTGGGCAATCTACCATTGGTTTTAACAGGCTGTGGATTGCTCCATTAAATGACCTTTGTGATTATTGATTTTCTTCCTGGCTCCCAGAGATCATATTTATTATTTCTTCCCCGCTGTTGAGCTACAAGAAAAGCCCCTGAGTCTTGTTCCTCTGCACTCTCACAGTTGATAGGCTCATGCCAAATTCTGTCTGATAAAACTTGAGGTGATGGTTTGAAGCAGGACAGGGTACAGCATCGTTTCAAGTGATCTCTCCCTGGAGAATTTCCCGAGCAATCGGACCTGAAGACGTAGACCAAAGCTTAGGATACCTTAACAATGTGAAAGCTTAGGATACCTTAACCATGTAATCCTAAGTAGAGTTACACCATTTTAACTAGAATTGCCAACACTGGGTTGGGAAATTAAGAACATAAGAAGAGCCCTGCTGGATCAGACCAATGGTCCAGCATCCTGTCTCACACAGTGGCCAAACAGTTTCTCTGGAGTGCCAACAACAGGGCACCGATAAGTCTCCAGATCCTGATTGCACTCCCCCAAAAAAAAGCCCTGGGTATATGCCATCAGAATCTGGAGACTTATCAGTTTTTAATTTCCCCAATAGGTCTAGAACTTCATCTCTGGTCACCACAATTTGGCTCAGTTCTTCAGACTCCCTTCCTGAAAATAGGGGCTGTGGAATGGGTACATGCCCCACACTTTCCACAGTGAACACAAAAGCAAAAAAGTCATTGATTTTCTCTGTCATCTCCTTATCTTCCTTTAGCAATCCCTTTATTCCTTTGTCATCCAAAGGCTTCACTGCTTCTCTGGCTGGTTTTCTGCTCCAGGTATATTTTTTAAAAAATGTTTATTGTAGGGTTGCCAGCCTCCAAAGCAGCCATTTTCTCCAGGGGAACTGATCTTGGTCATCAGGAGATTAATTGTAATAGCAGGAGATCTCCAGGGGCCACCTGGCGGCTGGTAAACCTATTCCCACACTATTAGAAAACAGTAACCCAAACTAGATCTTTATGTATCTAGAAATACTACTCTTAGCTTCCAGGTTGGACTGTACCTTGCATCATTAGGAAATTAATCACCAGGGGTCATTTCCTGCAGGAGCGCACAGGAGCGGAGCTCCGGCAGTAAAGAGCCCAGGGGGCGGGCACTTGCAACAAGCCCTGCCCCCTGCTCCCAGCAGCCCTCAGTCAGAGCAAGAAGCAGCCGTGTAAGTTGCAGAGCTCCCCCCGGCCCCCCGGTCTAAAACAGTCCAGTGGCACCTTTAGGACCAAGGTTTATTCAGGTACAAGCTCTCCCTCCCCTGCGAGGACAGATCTGCACGTTCCCCCCCCCCAATAGCTAGCAATCCAAAACAGTCCAGTGGAGCCTGAGCGGTGGCTGTTGCCTTTTGACATACTTCCGGTGATGTCAGTGGGTGTGGCATATGCAAATAAGTTATGCTAATGAGCTCCTGCACCTCTTTTTCTACAAAATGACCCCTGTTAATCACTGAAGGGGGAACATAAGAACATAAGAGAAGCCAATGTTGGATCAGGCCAATGGCCCATCCAGTCCAACACTCTGTCAAACAGTGGCCAAAAATACCAGGTGCCATCAGGAGGTCCAGCAGTGGGGCCAGGACACTAGAAGCCCTCCCACTGTTGCCCCCCCCAAGCACCAAAAATACAGAGCATCACTTGCCCCAGACTGAGAGTTCCTATCTATACCTTGTGACTAATAGCCACTGGTGGACCTCTGCTCCATAGGCTTATTCAATTCCTTCTTGTAGCCGCCACCACTTCCTGTGGCAGTGAATCCCATGTGTTAATCACTCTTTAGGAAGAAGCAAGTCTTCATTTCAGTTTAAATGTCTGGGCCTACAGTTGGGTTGGGCTCTATTCTTTCCATACTATCAGCTCAATTTTTTTGTGACTCAAGGAATGACACTGTACATGTCGAAACTATATGTTGGAGGGAAATATTTTTGACCTTTCCCATCTATGCCCAGTGTTGCCAAGATGAAGTGAAGTAGAAAAAAAGACCTTTCTGACAGACTAATAATAAGAGAGAATATCCCCGCCAGTTGCCCATTACAGGGTCTCTCCTAAATGCCAGCATCTCCTCTGTTTCTCTTGAAACAATCCTGAGAACCTCAGTCACTGTGGTCAACATGGATGGGAAGAGACAAAAACAATTCAAAAGTCTTTTCCTCCTTAAACAGAGCTTGATAGTGATATTGTTTCTTAAAAACAATATGACCTCATTTGTAAAGCAATGCTCACGCTAAACTAGTCAGCTGTTAAATATGCCTAGCACTGTGCATTAAGGAGGGGAGCTTAAACCAGAATTTCAATTATTTTCTGGACACATTTAAAATTGTAATACTTTACCGAGCTGGTGTTATAGTTCATCCAAATTACTCACAAAGTATCATATCAATCTCCACAACTGCTTATTGCTTACAGATCTGAGAAGTTAGCTGAAGAAAGACCCTGGCCGGCGTAATGACCTTCATGCTGGCTTCATGGTTTGATAGGCCAGTGCTTATAACAGCGAAAACCTAATGGTCAGCCTCTGCAGGCTATAATGTTGAGTAGGAAATGAAAGTGGGTTCATTTGGACGGCTGTTTCTTTGGTGTGTTCCCAAAGGAAAGGAAAAGAAGAAAGAGAGAAGCAGTAAAAACGGAATGAAATTAAAGAAACTGCATGGTGGGGTGGGGGGAGAGATTCATCAATATAGTGGCTATTGCACCATCGTTGTGCTATAGCAGTCAGTTTGCAGTTGGGTGGGCAAGCCAATCCAGTTGCAAAAGATTTCTATAGCACAGTAGCACTGTAGCTACTGATGTGTGGATGTAGGCTTGGTGGTGGAAAGTGCCACCAAGTCGCAGCCAAAATATGGCAACCCCGTAGGGTGTTCAAGGCATGGGACAAACAGACGTGGTTTGCCATTGCTTGCCTCTGCGTAGCAACCCTGGGCTTCCTTGGTGGTCTCCCATTCAAATACTAACCAGAGCTGACCCTGCTTAGCTTCCAGGATCTGACAAGAGCAGCCATCCAGGTCAGGGCAGCCATAAGAAAGGAACTAAAAAGTCACACTCCAGTCCTACAAACAAATATCTTTCAAGCCGCTCATCGAAGTAGTCGTTGCATTGACTCCCATGGCTGAGGAAGAGTGCTTGGAACAAGGGTTCTCGGTGGTACCAGCCTCTTCAGTATGCCATTTTTCATCACCTCTGTTGCCTCCATGCAGAGGTGGAGGAGAGAAGTATGTGCCAATCACATACATATACGGTCAGTCACACATAGATGGCCAATTGCTTTATGTACTCTGTACTCTGACTGATAGAAAGGTAGCCACCATAGAAAACAGTGATGAGTGCATGGCTAAATAAATAAATATATTGCTGAATCAGAGTGGAGCCATGCCTTAAAGTGAAAATGATCTTACGTTGAAATCATGTAGTGCAATTCAGTTTTCATCCATTGACATCAATGCATTCAGAGTGCAGCAACTTGTCCGTAGGATCGGAGCATTAATATCTTAAGAAGGGCAGGGGTTGTTGGAAAGCACCATTGCTGCTTTTAAATATTTGTGAGCCTCATACGTCCATCTCCAAGAACAGCGGGGAGAGTCAAAGTTGAACACCGATCCTGTGCCTGACTTGCTGGTATTCAAGGCAAGTTGCAAAACCAGGATCCAACCATTTGTGAAGAACTTATATTGACCATTCCAGAATTTGATCTCTTTCATCATTACTAAGTATCTAAAGAGGCCCCAAAGAATGTATATAATAGTGATTATACTACTAACAGAGGTCATTTCAGGGGGGATCGCGGGGGATCGCAGTTCCCCCGGGTGAGGTATAGGGGCAGGGCACATGACGAAGCCCCGCCCCCTGCTTCCAGCCGCCCCGCTTCCGGCCCTCATTCAGCCAGGAGGAGGCAGGAGAAGAGGGAGGGTAAGTTGCTTCCTCCCTGCCTCTCCCCACCCCTGCCTGCCTGGGGCCAGGGAGGGCCTTCGCGGGGCTTCCTTGCACTCCCGCCGGCCTTGCAGGTCCACCGCCGGGCCCCTCATGGGGCTCGGCAGTGGAGCTTCAAGGCCGGCGGTGGCGGCCGGGACCATTGGGGGCGGGGTGTGTGGCCTTATGACACACTTCCGGTGATGTCAGGGGGTGTGGCATATGCTAATGAGTTATGCTAATGAGTTCCCCTAGCTCTTTTTCTACGAAACGACCCCTGACTAATATTTACAGTGCATATAAAGCATTCAGGATTCCTTACAAACTTACTCCGGGAGGGTGGTGGGAGAAAGTCAATCCTAAAAGATGGTTGTTTTCCAAAGATTACCAAACTGGTTTCTGGATATATATATATTTATATATTACAATTGTTATTGTTTAAATGGTTACAAATGACAATAATAAAGTTAAAAGCATTACAAAAGCAGCGCATTCTAAAAGAAGTAATCCGACACAAACCATATGTAAGCATTTTAATGTAATTGCACCGAAGGTCAGCACCGCTTGTTTTTCTAAGGTGAATAATGCAGTGTTGGGTAGAGATCTAATTTTAGAATAGGAAATGTCATGTCGTATGCAGAATTCTTGACTCTGATAAAGAGTCTCATGGAGAAAATGCTGATCTTACACTGTGTTATTGGACACAGATTCCTTTGCAAAGAATCCAGGTTTGGGAGGGTTTTTTTTTTTCCATTTGTAGATATTTCTCAAGCCAGGTGAATGTGACATGAAGCTTTGCTCTGCCATTCCAGATGTCCACGAGAAAGCGCATATTCTGTGACATCCCTTCAAAAGTTTTCTCCATGTACAACCAAAATATTTAAGTGTTCATAGTCATCCTTCTCGGCCTTCTTATTGTTTAATGGAGAAAGGCATTCCATCGCTTGTAAGACAGCTTCCCGGCCATCCAACACAAACAAATTCTTCAGAAGCATCTTTAATTATTCATTTGGCTCTACTGTTTTTTATGCTACTTTTCATAAATGTTAATCTTTATTATTGCCTAAGCAGTGGGGGGGGGGGGGGAGAAAAAGAAATACCTGTTATTAAATGACCTATCATCCTGACACGAATAAACGTGGGTAGCTATTTGTTTCCCCATCTGTTGGGGTTTTTTTTACACAGTTTCTATCAAACTGAAAGGTATTTTTTTTTAGTAGCTGCTTATTTTAAATGTACAAAACCCTTGTGTGTAATTCCATTAGCTGCCCTACAGCATTGCAATCTACAGTTTCCCCGAGGCTGTTGTGAAATATTGATGAAATCCTTGCTTTTGTGGCTTCCTCTGATACACTAAACAGTTGTCTGATGTTAGTTGAACTTGAATGGATCTGTTCAGAGCTATATCAGCCACGACTTCAAAGGCTGTAAGGCTGTTACATTTTTTTTTAACAAACTGAAGTTTCAAAGCCATACCATGTGGTACTTTAAACACACACGGACGCACACACCAAGTTCATATCAAATAAACCAGACTACTGGCAATATAATGGCAGGAATTACCATTACACACATCCCCCTATATTTACATACATGTGTCCATTTTTATTTGTATATATATACACACACATGCATATACACACATACACCCATGCATACACACACACATACATACATATACACATATATGCACACATACACACACACATGCATATACACACATACACCCATGCATACATACACACATACACACACATATATACACACACATGCATACACCTACACACATATATACACACTAGGAGTAAGGCCCATTGTGGGAAGAAATACAATGAGCTCTAGAAGGAAACTCCAGGTGAGTGTCCCGACTGTGGCTGGTGGGGCGGCAGAGGGAAGGGGAAAATAGAGGGAGGCAAGCCATGTTTATTTCCTTCTGCTTAGCTATAAGGCAGGGCTGTCTCGAGTCATTTTGCTGCCCCAAGTGGGTAGAATGGGAGGACAGCCTCATGGTAACAGGTATGGTTCCCTCCACCCCTGACTTTTGTTGATTTGGGGTTATGCAGTGGCAGCTAAGAGCCAGTTTGGTGTAGTGGTTAAGTGTGCAGACTCTAATCTGGGAGAACTGGGTTTGATCCCCCACTCCTCCACTTGCACCTGGCTGGATGACCTTGGGCAAGGCATAATTCTGGCACAGCTGTTTGTGAAAAAGAGCAGTTTCTGTCAGAGCTCTCTCAGCCCCACCTACCTCACAGTGTGTCTGTTGTGGGGAGGGGAAGGGAAAGGAGTTTGTAAGCCACTCTGAGACTCCTTTGGGTAGTGAAGGGCAGGGTATAAATCAAATCTCTTCTTCTTCTAAGGTAGAAAAGCACCTCCTCCTATGCCATGTCTTCTGGGTTCCAAGGGTCTGGAAAGCAGTTCCATAGCCAGTTACAGGGTTGCCAACTCTGGGCTGGGAAATACCTGTAGATCTGAGGGGTAGAGCCTGGGGAGTGCAGGGTTTGGAGTGCAGAGGGACCTCAGCAGGGTATAATTCCATAGAGTCCATTGCCCAAAGCAGCCATTTTCTTCAGGAGAACTGATCTTGGAGATCTCCAGGTGCTGCCTGGAGGCTGGCAATACTAAGGGGAGGGCCAGACCTGTAGATTTGAGGGGTAGAACCTAGGGAGGGTAGGGTTTGGGGTATGGAGGGACTTCAGCAGGGTATAATGCCATAGAGTCCACTGCCCAAAGCAGCCATTGTAATAGCTGGGAAATTTTCTGTAGGGGAAATGATGTGCTGTGGCTGGGGAACATGGTGATTTCTGGGAGATCTTCAGGCCCCACAGGGAGATTGGCAACTCCAGTGACAGTTTAAGGGAAGATTGGGATATGTATTTTACCTCAGGACACATTCAATGACTCACAACAACAAACTGTTTAGAATGTTAGAGGCAAAGGCCAATCATGTCACATATGCAAATGACCTCTGTGTTCTGACTGGCTATTGGGGGGAGAGGAACAGCAAACTGTTTAGAATATTGGAGGCGAGACTCAGGCAATGCAGCCAGTGGATAGGGACAGCTTCTGAGTGACAGGTCAGGGAGCAAACTGATTTGGGAGCATGTGGAATGTTCGGGAGAGTCCATGACCAAAACAGAATTATATATAAGGAGAGATATGGATATACACATACGTGTATATACACACATGTACCCTACCCTCCCCCAACCCCACCCTCCCCAGGCTCCACCCCCAAAATCTCCAGGTATTTCCCAACCAGGAATTGTCAACCCTACCTGGAACAAGCCCATTTATTTTTGCTATACATTTTCATCACTTTTTCTAGCTTTAAACATTTCTCAAAGCAGCTCGCAAAAAAGAAAGTGTTACCTAGCTCCTGTGTCCTTGATAAGGATCCTTAATACCAAAGAGATTTACAAGGTGCTTCCCTTTGTCAGGGCGGATTGAGCTACATGGGATGCAGTTCTTTCTTCTACGCCACTATTTAAAGACACAGGAACCACAACTGCCCACTTAAGTGTGCTATATACATTTTTAGGCAGGTGGCTAGTGATAATCCACACAAATTGTACCTGGAAGTGATACGGAAAAGTTGATGACTGCTGTTGTTGTTTTTTAAAAATCCCCCCTGCCACTCCAAGCAGCAGAGGGCAACGAAGTTTGCCGGTGGGGGGGGAGACCTCTCACTATAGTGGGAGGTCTGGGAACCCTACCTGCCAGCCATTTTGCCAGTAAGTCTAATGGTAGGCATGTTCCCGCCCGTATAATGTGTAGTTTTTCCCATTGAAGGGAAGCACAGAAGGCACAGTGCTTGTTCAGTTACATCTGCTGGCCACAATGTCAGGCTCCCATGTGCAAGAGATAGTCCTGGCCTCTGGATTTCACTTTTGCTCCTCCAAATATATTCCTTAATGGCACCCGCACAGTTCAAATGACACCTGCCCCCGCCACCACTCTGGGGTGGTCACCCGAGATGTTTCTGAATTTTCTGTCAAGGAACATGTAGCTGGTGTACTGCTGTAAGTCCTCATGGCGATCACGTGGCAGATGTAACATGTCTGACAAGCCAATGCAGGCCATATTTCACCTGAAAGGAAAATGACCATAAAGACACCCCACCCCACCCCCCAAAAAATCTTATTCTTCTTCTGAATACAAAAGGCAATAGCATGTATGGCAGAAAGGAGAGGCAGAAAGAGGAGGAACAGCGCGGAAAGACGGTGGGTACCTTAGAAAAGAGAGTAGCAGGGGAGGGCCTTGGCCTCTATGCCCTGTTTGCCTTCCAGGGCAACCGGTTGGCTGCTAGGTGAAAGAGGATGCTGAGCTAGATGGACCACTGGTCTGACCCAGCAGTCTCTTCTTATATTCTGCAAAGCGATACTGCAGAGACCCACCCTGCTCCCAAAGTTCTGGTGGCAGAAAATGTAGTCACATAGACTTTGGGCTATCATATTTACTCGATCTGTGGAGTTGAAGATATCAAGGTTCCTTTGGAAAGGGGACGATTTGCCCACATTCCGTTTGCCGGTGGGAGCCCACGAAACCTTATTGATCACGCCTATTGTTGATGCATCGACGCAGGCAGACGGGCCGGCTGCCAGCCATCATGTTTGCTGTGGACATAATCATTCAGGGCAGCTGCAGAGTTTGTGGCTCCCAGCTTCTGCCTGGAGGCTCCCCCTTGTGGCGAACAAGCCGACTCTCTTTGGCACAAGTGGGATCTGAAAAGTTTTCCTCCGCACCATGCAGCCCGCTGGAGGATGCTGCGAAAGGGAAACCGTTGTGGGAAGGAGAGCAGAGCAGCTCCTGCCATTCAGAGACATTGCATGCTCGGGATTGCCACAGAATCGCATGACTTGAGCAAAACTACTGGTGTCACTGGGACACCAGCATGGATTAGGATGTGCAAAGTATGCAATGTGTTAGGACAATAGCAATGGTGAGGAGGGTGTTATCTATAGATCAATGATTGTGCATGGTGCCGAAGGAAAATAAGCACTGGTTTCTGCACTGTGGACCTTTCTATTGAAAGAAGAAGGGGGAGAAGAGAGAAAAGAGGGAAATGCACACTTTTTTCATGAACATTGCTTTAGTTCATGCATAACTTTAATTTAATATTGGAGTCAGTATAGAAGCAACGGGTTAAGAAATGAATTCATCTGCCACCGCTGAATGGTGTAAAAGAGGAGGAGGAGGAGATTGGATTTATACCCTGCCCTTCACTACCCGAAGCAGAGCAGTTTACAATATCCTTTCCCCTGTGATACCCTGTGAGGTAGGTGGGGCTGAGAGAACTCTGAGAGAACTGCTCTCAAGAGAACAGCTCTGAGAGAACTTGTGGGTGACCCAAGGTCACTCGAGCAGCTGCATGTGGAGCTGTGGGGAATCAAACCCAGTTCTCCCAGATTAGAGTCCGCGCTCCTAACCACTACACCAAACTGGCTCTCAAAGTTAACATGGAAAGAGGCATTCAGGTGGGTAGCAGTGACATAAATTTGATGAACATACATTTTTATATAATATGTCCCGGTATTCCACTACAAAATGATAAATAAGCTTTTTGTTTCCACTGAGGATCACGAGGAGACACTCCATGCTGTGGTGTCCTTCCTTTAGTCTGGTAGGGACGATTGCTGCATGAGAAATCTACAATGGTAGTGCATACAATGCACACTTCGGTGGTTTAACCCTATTATATTCAATGGGTGTTTGCCACTAGGACTCTAGAGTTAACATGGGGTTTTTTTCTGCCAGGACTAATTTATCTTTTTCTGCAGCTCTTCAAAAATGGGGGGGGGAGTGGGGAGTGAGAGGACAAAAAAAAATGAGATGAATCTGCAACCAGGAACTAAAACAATGAGCCAGGTTAGGAGTTGCCTTGGGACAGCTAATGCAGTTAGACGTTTTCAAGAGAAAGCAAGAAGAAGTGGTCATTATCCATTACAAAAGGGGGGGGGGGGGAGTGGGGAGTGAGAGGACAAAAAAAATGAGATGAATCTGCAACCAGGAACTAAAACGATGAGCCAGGTTAGGAGTTGCCTTGGGACAGCTAATGCAGTTAGACGTTTTCAAGAGAAAGCAAGAAGAAGTGGTCATTATCCATTATCTGCATGAAATATTTTAAAGAAAGAAAGTCTTTTGCCAAAAAAAAAAAAGAAAGAGAGAGAGAGAGAAAAAAAGAGCACAACAAAAGAAGTTTAGAGTTCCTTCCAGGAAACAAAAGAGCCAATATCACTTCTAAGCATTGTGAGATTGCTTTCAAGGCAGTGGTTATTTTAAGGGAAATTGGGCTACATGAATGAAACAAGGATGTTGGTGGTTTTCCATGGATTAGGGCTCTTATTCTGAACAGTGCTTCACTGTCCTTTTTTTGGTCCCAAACTAAATTTTCCAGACTTGGAAAGAGGACTGTATTTTAAGAAATCTTTGCTATATGTGGAAAAAGAGAGTATAACTCCCTGAAAATAGCATTCAGTGGTGGAATTGCTAACAGGAAAAAAAGGTGCATTTAAAATAAAGATGAAGGGAAGAAGGTGGTCTTACTCATTAAAATTCCAAAATGAAAGAATATACACTCAGCCTGCAATCCATTTCAAGTGAAGGACTGTTTTAAGCTGATGAATAGCCTCGTCCAGTGACCTGTTCTGCCAAGTCAAGTGGCTCTGACCTGACAGCCCATGTGGTATAGTGGTTAGGATGCCAAATTAGGATCCAGAAAGTCCCAGTTTCAGATCCTCCCTCTCTGCCAGGGCAGCTTACTGGTTGACCTTGGACTGATCACTTTCTCTCTGCCTAACTTCCCTCGTAGGTCAATTACAAGAATAAAATGGAGGAAGGGAGAACTGAATTTTAGGTCACTTTAGGTCCCCATGGAGGAGAAAAGCAAGGCATCAATAGATCTAAATTCTGAACATGGCCAAATCTGTGGATACTTAAATCCAGAGGTTGGAGCCATGGACAGACAAGGCAATTAGCAGTACTGGAGGTTTATCCTTAAAAAACAACACTGCTGTGCTGCAGACATATAGGACAGAGATGTATTGCTTTCAGAAAAATGTGTGCATGTGTGTATGAACCTTCACAAAATAGTATAGGGATCCTGGATCACCACTTTGTATTATTTATTTATTTTATTGCATTTATACCCTGCCCTCCCCGCGAACGGGCTCAAGGCGGCTCACACAGAAGCCTGGCCTCCTTGGGGCCCGGGGTCACCAGCCGGTGCTGTGACCCCGACCGAAGTGCATATGTGGGGAAATGCGGTCCCTCAGGTATGTCGGACCCTGGCCATGTAGGGCTTTAAAGGTAAGCACCAGCACTTTGAAGCGAATCCGGTATGCTACAGGCAGCCAGTGCAGCGCTTTCAGTACAGGTCGGGTGTGCTCCCAGCTAGGGACGCCCAACAACAACCTGGCTGCAGCATTCTGCACTAGCTGTAGCTTCCGGATTTGTGACAGAGGCAGCCCCATGTAGAGAGCGTTACAGTAGTCTAGCCTCGAGGTGACCGTTGCATGGATCACTGTGGCTAGGTCATTGCGGTCGAGGAAAGGAACCAACTGCCATATCAGCCGGAGATGATAAAAGGCCGATCTGGCAGTGGCCACCACCTGGGCCTCCATCGTTAAAGTAGAGTCCAGGAGCACTCCCAAACTCCTAACCTCCGAAGCTGGCACCAAAGGTGCCCCGTCGAAGGTCGGGAGCGGGAGCCCCAACCCCGATCCGGTCCGACTCAAGCACAGGACCTCCGTCTTCGCCGGGTTTGACTTCAGCCTGCTCAGCCTGAGCCACCCAGCCATGGCTTGTAACGCCCGGTGTAGATCTTCTGGGTTGGAGTCCGATCAGTTAGATAAAAAATCTAACTGATGCTTACCCATAATGCGTTGAGTTCTGCTTTGCACCCAGTCCATCTGCGTCCGAGTGGAATAGCGCATGTAGATTTTTTTTTAAAGACTCAGCCTTGAAGGATGACAGGTAGACTGAGCTCAGCAAAGGAGAAATGAGTTTGCCCCTCCAGTCCCAGAATCCTCATACACTGCAGTGATTCCTATGTGCTGAGCCATGTTGAAAATGGCTGGGGAAATGATACGCCTGCATCTGAATATGATGATCATGATAAGGGGCCAAAGCATTTGTTATAGCAGTGGGACATCACTTGAAAGTGGCCTTCCTGCACCTCTCCCCCTTACCATCTAATCCACTGCCTTCCATAACATGATCATTTCCCTGTCCATTCCAGCAGCCACCAGGTATGTGATATGGCCTTGGTGGTAGAATATGTGCTTTGTACACCTACGTTCTCAAGTTCAGTCTCTACCATCTCTGCGTATAAAAGATACCAGATACCAAGGTTGGTAAAGGGTTTGTGTTTTGTTTTGTTTGTGAGACTCTGGAAGGCCTACTGCCAATCGGAACACATCGAACCGATGGACTAAGGCTCATGATTCGATTTAAAGTAGCCTCACAAATTCCTGAAGGAAGAACGAGGACATTCACATTGTGTTGACTAGGCTCCTGTTGATCCATGCCTCTAAATACTATGGAAAACTATTTTGATCGAATCCCAGGGCAACAACAGAAAAGTAACAGTCTTGACTATCCCTTGGGAGCATTACAGGGTGTATTCACACATGGCACACTGTGCCTTTTCTTATAGAGTAATCCTTAAGTGTGACCCATAAGTGGAAGAGTTATTATTTCAATATTTATATCCCCTTTTTCTCCCTTCCTCCATTTTACCCTCACAACAGCAGCTCTATGAGATGGCTTAGCCTGAGAGACAGCAACTGGCCCAAGGTCACCCGGCTTGCTTATATGGCAGAGTGGGGATTTCAACATGGGTCTCCCAGATCCTTGTCCTCTAACCAATATACCATACTGGCTTATTTCTGCATCTGGATTGTCCTTGCTTGTTCGAGACATTTTCTGTGCAATAAACTGATTGCACCGAATGCCCCTAATTTATGACTTAAATGTTGTTGTCACCATGTGCATGACATATGTAGATTAAAAAAAAAAAGTATGTCACCGTATCAGAATCTCTTCTGCTAATCAAGCATTTCAATGAATTAATCTTCTGCATTTCAATTTATAGGAAGATTTACATACGACAGAAACCTTCTTAAGGAAATCACCAGCACCATACACATTCATGAAACACCACAACTGTCTGTCTGAATTTCAAGAGCTTGGCTGTCTTTACCTAAAATGCTCGGAGCAAATGAAATTATTTAGTGAAAGTGAGCGGTTTAAAATATATAATATTAAACGATGACATTTTTTAAAAAAAACAAAAACATTATTCCGGAGGATTTCACCAGCTCTTGGGTGCATTTGGGATGATGCTTCCCAATCTGCCACCTCCCCACTTTCTCGAGATTGTCTATGTATATAGTGCCGACAAACAGGCAGTTCCAAAAACAAAAGGACTTCTCAGCATGAGTTCCTCTTCTGTAAAGGTTATAGTAAACATGTCAAAGCCTAATTAAGCAGATAATTTCATCTGTGTGGCGGGGGAGGGGGCTATAGAGGGCTGCCTTCTATCCGTCAGGCTGTTGAAGAGAACAAAGAATATAACAACCGACACACATTGTCTGGTAGTGGTAAGAATGAGGCTCAACAGGCCTTAAGCACGACTAGTTTATTGTCTCAGAACACAACCAACAGGAAAACTCCACCCACATTGGCTTCTCCTCCAAACCACAGGAGCTGAAGAGGTGCAAACATCCCCAACTCAAAGATATCGTCCTGATATACATAACAGAAGAAATTAGAATGAGACAAGAATTGGCTTACAAATGGGGCTGAGATCCATGCGGGATTGAAAACAAGTGGAATACAAATCTTAATGGTTTGCTTGGCATAGGTTCCAGGTTCAGTCCTTGGGATTCTCCAGTTTGTCGTAAGAATGCACCTGTAGCACTTGACAGTCCAAAACTGACCCTGTATAAAGTGTTACCTGCACCTCTAGGTTCATAATGGTCTGGTGAGTGCCCCTTACCAAGGCGGGTAGAATGTTAAAAGAAAGTTAGCTGGAATGCAATACAAGGTTATTTAAACAATAAAATAGTTTATTAGCTAAAGACATGCAAGAAATACAAAACAGAATACGTACTTCAAAAGAAAAAAAGACAGTCAGTAGTTATATATATAGAACAAAGATTTCCCCATGCAGCAGAAGCTTCTGGACTGGCCCAGAGAGATCACGAAAGGCAAAGCCTTCTCTGGATCTCTGAGAGTCAGTCCAGAAATGAAGCTTCTGGCCTTTTTTTTAAATACCATATTGGTCCCATACATTTCAATAGAGCCACAGAAATTATAAACTACAGCAATTAATCTAATTGCCATGTTAATGTGGGCCATCAGAGCCTAGGATATGTTCACACATTCCAGAGGCAATGTGGCACCCTGATGCTCCTTTGCAAAACAATGCAAGATAGCATTCAAATCTCTAAATGACAAAGACAAGAATGTTACAATTTCAGGATGTGCTTTGTTCCCTTGACTCAGGTCAGACAGCCAGGCACTGTTTGCTGGCTGGAGGTGCGATGTGGGTTTCTGCATGCAGGCAAGCCTTTATTATTGCAAATACTCTGGCTTCCTTGACTTAATGGCAGGTGCATACCAATCTTTTATTTCTTAAATGTTTCCAAATTCTTTAGGTTTATGAACAATGTAATGCAAATGTGGGTTCTTGTGTATGATGGAGGAAAGATATCTCTTGAGACAAAGGCCTAGCAAAATCATGTTGGGGATCTTGTTCACTGTGCTGCTTGGAAAGTTACAGAAATAGAGGAGAAAAGAAACACCATGATTTCTTTATAAAATTAACTGTATAAATGGGGTTTAAATTTTCTGAACCAACTATTTTATTTTTCTCACAACACAGTTAAAAAATCAAGTTGCCCTGACCTGGATAGCCCAGGCAAGCCCAATCTTGTCAGATCTTGGAAGCTAAGCAGGGCTGGCCCTGGCTAGTACTTGGAAGGGAGACCTCCAAGGAATACCAGGTCCATGATGCAGAGGCAGGTGATGGCAAGCCACCTCTGAACATGCCTTGCCTTCAAGCCCCACTAGGGGTGAAAAGTCACTATGACTTGATGGCAATTTTTTTTAAAAAAAAAAAGAATCAAGGGGTGGCTCTAAATGATACCTGATTACAGTGGAAAAGCAAGAGTACAGGGGGAATCACGATCCATCCATGGTAGAGTTATACTCTAGTGCATCCGAGGAAGTAAGCTATGCCTCGCAAAAGCTTATGGTGGAATAAATGCTGTCAGTCTTTAGCGAACCACTGGACTCCTGGCTTATTCTGCTGCTACAGAATAACTCAGCTACTCATCTAGAATTATTGCCCCAATGGATGCCCTTCTCCCTGTTAGTTGCTCCCAGATCACTGGCTGAAAACTCTGCCAGTGCGATCAAAGCAGTTTGCATAGTTCTGAACCACAGCCACAATGGTGTCCAGGCTGGATGTCTATCATGGGTGTGTTTCTCATCCTTGGACTCTGCCATAACCATAGGGGTGTACAGTTGATATACAGCCTTAGTGGCACAAGAACAACCGTATGAGAAATGCCTCCTATGCTATGTACTTATTATTTAAAGTGGATCTTCAGTGCTAAGACTGTAGGGTTGACAGACCCCCGCCAAGGGAGGGGAAAACCCCACTCTTGTGGGGCGCTTCCCCACCAACAGCCAGCTGGCTGGCAGGGGGAAATCCTGCCACCAGCTGGCCAAAAGGTGATGTGATGATGTCACCCGGAAGTGATGTCATCATGACACCAACATTGCGCAGTGACACTCTAGTTTTTGGGCAAAACTCTATGGTAAAATCAGCTACAAACCACAGAGTTTTGCCCAAAAACTAGAACGCCACCACCCCGACGTCGGCAACATGATGATGTCACTTCCAGGTGATGTCATTGCACCACGTCAGATTACAATGTAAGTCTGAAAGGATTCTCCATGTGAATGTACTCTTCTGTATGAGATCTTTCAGTCATTCTTATGCCATATCAGTTTAATGTTCCAAAGACCATTTGTGTAATCAAGACTGTTGTCTGTAGGATAAGTGCTTGTGTGTGGAGTGGGGATTTCTAAGTTTTTATTTCTGTGCATTGATTGCAATCTTTATGCCTTCTTTACAAAAAAAAAATTTCTGTGTGCCCTATTAGAAACATGTCCTGTATTTTTTATAGCTTTGGTAGTACAGGGTTGTTGTTGGTTGTTGTTATTTTTTAAAAATAATCTGTACAGTGTTGGAGAAAATAGTCCACCTGTTGGTCAATTTACATTTTCAAAGTATTCTTATTAGGATTAGTGGTTCCTCAGATTATGGGAGCCTTGTGCTCTCAGGATGTTCCATATGGGACGTGCGCTTAGTGCATGGGTAGGATTCCTCATGAGTAAGCCGTCAGCATTTCATCCTATCTGTGAGCATCCTGAAACGATTTTCTTAGCCGATTAAACATTGTCATATTCCTGGACCTGCATCGTCTGCAGAAGCAAGAGAATTAGGGCAAGATGCTTTCACTCCTTGGCCGGTTGTCATTTTCTGGAGTTGGATAATATCCATTTGATCACATCATTTTAATGGGACTTAAAATGGTCTCACAGATTAATTTTATCACTATTCTATTAAGGGATGGTTAGCACTTCCCTATTGCGACAGGAAAATTATTAACTCGGAATCTCTGGAAGTTACAAAGAATTATGATCATCTGCCAACAAAAAAACTGGCAAGCCTCACCAGCTTTTTCTCGTCTTGTGCTAACAGTCTATAAAGTAGAAGGTTAAAGTGAAATCCTGTAGGGGAAGCAAATGCCAGATCTAGAGAAACGAATGTGTAAAATGCTCTTCTCTAAGTTGATATTTCACATATTGCTATTCCTTTTTCAGGTTACGTCCAAGAAGATGATCTGAAAGACGATGAAGACGTAAAAGAGGAAGAAGAGGACGATGATGAGAGCAATTCGACCACTCATCTTCAGGGCAGCAATGACCCTGGCACAGACGAAGAACACGACGTGGGCCCTGATCCGAAAGGGAGCTTTAGCTACCAGAATTCGCCAGTCAGTCATATCTCCAACCAGGATGTTGAAAATGAATCGCTGTTAAGTGATGCCAGCGACCAGGTGGCAGACATCAAAAGCCTTTGCTCTAGGGAGACACAGGACTCCAAAGCCAATGCCCAGCCCAAACTTCCCAGCGAAGCACATAGCTGCATGGATAAAATGACCGCCGTTTATGCCAACATCCTTTCAGACTCTTATTGGACAGGCTTAGGGTTAGGACTCAAGCTGTCCAATTCGGAGAAGAGGGGGTGTGACCACAGAAACGGGGCGAGCAAAAGCGAGTTTGATTGGCATCAGGATGCCTTGACCAAAAGCCTGCAGCAGAGCTTACCCACCAGGCCTGTCTCGAAACCAAACCTTTTTAGCTCTGTGCAGCTGTACAGGCAGAGCAGCAAGATGTGCGGGACTGTATTCACAGGCGCCAGTCGGTTCAGGTGCCGGCAGTGCAGTGCGGCCTATGATACCTTGGTGGAGCTCACAGTCCATATGAACGAGAGCGGTCATTACCAAGATGACAACCATAAGAAAGACAAGCACAGGCCTACGAGCTACTCCAAGCCCCGCAAAAGGGCCTTCCAGGACATGGATAAAGAAGACGCCCAGAAAGTTTTGAAATGCATGTTCTGTGGTGACTCCTTTGATTCCCTTCAAGATCTAAGCGTTCATATGATCAAAACAAAACACTACCAAAAAGTGCCTTTGAAGGAGCCAGTCCCTACCATTTCTTCCAAAATGGTCACTCCCGCGAAGAAACGTGTCTTCGACATCAACAGGCCTTGCTCCCCAGACTCTACCACCGGGTCGTTTGCAGATACCTTTTCTTCTCAGAAGAATGCCAACCTGCAGTTGTCATCTAACAATCGCTATGGTTACCAGAACGGTGCCAGTTACACATGGCAATTTGAAGCATGCAAATCACAGATTCTGAAGTGCATGGAGTGTGGGAGCTCACACGATACCTTGCAGCAGCTGACGACACACATGATGGTCACGGGTCACTTCCTGAAAGTCACAAGCTCGGCCTCAAAGAAAGGAAAACAACTTGTTTTGGATCCCCTAGCTGTAGAGAAAATGCAATCGCTCTCTGAGGCACCGGCTAGTGACCCCCCACTTTCCAAACCTTCCGGTAATGCAGCTACAGAGCCTGCAGCTCCTGCTTCAGAGCTGAAAAAAGAAAGCAAGCCAAGTAAACCTGAGGAAACAAATAAAGATGAGAAAGTAGTAAAGAACGAAGATTATGAAGACACCCTCCAGAAGCCCATGGATCCTACCATGAAGTACCAGTATCTTAGAGAGGAAGATTTAGAAGATGCTTCAAAAGGCGGTGGAGACATCTTGAAGTCTTTAGAAAATACAGTCACCACGGCCATCAACAAAGCTCAAAATGGAGCCCCTAGTTGGAGTGCATATCCTAGCATCCACGCAGCTTATCAGCTCTCCGAGGGATCTAAGCCTTCCTTGCCAGTGGGGTCCCAAGTTCTCCAAGTCAGGCCAACTGTTACAAATAAGCTGAGGCCTATTGCGCCCAAGTGGAAAGTGATGCCTCTGGTTCCCGTCTCAACTAACATGCCCCAATGCACTCAAGTGAAGAAGGAGGCAGATGCCAAAAAGGAAGTGCAAAAGGACTACATCAAAGAGGGGAACAAAGTGGATGCGACCCCAAACAGTCAGAATGAAGGAGAATCTCTCCCTCAAGACGAAGTATGTATAGAACCCAAAAGGTCAGATCCAAGTCCCTTGAAGGAGGAGGACACCGCAACAGAAGACGAGGAGAAAGAAAAAGAAAAGGCAAAGGAGCCAGCGACACTGTCTCTCAGCAACGGGTGTGCTGCCCCTAATCACTCCCCCGACTTGCCTTGTTTAAACCCACTGAGCGCCCTGCAGTCTGTGCTGAACAACCACTTGGGTAAAGCAAACGAGCCTTTGAGACCTCAGTCCAATTCCAGCCCCACTTCGAGTTCGGTCTCTGTGTTCCATAAGCCTAATTTAAGCATGATGGAGAAGCCGGTTTTATCTCCCACCCCGACACCGCCCAAATCTGCAGGTGTGACCTCCAGGCGTTACCTGTTTGACAACAACGACCAGCCGATAGACCTAACCAAATCTAAAAGCAAGAAAGAAGCATCTGCTCAAGCACAATCTTGCACCTCCCCGTCTCAGAAGCATGCACTGTCCGACATCGCAGACATGGTCAAAGTCCTCCCCAAAGCTACGACACCAAAACCTGCTTCCTCATCTAGGATCCCACCGATGAAACTGGAAATGGACATCCGGCGTTTCGAAGATGTCTCGACGGACGTCTCCACTTTACACAAAAGAAAGGGAAGGCAGTCCAACTGGAATCCTCAGCACCTCCTCATCTTGCAAGCCCAGTTTGCTTCCAGTCTCTTCCAGACGTCCGAAGGTAAATATTTATTGTCGGATTTGGGGCCTCAAGAACGCATGCAAATCTCAAAATTTACCGGACTGTCCATGACGACCATCAGCCACTGGTTGGCCAATGTCAAGTACCAGCTCAGAAAAACTGGAGGGACCAAGTTTTTGAAAAACATGGATAAAGGGCACCCCATCTTTTATTGCAGTGACTGTGCATCTCAGTTTAGAACCCCATCAACGTACATCAGCCATTTAGAATCCCACCTAGGGTTCCAAATGAAGGACATGAACAAGTTGGCTGTGGAGCAGCAAACCAAGGTAGAGCAAGAAATCTCCAGAGTTTCAGTTCAGAGATCTCCCGAGACAATAGCTGGGGAAGAGGACACAGACTCTAAGTTCAAATGTAAGTTGTGCTCTCGGACATTTGTGAGCAAACACGCAGTAAAACTTCATCTAAGCAAAACACACAGCAAGTCACCAGAACACCATTCACAGTTTGTAGCAGAAGTGGATGAAGAATAACTCCTAAGGTATGCATGCCTTAACTGCACAATGGGTTTCAATCTTATGCTTGTAACAGGGGCCTCCTAAAGCACTTCTGCCTTTTTTTAAAAAAAACAACAACCCTGTAACATGGATCAAAGTTGCCAGTTTCCTTTCGGGCAAAGGCACCTTGGTCTGTGCCTGCTTTACGGAGGGGAGAAATTTAACAAGCACGCTTTCTCCCGTGGCACCATTTCTATGATATATTTTTTGTGCATTTCAGATGGTCAGACTCCTGTTAAAGGTGCAGGAACCTTTGCTGCAAAAAGATCTGGCAACCTTGCTGGCTGTCAATTCCGTGTCCCTGTCTAGTTAACCCACCCATTAACCTTGCATTTGAAAAGCAAAGCATGGCGGACACTTCACTCTAATGGCTTCTATTGAAACTGTTATCGGCTTGTGATATTTTAAGCCTCTGTGTCACCGTTATCCCTAGTCTGCACGTACAAACAGGAGACACAGTACCAAGTTGGACAAGGGTTTTGTGTATTTCCAGTGTACAGTTTCAGACCTGGGATCTCTCTGTTTTATTATTATTATTATTCCTTTTAAATTTTCGACCTTAAAGCATTTCTGACTTCATTGTCCATTGCTGAAAGTGCATCAGATATGTTTTAGAGAAGAACATCATCTCCACACTGTCAATTCATTCGCCTCATACCTTATTATGAGAAAATGGTATGGGGAAGGTCTGTCACACAGTAGGAGTATATATTTTGCATGTACAAGCCCCCAGGTGTATTCCCGGGCATTCCCCAGCTGAAGAATTTCAGGTAATAGAACTGGGAAAGGCTGAGTGGAATTCCAACTGACAACAGATGCCCGTCAAGGTAAACAATAGTAGGTTATGTGGACAAAGGGTCTTAGATTCCATGATAAATCTCCTCTAATGAAAAGCATTCCCATCACTCCGATAGGACTTCCTGACTTCCCCCTCCAGCTGCCGTCCAAAGAGATTTCTGAAATACTGTTCCTGGGGTACAGGGATCCCGAGGAACAATGTGACGTTTGGAGGGGTCAGAAGTCAGAATCAACAGATACGAACTTCCCCGTTAGCTTACATGTATCCCGGTAGTGTAAAATGGCTTTTTTTGCATTCATATGACATGGAAGAGTGGTTCTGGTCTCTTTTGAAAGGGAACCCTCTCTCAATGTGTCCCTAAAAGACTGCAAAGAAGCGAAGCCCTATTTAAAGTTTGAGTTCAGTGGCACCTTTAAGACCGACAACGTTTTGTTCTGGGTACTAAGAACATTACTCAAATAGCTAGGTGTTGGAAGTTGGAAGGAAGAGCCCCAACTTAAAGAGATACCTGCGGAACCAGGCAGGTATCAGCAGGTTGGAAAATGGTACAAGCATGAAAAATAATCCACTTTAGACATTCCAAAGGAGCAAGGAGAAGAAGGAACATGAGCGGATTTCTTTTCTTGTAATGCGTTTAAACAGTTTTCTATGTTCCAGGCAGCTGAAAAGGAAAATAAACTCCTAAAAGATAGTTACAGGGCACCCTGACCTGGATAGCCCAGGCAAGCCCGGTCTCATCAGACCTCCTTGAAATACCAGAGGCGGGAGGCGGGGGCAGGCTTGAATCAGCCACCTCTCTGAATATCCACACACATGCACACACACATGCACATGTGAAAAATACCAAACCCCCACCCAAGATAGTTACAAGGCATAAAAGGGTAAAAATCCTCCTGTGAACATATTTGGATCACATTTTCTTACATCTCTAGGTACCGTCCAAAAGGGGGAAGCACATATTCTCCCCTCCTCTGTACGAAGCTCAGAATTGCTGGGAGTGGAAGTACAAGCCACACTTCCTCTTTCGCCACTTCTTTCAAACACCCAAAGTGGCTTTACGTGGGTTTCAGTGTCCAAATTTATGCCAAGCTTATGGCTCCTGCAAAGGCAACCTAAGAGCTCATTGAGAGTCAAGGAACTCTCAGAGGCCACGTATACAAATAAATGATGTGTAGTCTCTGCAAGGTAATTGTCCATTCGATATTTTGTCACCTATATTCATATTCAAGGACCAAAAAAAAAAATGACTTCATCATCTGGGAATTTTTATTGGCTGCAGCTTGAACATTCCTAATCTGCAAAATGTGAAGTCTCTGTAACTGAACTGTAAAACAGACCAAACTACAGGGGAAAATCTGTATGTCAAAAGCATTGGTCATTTAGTGATTATACAGCCTCACAGAATGATTTGTGGAATTCCTTTGTCACATATAAAAGTAATAAATTCCTTTGTCACATATAAAGTATAGAAGTCTTGCTTTTTGCTTATTTTGCCAAATCTCGGCATCCTGTGCATCACTCCTTTATTGGATTTGCCCAAAAGGAAGACTGGTCCCCCACCCCCAGGTGTGCCATCAAAAAGAGGGAATCATCTTACCTTCCTACCCAAGTTAGAAGTACGTACAAGCAATAAGAGCTTTAGGGCAGTTATCTTATATTCAGGTTCATCTTCCTTTTGGGTAAATGTTGTATTTAAACAGTTTATATCCTCCAGTCTCCAGACACTGACCAAAGTGCAATCCCTTCCCCAGATAACTGGAAGCACCATATCACTGTGCCAACTTTGGTGTGAAGCTCTGGAACCTGGCCCGTAGCTAACATGGGGCCTACGGGGCCCAGCCCCCTAGTGTTTCATCTGGGCCCCCTCCCTCCTGGGCTGCCCCCAAAGTGCTCCAACTTACCATCTGCACTGTACTTCCATTTAATTAGCTGGTGGGCCCCCTGAGGCCCCCTCCCAAAGAATTCCCTAGCTACGGGGCATTTCCCACTACTCAGAATTCGGCATGATGTAGGGTCACCAGCTCTGGGTTGGGAAATACCTGGAGATCTGGGGGTGGAGCCTGAGGAGGGCGGGGTTTGGGGGGAGGGGCTTCAGTGCTAAAGCAGTCCACATGCTAAAGGAGTCCACGTCCTAAAGCAGCCATTTTTGTCTAGGTGAGCTGATCTCTGTCACCCGGAGATCAGTTGTAAAAGCATGAGATCTTCAGCCACATCCTGGAGGTTGGCGGACCTAGCATGATGAATTCCACAGAAGAATGTGCCCCTCCATTTGCTTTGGTGTAGTGGTTAAGTGCGCGGACTCGAATCTGGGAGAACCGGGTTTGATTCCCCACTCCTCCACTTGCACCTGCTGATGTGACCTTGGGTCAGTCACAAGCTCTGGCACAGCTGTCCTTGAAAAAGAGCAGTTTGTGTCAGAGCTCTCTCAGCCCCACCTCCCTCACAGGGTGTCTGTTGTGGGGAGGGGAAGGGAAAGGAGTTTGTAAGCCGCTCTGAGACTCCAAGTGAAGGGCGGGGTATAAATCCAATCTCTTCTTCTTCTCCTTCTTGTTTTGATCATTCCTGGTCTCCATTGTGTAGTCTGACTACTAACATCTAGATTTTGTGCAGTGAATGGTTTGAAGTGTGCAGCAAGGAGGGGGACAGCCGGAATCATGCTCTGTGGCACAACCAGACGCAAACCCGGCCAGGCCTGAAGTGATGTGTGGCTACCAGCAGCGGTGCAGTTGCCTTCCTCCCCATCTCTTTCAAGAATAAAGGAAAGGAACCAATGTAGTCAGGGGCAAAGAGAAGACAGCAGATATGGATGGTAGTACCTCCGTCACAATTCTGCCCAGAAGTCATGGTGCTCCCTCCCATTGCTTCTGGAAGGGTAAAAACCCCCTCCAACAAAGCAGAGATAAAAGAAATGCCGGTGGCTCCACCCCAGTACAGAGGACAGAGGGATATGAGCCCAAAGATGACAGTTTCTCAGATCCTATAAAGAGGCAGACCAGGAGAGACATCAGGGGGGAACAAAGACAATATGACCCCAGCGCTTGTCATGAAGACTTGCATTGCATCACTAATGATGAATGGAGAATCTTCCTCCTGAAACCAGAGAAAGAGAGAGAGATGGGGTTTGAGATTCTCTCCCGCCCAATCTTGGTCTATCCTACTCCTCACCAGCCTAGAATACATAACAAAATGAACTGAGGTAGCACGAAGTTAGTGTTTGCTGGACTGTCCCCACAAAATGAACTGAGGTAGCACGAAGTTAGTGTTTGCTGGACTGTCCCCACAATGTGCGCAAATGTTACTAGTTTGTGTTCAAAAAACGAAGAGATAAATAACTCAAGAATGCACTTGCATCTAATGTTCATGAATATCCTACATAGGCTGGTGCATAATTAATTAAAAAAAAACTGCTTAATGCCAAAACCTGACAAATCATGATTTTAAATTAATAACTTTGCATGCACCCTGAAAGTCAGCATAGACCCTTGCAGCTGAAGGACATAGATTCAGGAGGACTGGGCAGATGTTCTGCAGATAATATACAGGGTATACAGTAGGGGGAAAGGCAACAATGCTAGGGGAAATGGAAGGCAGTAGGAAAAGAGGAAGACCTAACCTGAGATGGATGGACTTAATCAAGGAAGTCACGGCCTGCAGCTTGCAAGACCTGAGCAAGGCTGTTAAGGATAAGACGTTTCAGAGGTCATTAACTCATGGGGTTGCTATAAATCAAAAGTGACCTGATGGCACATACTCACGCACACACACAATAGGGGTAGACCTTGTCTAGCGTGGGTGGAATGGTGCTCACAGCAATGAATTTCTCCTACCTCCCCCTCCAACTGCAGCCTGCTGTGCTACCAGGAACCATGCCTTTTGGGGTCAACGGACACCTAGAATAGCACAGGGGTGAAATGGGCAGGGGTCGGTTCACCACTTGCCCCCTTTCCACTGGTGGGTAGGGTAGGGTTTCCCCCCTGCCATTTTCTGCAGGCGGTGTCCTAGATTAATTGTGTGAGTGGTCAGCCTAACCTATGTATTACAGCTGTTAGGTAGACTCTGTGTTGCGATACATGTAGAATGCCTGTACTCAAGGGCAGTTCCCCCTTCATTCCAATAGAGCCATCCAATTTATGAGAGCAAAAGAGAGTGCCCAGTGTGGAGTTGTTTTCTGTCGCCCCAGAAGATCGGACCAGAACCAACGGGTTGAAATTAAATCAGAAGAGTTTTCGGCTATAAACTTTAGGAAGAACGTCCTGACACTTAGAGCGGTTCCTCAGTGGAACAGGCTTCCTCGGGAGATGGTGGGCTCTCCTTCTTTGGAGGTTTTCAAACAGAGGCTAGGTGGCCATCTGACAGCAATGTGGATTCTGTGAACTTGGGCAGATCACAAGAAGGGAGGGCAGGAAGGGTTGCCCCAGTGCTTAGTTCTTGTGGCCCTTTCTTACACACCCAAAGAAATGCTGATTGCCACTTTGGGGCCAGGAAGCAATCTTAGGCTGCGGTCACACAGAGCATTAGCCACGCTACAGAGACGGAAGATAGGCAGATTTTCTGGGCGTGATCACACCGCAATATCTGGGAAGCATAGAACTCCCGTAGCTAACCCGAGGCTTCCTGCCGAAGATGTGGTGTAAAAAACTAGTACCTCCGAGGTACTAGTTTCCGGAAACTGTGGGGGAAGGGCGGGCGTCTGATCGCGTTTCCGGTGATAGTTCGTGGCATCTGGCGCCCACCCATGTCCTGTCGCAAAAGGGTTTTTTCCCCCAAGTCTCCACGGGATGCGCACACGCACCCAACGGCGCATGCGCACACTTCGGTTTAAAAAAACTACAACCCCGGGGGCTGGACTAGATGACCCCGGAGATCCCTTCCAACTCTATGATTCTAAGTCAGCTCCGGCCAGCAAAATGAGCAGGAAAATCTTTGTGGCCATCAAAACCCATTTGCCTCAAAGGAGAAGCCTCAAGGAGGCAGCCACTACAAATAAGATTGTGTGCGTCAGACTTTGCCCAGTCCTTTTATCTCAGTGCCTTTCTTCCTAAATCCCCTGAAATGGGATTCCTGATTTGGTTAGCACAAGTCATGGGCATCTCTGATCTGTGTTTGAGCCGCAGTGTTGTACAACGGCTACTGTGAAGCAGCAGGGAAAGCGTTTCTGCTCGAGGGTGCTTAAACATAATACCCCCAACAGCAAGGATAGTGTGGAAGAAGATACAAACCTGCAAGTATTAAAGAGTCACTTCCTTGGGGTGGGGGGTGGGAGCGGTTTACAACCAACCATAACTATTCGAATTTGACAGCAGCTCTGTCTCTGTGCCGATTGTGCAAGAGTCACAGTGAAAGCCTTGTGCTCTAGTTTGGATCATACGCAAACACAGATTGCCAGCTGATCATGGAGAAGAACAGCCTTTAATCACAGAAGTCAGCAGGCAAAGCTTTTCACAGTACGCTAGACCCTTGCCATTTGTGGGGAATCCATTTCCAGGTTCACTGTGCATGGTGAAATCTGTGGATATCGGGAGGCTGGGGATCTGCTGCCCCTCGGGTTGCCAACCTCCAGGTGGGGCTGGAGATCTCCCAGAATTATAACCGATCTCCAGATGACACAGATAGCTTATTCATTTATTATGTATTTATTTAAACTGTTTATTCCACTTCTCCTGGGGGAAATGGCTGCTTTGGAAGGTGGACTGCACAGCATTATACCCTACCAAGTTCCCTTCCCTCCCTAAAACCCATCCTCCGAGGCTCTGCCCTCAAGTCTCCAGGTATTTCTGAACTCAAAGGTGGCAACCCTAGCTGTAGGGTTGCCAGCTCTGGGTTGGGAAATAGCTGGAGATTTGGGGGGTCCCCCTTCCAAAGCGGCCATTTTCTCCAGGTTGCCTGGAGATCAGTTGTAACCCCAGGACAGAGGACAGAGGCTCCAGCCAGCACCTGGAAGCTGGTAATCATACCCAGGTGCCTCCCAATAGCAAGACAACAACATTTACCACAAAATGTAATGATGTAATGATTACGACGATCGACTGAAACGAAAAAATGGGGGGAAAACTCAGCCCAAAAGAAGAGGACAAAGGAAAACAAAAACGATGTCATAGTGGGAGTAAAAACAGGCTGGAAATGGTACAGTAATACCAACCAAGTGGTAACAAAGGAGCATTTTATTCCTGCTCGTCACCTTTTCCTCCACTTTCCCAAACTCTGCTTCAGTTGCTTTCATTGTCCCTGCCGGAATGTGGTCAAGCTGCGGACCGTAAACAAGGGAAACGGCAAGACACAAAGCGACAAGGGCCAACCGTAGGGAAATGAACAGTGTCCCCTGCTAAAGGCAAGTTAGTGTTAAAGGTGGCCCTTATGAGGGCAGAAAGGTGGGATATAAATTTTGTGAAATAAACAAACAAGCAAATCAATGTACAGGAGCAGAGTCTAGGAAGAAAACCGTTGGCAACCGGCTGCGAACCGGAAACACCCATTTCTCCCCATTTGCACTGGCATAGTCCAAAGCTACAAACAAAAGTGTAGCACTTCTACTGATGAACTGACTCTGGGATTTGGCTAAGTGGCGTGATTATCATTGTAGTGCTATTGAGAAGATCCAAATGATGACTCGCAGCTGCACAAGGGTCCCTTAGTAGAAAAGGTAATGATGCTGTCTTTGGACACTTATGCAGTAAAACAGAGTCATTAAAAAGCTAATAAAAAAGGCAATGAAAACACACTCAAAGCGAACTCGTTTTAAAGAGCTGGTTTCCAGATATACAGTTTTGCTGCATTACTATAACTGGAACATTTGAAAATTCAAAAAGTCCATTAGTTCCCTCACGAGGACTAGATTTGCACCTTACTATTATGATTCCACAATTTAAAATTCCACATACTGGATGATAAAAGAAGTTTTAGAAGGGGGTGGGGGTTAAAAGGAGAAAATTGTTTTGTAGCCTTTTTTCCTCTGGTGAGATTTAAAAAAAACAAAACACAATGTTGATGTTTGCGAGTTGTATGCATCTTAAATATATTGAGACAAACAAATAATTTGGGTGCTGGCCAGAAAAAGGCATCTGCTCAGATAGATGAAAATAATCATTTTAAAAGGCCTTATAGCTTAGGGTATAAGAAACACTAGAGATGTAGCAGCTAAGATATACCACTGCAGCCAAATTATAAACAGATTCTTTAGCCAGAAGTTAATTTCAATGTTATTTCTGGTAAATATGCTTAGGATGGCAGCCTTAGTATGCGAAACACCCTACCCTTACATAGAACTTAACATTCTTCAGCATTTAGGAGACAGGGATGCAAAATGGGATGAAATGAAAAAGAGCAAATCCTGGATTTCTTTTTCAAACATGCCATCTCTCCAATTACTCAATTGCCAGAATTACCCCTGCGGTGTAACTCTAAAACGAGTCGTTGTCTCCAGTAATTTTTGGTACTCCAAACTTGTTAGTTACCTATTTGCTACACAATTACAGTTGATCTATTCCAGTGTGCTGTATCTTAGTATCTTGTAAAGAATCTACTTAAATGTCCATGCAAGTACGAATGGATGGTTATCTGGAACTGTAATTTCAGTTGGTATGCATCACAGCACAAATTCTGTGAAATGATGAGCTGTTTTGAATAGCATTGTATAGATTTTATTATATATATTTTTTCAAGCTCGAAAGCTTGACGGAATTCTTTAAAGCTGTGCTAAAAAGAAAAAGAAAATACTCCAAAGCTGATATTTCCTTGGAAGCTGGAAGTAAATTTTGCTTGCATTAAGGAGTTGCTAAATGTGCTAACAAAAATACTAACAGGAAACATCGACTGGTACGTACAATCATTTTAGAATGCTGACAAATATTTGGAAATCGCAAATTAAGCATGAGGGATATTGTGGTATTTGAAATGTGGAAGACTTACCTCTGTTCTACACATTAAAATATATCATCTTGAAAAGCTAGACAGATATTTCTGAACTAAATGTCAAAATCTTCTCAAAACAACCAACTGTCAAATTTCTATTTCCCTTCCTCCTAAATTCCACTGTCATCTTTTGAGCATTGAAGGATATTTAATAATATTATGGAATAGTGATCTTGAATACATTTTTAACAAACCTAATATAAATATGAGTGTTTTTCTCTTACATATTCCTCTTTCTTTCTCTTTTTCTGTGCTTCTCACAGGTATTTGCATTTTGCATTATAATAGAACATTATGCTGGACTTAAATCAGCTTTACAAAAAAAAAAAAAGTCACCCTTTCAGTTTTAGTCAGTTGCCTCCCCTTTTTTGCTATATCTAGAAGCTGTTGAATATCAGAAAGTGAGATGCTATAAAGAGTTTCTTTTAGCATTCAGCTTTAAAGATATTTATTCTTTTCTGAATCTTCATTAGTAGGCAAATTCTAGCTTCAGTTTTGTAAGAAAAATATGTGTACAGTAGAAGAGCCATTATCTGAACTTCTGTTATTCAAATTTCGTAAATTCATTGTGATCCACACCATGTAGCATAAAGACCAAGTCTGGGAAGGTAACGTCAGTGCCTTTTTTAACATACTAAATAGGGAATCGTGATCCCTCTGGTCCCACCTTGTGAAGGCTCCTCCCCCCCAAAAAAATGATAATAACAAAAGTAAAATAAAGAAATGTAATCACGCTGGTTACTATGCTTATTCTTGCATACTGTCAGCTGTCTATATTGATCGTACTTCCTGATCAGCACAGTGATTGATTTATTTCTTATTGTAAAATGGTAGCTGGTAAGTATGATTCTTCCTGACCCAGATGGCCCCGGCTAACCCAGTCTCATCAGATCTCAGAGGCTAAACAGCACCAACCCTGGTTAGGACTTAGATGGGAGACAAGCAAGGAATTCCAGGGTCACAACGCAGAGGCAGGCAATGGCAAACCACCTCTGAACGTCTCATGCCTTGAAAACCTTATAAGGTCGCCATAAGTAAGCTGTGACTTGGTGGCCCTTTACACCGCCCAGTATGACTCATGTGTCAGTGTATTCAGTTACTTATAGTTAAATTTAATTTCAGATTTATGGTTGGGCCCCAATGGTCTGTGACAAAGGGGCCCCCTAGAACAGTGTGCATCCCCAGTCAAAATCATTTTTAAAAGGCTTTGGAAAGCATTCTGAAAACCTCCATCTGGTAGTCATGTGCCCCACATTCAGACGAATGGAATTCACTGCCACATATGGAACAGAAGTCCACCAGTGGCTATTAGCCACAAGGTATAGATAGGAACTCTCAGTCTGGGGCAAGTGATGCTCTGTATTCTTGGTGCTTGGGGGGGGGACAGTGGGAGGGCTTCTAGTGTCCTGGCCCCACTGGTGGACCTCCTGATGGCACCTGGTATTTTTGGCCACTGTGTGACAGAGTGTTGGACTGGATAGGCCACTGGCCTGATCCAACATTGGCTTCTCTTATGTTCTTATGTTATTTTCTCTTATGTTCTTATGTTACGTTCTTAAGCTTGACTTTGACTGATGTTTGTTCATCTACTGTGGGACAGAATTTTAAGCAGATAGAATGTAGTCAGAAAGCAATGAGCTGACGAGTGTCGGTGATCGTCTTGAACAGCTTTCTTACACTGCAGTCCTAAACACAGTGGCACCCATCTAGATCCACCCATGTCAATGGACTTAGTAGTAATAATTAAGCCAGCAACCCCTCACGGGGTTTTCAGGGAA
>NW_015170894.1:461684-468282 GCF_001447785.1 Gekko japonicus | reverse complement strand
TTGGAAAGCATTCTGAAAACCTCCATCTGGTAGTCATGTGCCCCACATTCAGACGAATGGAATTCACTGCCACATATGGAACAGAAGTCCACCAGTGGCTATTAGCCACAAGGTATAGATAGGAACTCTCAGTCTGGGGCAAGTGATGCTCTGTATTCTTGGTGCTTGGGGGGGGGACAGTGGGAGGGCTTCTAGTGTCCTGGCCCCACTGGTGGACCTCCTGATGGCACCTGGTATTTTTGGCCACTGTGTGACAGAGTGTTGGACTGGATAGGCCACTGGCCTGATCCAACAATGGCTTCTCTTATGTTCTTATGTTATTTTCTCTTATGTTCTCTTATGTTCTTATGTTACGTTCGTAAGCTTGACTTTGACTGATGCTTGTTCATCTACTGTGGGACAGAATCTTAAGCAGATAGAATGTAGTCAGAAAGCAATGAGCTGACGAGTGTCGGTGATCGTCTTGAACAGCTTTCTAACACTGCAGTCCTAAACACAGTGGCACCCATCTAGATCCACTCATGTCAATGGACTTAGTAGTAATAATTAAACCAGCAAGCCCTCATGGGGTTTTCAGGGATAGAGATTAGCAGAGATGGTTTGCCACTGCCTTCCTCTGCAGAGGAACCCTCGTTGTCCTTGGTGGTCTCTCATTTGCAACCCTACTTCGCTTCCAAGCTCTGATAAACTCAGGCTAGTCTGAGTTATTCATGCTTCTGTGGGCTTAGAAGTGTGTGATTCTGTTTAGGATTGCAGTGAACAATTTCAGAGGCAGCAGGGAAGGGGGGCTATGTGTAGAACAGGATGACAAGCTAGGAACATGATCCAGTAGGGTTCAATTTATGATTTCTGCTTGTCTGTCTAGATTAGGACAAGAGTTCATTTTATATAAAAAAGAACTACTGAGCTCCGGCCTGCTTCGAACACACCAGGAGCCAATGCTCCCTCTAGCTGTGGAGTCTTGTGAGCAAAAATTCTACTTTGTGAGCTCCTGGCATTAAAGTTGTGAGTGAGCAATTTGGCTACTGCATAAATTAGTTTGCTCTGGAGCCATCCTTCCTGAGCTAAGACAAAAATGTGTGAGCTGGAGGCTAAAAAACTGTGAGCTAGCTCACACTAACTTAGCTTAGAAGGAACACTGGTCCAGGACTACACACATGAACACACATGAAGCTATCTTTTACTGAATCAGACTATTGGTCCATCAAAGTCAGTATTATCTACTCAGATTGCCAGTGGCTCAGCAGGGTCTCAGACAGAGGTCTTTCACATCACCTTCTGCCAGAACCTTTAACTGGAGATGGCAGAGATTTAACATGGGCCCTTCTGCATGCCAAGCATATGGTCTCCACTGAGCCACGGCCCCTACCCAAAGAGCATCCCCAGTCTTCACAGATTCCCTCAGTAACCTTCAGGGACAGGATGTGGTCACTCAGTGGCCAGAAGAATAACTACGCACATGCTCAGGTATGTTCTTATGATAATCGCCAGAGTTAAGTTCAGGTGTCGAAAGCAGGTTTTGAATCCCAACTCCTGCCGCACGCCAAAAGAAGATTTCTTTTCCAGATTCTTTGGGGAAGTAAACAAGCAGTTCTCTGAAATAAACCAATGTGAAAATAAGGATGTTACAAAGAGAAAGGGGGGGTGCATAATGATAAACAGGGAAGTTTCCCCCCTTCTGTTTCCTCCTTTGTCTTTTCTGTTGTTTTTTTCTAAACCCATCAAGTTTAAAGATTCTGTGGTGTGTCCCCCCCCCTACATTGCTTTATAGGAGACAACTGACAATTCGGTGGTAAATGGAAGAAAGAGTGGAACAGAACGGAAAACCCTCTAATGCATTGACACTAACGTGCCCTCTATTGTTGAAAATGAGCAGGCAATCATGAATGTTCATCAAATGGCTCCTAATGCAGTTAAAGCATTCAGCTATAATTTCTCCTTGCATTTATAATTACTGTCATAGACTGCACACCTCAGTGAGCAGATTAAAGCTATAAACTATTTAGCCATAGCTTTAAGATGAGGGAACTTGATTTGTCTGGCAGCCGTTATTTGTTAGAAGAGCTTGACACTTCACATACAAATGACTCAACTTGATGAAGAACAATGCAGCCTGAACAATGCAGAGGGTTTAAATCAGTCATTTATACCACGCCCTGGAAGGATTGCAAAGCAATTTGTTAAATGATCTATAGGACACGCAGATAACTGTGTGTGTTAAGTATACCAAAATAATTTTAAAAAGTAAGGACTTTGGGGATTGGTTGGCTGGTTGATTTATTTCTCTCCCTTCCCCCCCCCCCCATACATTTTATACTTTGCTGTCTCTTCTGAGACAGTGTTCAGGTTGTTTGTAGAAGGCAGAATGAGAGGTTACAAGAAGAACATTGACAGGGGTGGGGGGAAATGGCACCGTAAGAATGCCAGGACGTGAGGTGAGTTGAACTTGAGGCTGTGCGAGATGAAGCCTTCCTCTGTGGTTTCACTCACAATCAGTCTTATACCGGCTTTGAACAAGAAGAAGAGGAAGAGATTGGATTTATACCCCGCCCTTCACTACCCAAAGGTGTCTCAGAGCGGCTTACAAACTCCTTTCCCTCCCCTCCCCCCACAACAGGCACCCTGTGAGGTAGGTGGGGCTGAGAGAGCTCTTGACAGAAACTGCTCTTTTTTCAAGAACAGCTCTTATCAGAACTATGGCTTGCCCAAGGTCATCCAGCCAGGTGCAAGTGGAGGAGTGGAGAATCAAACCCGGTTCTCCCAGATTAGAGTCCGCGCACTTAACCACTACACCAAACTGGCTTTCAGGAGATTGCATTTAGCTATCATGGCCATTGCATTTAGCTATCATGGCCATTGTGACACTTCACCCTGGCCACTGGCCAGCCCTGAAGCCTGTCCTTTGGCTGCTGTGTGGGCATTAGCCTCTGAGCTTCCCCAGCCTCAGAATGGGAAGACAGGATTGCACCACCTGATTTCTCTCTTGCTCTCGCTCCCTCTCTCTCTCCCTGGATACCTGCTCTTATGGGCCTGGAGCAGGATCCATTGCTTCCTCCCTGGCCTGTTGTGGGAACTATTTTACAAGAGTTGGATTTGGCCCCACCTCTTCCCCAGCCTCCCTCAATCCCAAGCCCTCTAAGTGGTCTTGTCCTGTCAGAGCACAGCTGAGCTGGTGCCTTCCTCCCTGCTCATGATAGATCCCTCCTAGGGCTGCCTGTCAGCCCCTGATTGGCTGACCCAGGAGGCCTCCCAGAGAGTAATTCCTGCCAGCTGGGCTGGGTCAGCTTTCCACAGGCCTGTCTGGTCCCAGTGACTCCCCGTGCTTCTTGTTCTCCCTCCTTCCTACAGGCCACCTGGTTGTTTTTACCATGTGAAGCTGCTGTTCCAGTCCTTTGGGGCCTCAGCTGAGCCCCTGTCAGATGCAGTGAGTCCAGGGCTGCCGCTCTTGCAGCCCCTGTGGGTCACTTTCCCCTTGGGTGTGGCTCCTGAGGCTGAAGGAGGGCCCCTTTTCCTCTGAACATGGGTATCGTAGTCCTTGCATAGCCCATTCGGGTCATTTTGGTGGACGTGATGTGTTGCCTCAGTTTTGTACACAAGCTAGGTGTTTTAACCTTGAGATTCCTCTGAAGTTTCCTCACTGTAAAATTTGCATTTATTGAATGTACCATTCCGTAGATTGTATTGACTTACTCTGCGTAATCTGCCTTGAGCCCCAGTGGTAAAGGCGGACTTTAGGATGGATGGATGGACGGACAGACGGACAAGACAGATGAGAGAGAGAGAGAGAGAGAGAGAGAGAGAGAGAGAGAGAGAGATGAGAGAGCGCGCGCAACTGCCCTATTTAATACATCTGTATCCCACCCATGGAGCTGTGGTGGCTCAAGTGGTTAAGATGCTGAACTGCAGGCTGTGGAAGGTCAGTAGTTTAGCAGTTCGAGACCCGGGTGCCGCATGATGGAGTGAGCAGTTCGAAAGCAAGAAATTGCAAGTAGATAAATAGGTACCACTTCGGTGGGAAGGTGTTTAGTCATGCCGGCCACATGACCACGGAAACGTCTTCGGACAGCGCTGGCTCTTCGGCTTTGAATCGGAGATGAGCACCGCAACCCTAGAGTCGGATTCGACTGCCTTTCGAGCAAGGGGACCTTTACTTTTATCCCACCCATATTGTTCAGGCTCTCTCCTTCAACTCCATGAGGTAATTTAGACTGACAGAGGGTGACTGGCTCAGTGAGTTTCATGGCAAACGGGACTTCGAACCCAGGTCCCAGGTCTTCCTCAGCCTGCTTCAGCACTCTGACCTTTACATCAGACCAGTCTTGTGCCTTAATAATAATCTGGGGGGGTGGGGAGAATCAACTTTCTAGCTAAGCGGTACGAGGAGACCAGCCTCCAACTGCTTCAGGATGATCCAGTCTGCCATTGTCAATAACGAGAGAAGAACATCACTTTCAGGGTGCATACCACTATCACTTCATAATAATTTTTACAGTTATGGGTTTCCACCCCTACGGAGGGGAAGGGGCAACCCCACAACTTCTAAAACCAATATGCACTGGCACAACACAGAACAGAGTCCTCTCGGCGGATATTTTCACCACCTGCTGATGTCCTCCTCCTCCCTCCCTCCCTCCCTCCCTTTCTGATATGTGGGTGTGTTCCTGGCTCTATGCTTTGCTTTGCTTCTGTTCTTTCCGAGCTTTCTTCCTGACCTCTGGGAGTGCTGGCAAAGGACTGTGGGACACTGGGGATGAGGAAGCGCAATGGTACGCCTCCAAATGGTCTCCCAACAGCTGGGCAGTATAAGAGAAGGAGCACAGGAAGGTCCAAGTGACCTAGAAATTGCAAGTAGATAAATAGGTACCACTTCGGTGGGAAGGTAACAGCGTTCCGTGCGCCTTGGTGTTTAGTCATGCCGGCCACATGACCACGGAAACGTCTTCGGACAGCGCTGGCTCTTCGGCTTTGAATCGGAGATGAGCACCGCAACCCTAGAGTCGGATTCGACTGCCTTTCGAGCAAGGGAACCTTTACTTTTATCCCACCCATATTGTTCAGGCTCTCTCCTTCAACTCCATGAGGTAATTTAGACTGACAGAGGGTGACTGGCTCAGTGAGTTTCATGGCAAACGGGACTTCGAACCCAGGTCCCAGGTCTTCCTCAGCCTGCTTCAGCACTCTGACCTTTACATCAGACCAGTCTTGTGCCTTAATAATAATCTGGGGGGGTGGGGAGAATCAACTTTCTAGCTAAGCGGTACGAGGAGACCAGCCTCCAACTGCTTCAGGATGATCCAGTCTGCCATTGTCAATAACGAGAGAAGAACATCACTTTCAGGGTGCATACCACTATCACTTCATAATAATTTTTACAGTTATGGGTTTCCACCCCTACGGAGGGGAAGGGGCAACCCCACAACTTCTAAAACCAATATGCACTGGCACAACACAGAACAGAGTCCTCTCGGCGGATATTTTCACCACCTGCTGATGTCCTCCTCCTCCCTCCCTCCCTCCCTCCCTTTCTGATATGTGGGTGTGTTCCTGGCTCTATGCTTTGCTTTGCTTCTGTTCTTTCCGAGCTTTCTTCCTGACCTCTGGGAGTGCTGGCAAAGGACTGTGGGACACTGGGGATGAGGAAGCGCAATGGTACGCCTCCAAATGGTCTCCCAACAGCTGGGCAGTATAAGAGAAGGAGCACAGGAAGGTCCAAGTGACCTCACTCCTTGCAGACATCAGGGCTGTTACATCTGCCTGATTTCCTCCTTGGCCTTGGCTTCCCATGTTAACCTTTGCCAAGAAACAGCACGCTTAGTAGCAGATGACATTCCCCAGAATAGAAAAGCTCCTTGAGTGAATTAAGGCTACGAAATGATACGTTTAACTAGACACAGTTTGAATTAAGCAAAAATATACAATTGAATTTTCCCCCAAGTACTTCACATATCTCTCACTGTGAGACACGCAAACACCCCCCCCCCCCCGTTTTGCATTATGTCAGCAGCTTATTTCATATGGCTCATGCTGTTGTGAGAGAACTAGACACTGCCCCCCTCACATACCGAATTGGAGCAGGTCTGTAAATACGGTTGCCAACTCAGGTTGGGAAATTACTGGAGATTTCGTGGTGGAGCCTAGGTAAGGGAAGGGAGCTCAGTGGGGTAGAAGACCATTGATTCTACCCTCCAAAGCAGCCATTTTCTCCAGGGAAATTGATCTCTGTAGTCTGGAGATTAGTCGTAATCCCAGGAGATCTTCAGACACCAACTGATGTAGCGTATTCAGTAATTCAGGGGCGGGGGTGTTCACCCATTGCCCTTTTTAATCTTGGGCATTTTATAGACCTACAAGCCATCTTGGTGTGTTAAAAAAAATAAATTATTGAACTGTATAATGTTTTATTGTTTTATTTGTATTTTTAATATGAGCCGCCCTGAGCCCTGTGTGCATGGAAGGGCGGGATAAAAACCCAAACAACAGATAGATAGATAGATAGATAGATAGATAGATAGATAGATAGATAGATAGATAGATAGATAGATAGATAGATAGATAGACAGAAAGACAGACAGACAGACAGACAGACAGACAGACAGAC
>NW_015170894.1:424636-461529 GCF_001447785.1 Gekko japonicus | reverse complement strand
AAGAAAGGATAGATAGATAGATAGATAGATAGATAGATAGATAGATAGATAGATAGATAGATAGATAGATAGATTAGATAGATAGATTAGATAGATTAGATAGATAGATTAGATAGATAGATAGATTAGATAGATAAATTGTAAACAAGGCAGGGCCTGTAGGTGAACTACCCCTGTTTAAAAACCCATAAGCTTTCAAAAAGAAAGAACAAATTTCCATTTTTACTTGTTGAATTTATTTGTTTGTTTGTTTGTTTGTATTCTGCCCTCCCTGCCAAGGCAGGCTCAGGGTATCTTACATAAGATACGTTAAAACAGCTAAAACACAGAATTTAAGTAAAACCACCACAATATAGGCTAAAAGTGCTAGTACATTGATAAACAATGGCGGCAATCTCTCAGCATCCAAGTCATCAACTACCACCATAGGCTGGTAGTTTTGTCAGGCTGTTGATTATTAAGTTGGTGTTGATATAGGGGGCCAGGGCCTAAATGTTGGAAGAGTGGCACCCTAATCGAACGCCTGGTGGAAGAGCTCACTTTTACAGGCCTTGCGGAACTGTAAAAGGTCCCCTTTCCATTTAAAGAATGGAAGCTTGTTTTCATCCCAGGGAAATTTCTAGTTCAAAAAGAACGCAATCATGCCTGAAAAAGACAAAGTCCGCCCCGACACACACACACACCCGCATGTGTTCACTCACCACACAGGAAGGGAGAGTGGGCACAAGCACACTGGGCCTTCCCCCTGCCTCAACACAATTGCCTGCCCTACGATTACAAGGACGAAGTAGAGGCTGGTAACACTTCCTCCCTGTGATCACTGATGCTGCTTTCAGAATGTGGCTGATCATGGGGGGGGGGGGTGTTACACACGGCCGCTTTCTCTGTGTGGTTGCACTCTGCAGACAACTAGGCAGTTGCGCTGAGGCAGGGGCTGCATATTACTGCCTGCTCGCCCTCTGTGCATGGTGAGTCAACGTGCTGGGGGCAGGGAGAAGACGCAGAGTTGTTTTTTATACCCTGCTTTTCTCTACCCTAAGGAGTCTCAAAGCAGCTTACATTCTCCTTCCCTTCCCTACCAGAGAGAGCCCGGAGAGAACTGTGACTGACCCAAGGTAGGGTTGCCAGGAACCTGGCCCGTAGCTGACATGGGGCTCATGAGGCCCCCGCCCCCCTAGTGTTTCTTCTGGGGGCCCTCTCCCAGGCTTCCCCTAAAGTGCTCTAACTTATCACCTGCACTGCACTGTACTTTCTTTTAATTAACTGGCAGGCTCCCTCCCAAAAAATTCCCTAGCTACGGGGCTGCCAGGAACTACCTGGCTTCCAGCGGGGGGGGGGGGGCTCCCAGTTCTGTTCTAGACTGTATTTTGGGGGCAAAACTCTATATGGTTTGAGCCCAATTTTACCATAGAGTTTTGCCGAAAAAATGGAACATCGCCCCGCTGACGTCAGCAACGTGATGACGTCACCTCTCTGGTGACATCATCCCATTGGGGGCCATTTCCGGGTGGGTTCCCCACCACCACTGGCCAGATAGCCAGCAGTGGAAAGAGACCTGCAAAAGCGGGGGGAAACCCACCCATCCGGACCGGGGGCTTGGCAACCCTAACCCAGGGTCACCCAGCAGAACTCATGTAGGAATCAAACCCAGTTCTCCGGATTAAAGTTCCCTGCTCTTAATCACTAAACCACACTGGCTCTCTGTCTGTACCAAGTCTGTTTGTCAGTCAAGTCAAAGTCTTTCTTAAAACAGTCATAGACCAAGCTTGTTTGTTTTTATTAAAACATTTATGTCCTGCCTTTCCTTGTAGTTCAAGACAATTCATGAAAAGGGCTTAGAATACATTTTAAAGCTTCTTATTTTAATTTTTTCCAAATATAATTTTAACAAGACTTGCAGCAATACAACAAAATGCAAGGCACTGACAAATTTGTAGACAGTTTGAATCAATCTACACAGGGGTCATTTCCTGCAGGACCGCACAGGAACGGAGCTCCGGCAGTAAGGAGTCCAGGGGGCGGGCACATGCAACAAGCCCCGCCCCCTGCTCCCAGCAGCCCGCAGTCGGGCCACAAGGAGCAAGAAGCAGCCAGGTAAGTTGCAGAGCCCCCCCTCCCCGGCCCGCCTTCAGGTACAAGCTCTCCCTCCTCTGTGAGGGCAGATCTGCGCGTCCCCCCCCCATAGCTAGCAATCCAAAACAGTCCAGTGGAGCCTGAGCGGTGGGTGTTGCCTTCTGACACACTTCCGGTGCTGTCAGGGGTGTGGCATATGCAAATACGTTATGCTAATGAGTTATGCTAATGAGCTCCTGCACCTCTTTTTCTACGAGATGACCCCTGTATCTACATAATGTTTATGCATATTGGTATTGGCATATATAAGGGTAGGAAAACTCAATATACAATAACTGATAAAAATAAAAAACAGTGAGGTGAAGATATAAGCTACAGTGCAGGAGAAAACATTAAAACAATGTTATAAATATGACTGTAAATTTGGAAGCATATTTCAAGGAACAGAGGGGTAACTTAAAGAAGTTATTCCTTAGGATTGCAACTGAAGTTTTAAAGCTTGGCTGGTTTGATTTGACTATCTCCTTTCTGATTTTGCTTGTGAGAAACAAACCTGTGAGTATTTTTGGACCAGTATCTCTCGTGCTAAATTTTCCCTGTAAAAACTGGCACTTTTCTTCAATGTTATTTGTGAGTCAATGGTATATAAAGTGTAAATGGTATAAAAATGGTATAGAAGAGTCAAAAGAACTGTCAGTGAAAGCAACAAAAATAAGGAGAACCAAGACCGAAGAAAAGATGAAGAGGGCCAAAACAGCTCATTCATTCAGGAAGGCCTTCATCAGAAGAAGCCAAAAGATTTTGAACTCAAAAACAACTTGTTATTCAAATTGTGTGCGTCTGATGCACACAATTCATAGAGGCTGAATATTTGGGCTTGTCAACAGGATTATAGAAGAAACTCTGGGTTGTGAGCAAGTCACCTAGTAAGGAAGGATGGATTTGACGATCTTCTGTGACTCAGTGGAAGAGCCTCTGCTTTGCATGCAAAAGGTCCTAGGCATCTCCAGTTGAACGGTCTAGGGACTAGGTGATGTGAAAGATCCTGAAGAGCTGCTCTCAGTCTAAGTAGTGAATGTGATGGACCAATAGTCTGATTCACTGTAGGGCAGTGTGTGTAACCAGTTTTGGACTCGTACCTTCCTTATAGGGCCAATGGCAGCTAGTGCAATCTTAATCTGGAATATGTAGCCAAGAGACAGTATAAACATCATCTTCCCTCATTGTGCTCTTAATCAAATTGACATCTACCCCATAGTCACATTTCATTAAAATTCACAGAGATCCGATCACAGTTCTTCTGTATAACATTAGATTTATTTTATTTATACTTAACCTTGCCTTTCTCCCAAATGGGGACTCTCAGCAGCTTAGATGGTTCTCATGTTCTACAGTTTATCCTCAACAACCCTATCAGATAGGTTAGGTTGTCAGTGAATGACTAGCCCAAGATCTCCCAGGTTCACGGTTAGTACAAACTACCATGGAAGGCTGAGGTTGTTATGCAGAGGAAAGCAGTGGCAAACCACCTCTGCTCATCTCTTGCCTATGCCACATGGATGAGGTCAACATGAGTCAGTTGCAATTTGACGGCACGGTATTCTTTTTCTCCCAGATTAGTCTACTATACCACTCTAGTACCGTATTCTAGAGAACACATGTGAATGCTGGATAAATGGACCAAAGTTGGATGGGGCCATGTCTTAGTGGTAGAGTATGCTGTGCTTTGTATGTGGAAGGTTCCAGGTTCAATCCCCAGCATCTCCAGTTCAAGGATCAGGTAGTAGGTCATGTGAAAGACTTCCACCTCAGACCTTGGAAAGCTGCTGCCAGTCTGGATAGACAACACTGACTTTGGTCTGACTCAGTATAAGGGAGTTTCATGTGTGTGTTCAAATATTCCACAGGTAGAAGGGCAAGAAGATTCCCTGTTGAAAATCAGGACAGGACAAGGAACTACCTCGGAGGGTTTAGTCTTAGAAAACTATTCACAGTAGTATTATTTCACCAATGTGGATAGTGCTTCATGGAATAAGACTTGCAAAAAGAACATAGGAAATCAATGCAGTGGAGATTAATCCAATTAACCTGACAATGGTGGATTATAAATCTTCCTGCGTTTTACTTAGTTTAAATTATTGCCCATTTTTCAATCAATTTACTTGCAGGTTAACGCAACTGCATCTTAAAATGAAGTCCCCATTTCTCAGAAGCAACTTTTGAAATAAAGATCTAGAAATTTATAGAGACCCTCTTCTTCTTTGACTTACTTTTGAATTTTTTCAAGACAAGGGGACGTAGTAGATGACACATCAACCTCTTTCACCTTTATGGTTCTACATTGCAAATATACTAACTAATATATGCATTTTTCCTTTGGGTTTATATCAGAACCCAGTTGACAGCTGAAAATTGTAAGTCACTTCACACGTAAGAGAAGCTTTCATCTTCCATCAGGACCTTCAAAAAGTCCCTTTCGCACAGGTTTTATAATATGTTCATTTATTTAAATGTAATTAATTAATCAATCAATCACTTGAAAGCCAGAGAGTGAATCGATTTTTAAAAAAAATCTTTGATATGTTGACATTATATGTGCACACATACACACACACACACATTTAATTTCAGGAAAGTTTCCATTAAGAAAGAGAGAGAGAGAGAGAGCCAGACCTAACATGTTCCTTGGTCTGAGTCTAGATTTATGAGAAATGGCTGCGCTGTTTAATAGGAACTGCTTCCTTGCCATGCCTGCTCACCCCAAGATACAGAGCAGCATCTCCAGGAAATTCATTCCATTATTAATGTGAATTTGTACGTTTTTATGACAATGCTTGAGGGTGAAGGGATTGGCAGAGATTTCCCAGTGATATATGCTTGTTTCCAACCATCTATTATCCAAGACCATTGAGGAACAATGATAAACACTATTTGGGGGGGGGAGCTGAGAATATTCAGCTGGATATTTCCAGAGGCACAGAAAGCAGGTTGGATCTGGCAGTCCGTCTGCCAGAAATGCAGAGGGATGTGAATTTTCCCATTGCCTCCCAACAGCCTTTTCTACCCCCGGAAAGTCTAAAGGTATATTCAGTATATCCTGCATGGAATTTTTGTCATCCAGCTGAACACTGACATCTTTGACTCTTAACTTAATTTCTTTTATATCTGAACACGTTCTAATAGAATTGCTTTGTTTATGTTTCTCAGATCCAAACACATTTTTATTTCATCTCTGCACGGCTTGTCCACCCACACGGTAGTTCCTTCTGTAGATGATCAGCTTCAGTTGTTTCATGTGTTAGTTGCCTTCAAACTTTATTCCTTGGTGGCCCTAAACCTTCTGACATCTATGATGACACCTATGGGTTATTTTTAAAAAACGGAGTAAGTAATTCAGGGGTCTGACGTGGATGGCCCAGGCTAGCCTGATCTTATCAGATCTCGGAAGCTAAGCAGGGTTAGGCTTGGTTATTACTTGGATGTGAGACCAACCAAGGTTGTCCAGGGTTGCTACACAGAGGCGGGCAATGGCAAACCACCTCTGCTCCTCTCTCTTCTCGAAAATCCTGCAGCGTTGCCATAAGTCGGCTGCAACTTGACAGCACTTTCCATTACCAAGCAATTCAGGCCTTGAAACACAACTTTGTCACCTGTATCATCATCCCCTTAACTTTCTGAGCCTTTTCCTATTCAATTAACTCATTGTAGCAAATTTAAATTAGTCATGGCCCATAGACCTAAGCTTGTGCATCAAAATCTAGTACCGGGTATTCCGGCTGATTGTTATACCTGCAATTCAGATTGCATTTACCTTTATACTGGCAATTGAGATTAAATGTACAAAGCGATTCCCAGAGTAGGTTATTAAACTGGTCGTTGAATGTTGAAATGGTTCATTTTGCAGTGCTATGTAAGTTGTTTTTTTAAAAAAAAATCCCAGTACATAGTGCTACTGTGTCAACTTTAAAAGGCACCATCTTGAAAGTGGGTGGTTATTACTAACTGACAGACATTATAAAATTAAAGGCTAAGAAGAAGAAGAAGAAGAGATTGGATTCATACCCCGCCCTTCACTTGGAGACTCAGAGCGGCTTACAAACTCCTTTCCCTTCCCATCCCCACAACAGACACCCTGTGAGGTGGGTGGGGCTGAGAGAACTCGAACACAAACTGCTCTTTTTCAAGGACAGCTGTGCCAGAGCTTGTGACTGACCCAAGGTCACATCAGCAGGTGCAAGTGGAGGAGTGGGGAATCAAACCCGGTTCTCCCAGATTAGAGTCTGCGCACTTAACCACTACACCAAACTGGTAGATTCAGTGAGTGGTTAATGGTATAGATGCCATCCCCTGGAACAGTCATTACATTGATCTATAGCGTCTTGTAGAAATAATGATGAGCCATCTTGGTGTAGTGATTAAGAGTGGAGGACTTTAATCTGGAGATTCAGGGTTGATTCCCCACTCCTCCACATGAAGCCAGCTGGGTGACCTTGGGTCAGTCACAGTTCTCTCAGAACTCTCTCAGCCCCACCTGCCTCACAGGGTGTCTGTTGTGAGGAGAGGAAGGGAAGGCGATTGTAAACCACTCCGAGACTCCTTCGGTTAGTGAAGAGCGGGGTATAAAACCAACTCTTCTTCTAGTCCCTAACAGTCCAAGACATAGTCGTGGTTCCAGGCTCTTCTCTCCACAAAGAGGTATCAGAAAGAAACCCAAGGCTGGTTGGTGGTAAAGATGGCAGCCCATGGAAGCAGATTTTCTGTCAGTCTGTAATCTTGAGATCCCATCGGTCTGCCTCTTTTGTTCTTTTAAAAGAGAATACACATAGCGGTATGGGGCTGCTTTAGGGTGCTGCGGCGTCCTACTTTTGGCTTGTGCAGTCCTGTCATGAAAAGGCCCTAAACCAAATCAAGAATATAAGGAAAAAAAGGGAAACAAAACAATCTACAAAGAACAGCTAAAGTCCAGTAGCATCTTAGAGTCCCAAAAGGTTTTCGGGGTATGAGCTTCCGAGAGTCAGAGCTCCCTTCGCCAGATGCAAGTAGGAATGGAGGTCTCTGAATCCCAGTCTGAAGATTAGAGGAGTGTTGCAAAGAAAGGAGTCGGGATGCAGAGGTACAATGCAAAATGTAACTGCCTCGATTAGAGCAGGGGAGAAATGCTTAGGGACAGAAAAAGCAGGGTCAGCCCTGGTTAATACTTGGGATGGGAGACCACCATGGAAGTCCAAGGTTACTAGGCAAAAGCAGGCACTGACCAACCACTTGTGTTCCTCTCTTTCCATGAAAACCCTACGGGGTCACCATTATGTCGGCCGTGACTTGACAGCGCTTTCTATCACCATTGGAGTAGGGAACGTAGCCTTTTATCACTTCCGGCTGGCTCCCGAGTTGGCCACGCCCAGCAGGAACTAATTAGCATAATAGGCCACACTCAACAGTAGAAACTCATTAGGATTGGCTACAATTAGGGGTGTGTGGCCTAACATGCAAAAAGCCCTGGGTCTTGACAACAAACAAGGTAAAGAGAATAAGAAGCAATAGGTGGGTGTGGCTGGATGACCACACTTCTGGTAACATGGGGGTGTGGCCTAATATGCCAATGAGCTGTGCTGTCAAGGGTGTGGCCTAATATGCTAATGGGTTCCTGCTGTTGGGTGTGGCCTATTATGCTAATGAATTCCCGCTGTGCATGGCCAACTTGGGAGCCAGCTGGAACTCCGTTCCTGTGCGTTCCTGCCCAAAAATAGCCCTGTTACACATACCGTGTTTCCCCGAAAATAAGACACTGTCTTATATTTATTTTTTCTCAAGAAGACACACTAGGGCTTATACCACAAATGCATAGAAATCCTGCTAGGGCTTATTTTTGGGGTAGGTCTTATTTTCGGGAAAACAGGGTATTTATGTCAGTCTGCTGAGTAACGTCTGGTTTTAACCAAATGGTGGCAAGGGGAAACTACTCAGCTTACATCTCTTGGGTTAGAGAAACCTACAGGAATCCATATATTGGGGATCTTTTACAAAATGTGTGCTAGCGCTGGGATCCAGTGCACAGGGAGCAGCGTCTGGCATTAATCCTTTACATGGTTCTTGTTACAGCCAATATTGTAGCACAGAAAATACTTTTGTGTATGCTTTTGCTTCTTTTTATTGATTTGTGAAAGAAAAGGAACATTGTCATGAATGTAACAAACATTAAAAAATCTCAATACTGGTGTTCCATAAAATGCAAACACCACCACCCCTCCTCAAAACCAATTCAAGTGGATTTTGGCTATCTCCTGGTGCCTTCATCTGCATGCTACCTTGATTAAGAACATAAGAGAAGCCAATGTTGGATCAGGCCAATAGCCCAGGCAGTCCAATGGTCTGTGTCACACAGTGGCCAAAACCCAGGTGCCATCAGGAGGTCCACCAGCGGGGCCAGAACTACAGAAGCCCTCCCACTGTTGCTCCCCCCCAAAGCCTTGTGGCTAATAGCCACTCATGGATCTCTGCTCCATATGTTTATCCAATCAATACAAGAACTAGTGGGCACTCAATGAAATTGCTGAGCGGTCGGGTTAAAACGGATAAAAGGAAGTACTTCTTCACCCAAAGAGTGATTAACACTTGGAATTCACTGCCACAGGAGGTGGTGGCAGCTACAAGCATGGATGGCTTCAAAAGGGAATTAGATAAGCATATGGAGCAGAGGTCCATCAGTGGCTATTAGCCACAAGGTATAGATAGGGACTCTGGGGCAAGTGATGCTCTGTCTTCTTGATGCTTGGGGGGGCAATGGTGGGAGGGCTTCTAATGTCCTGGCCCCACTGGTGGACCTCCTGATAGCACTGTGTGACAGAGTGTTGGACTGGATGGGCTAGGGTTGCCAAATCTTTTTTACCTGGCGGCGGGGGGCTCCTTCCCGGCGTCTTGAGTGCGTGCTTTCCCCTCAAATGGCTGTGGCCCCACCCCCAGTGTGCCCAGCTTCATGATGTCACATCTGGGCGGCGCGCGCAGGGTGGTGGGGTTTCCCCCGGGGCCCGATTCCGCGGAGGTGGAAATCGGGCCTCCAAAGCGGGGGGAAATCCGCCCCCCGGGGGGACTTGGCAACCCTAGGATGGGCCTTTGGCCTGATCCAACATTGGCATCTCTTATGTTTTTATGTTCTTAATCCCCTCTTGAAGCTGTCTATGCTTCCTGAGGCAGTGAATTCCATGTGTTAATTCCTCTTTGCTTCTTGCTGACATGATTAAAGTTATAAGCTGTTTCAAAGCAGTATGATGTATCATTTAAAAAAAAGACAATGACTAAATCATGGGAAAAGGCTTTTTTTGGCTACAGTGCAAACATTTATTCACTTATTCTTTGCTTTTCTCTGCAATGGGAAGAAAACATCTTGTAGCATCATTCTCCCTCCTCTATTTTATCCTCACTACAACCCTGTGAGGTAGGTTAGGCTGAGAGAAGGTGGCTGGCCCAGGATCACCCAACGAGTTTCAATGGCAGAGTGGGGATTAAGACTGGGTCTCTCAGATGCTATTTGAACACTCGGTTCCCTCCCTCAAAAAAAGAGGCGATTAGGAGGGGAATAAGAGTCAATTAATGAGATGCTGATATGCTCTTTGTTTACGCTAGCGATTTAAAATGTATGCCTTTGTATTACTCTTTGTATAGTCAGGTTTGTTGGAATTGATAAGATAAGCGAACTATTGGATGATCCCTTTCAACATTAACAAATGTTGATTGTTAAAAAGCTCATTTTAAGCGCCGTATGACCTTCAACTCGGGTTTTTAGTGGTTTTCTTTACTTTCTCCTATAGTGTGTAGCTATTTGCTATTTGAACACTCTAACCGTTGCACCGCACTAGCTCGCCTTTCAGTCCAAAGTTCCAAACACAAGAGTTGGCATGGAGCAGAAGTGCTCTCCTTACCTGTTCAAAAGAGCGGGTGTGCTGCATCAATGTGTTCAGGGTGAAGCAACTTGCTAAGAAAGGACAGCTACATTCAAGTCCAGTCGTACCTAACAGACCAACAAGATTTTGGGGGTATAAGCCTTGACTCTCGAAAGCTTACCCCCTCCAAAAATCTAGCTGTTCTACGGCAGACCAACATGGCTACCTTCTGAAACGTGCTAAGATTATTATTATTTTTTGCATGTTCAGTGCAGTGGCTTTGCCTGTAAAAATCCCTACAATACAATATTTGCGAGCTTTCTAAGGAGCAGAATCTGCAACATCAAAACTCCCACAGAGAGCCCCGCTCTCTTGCATTTCTGTGTACACAATGCAAAGGACGTCTCTTAGGATTTCACTGCTGGGGGACAGTTGCGCAAAAGGTACTTTGTTTTTGCTAGGATAAAAGTTCTTTAATGCTATCCTCAGTTCAAGAGACCTGCAAAAAAAGATTGAAAAAAGAATCTTATCTGTACTCTCTGGGTCTGTGGTTTCATTATCTAAATAAAAGAACCTAAAAGAGACTCTCAAAAATCTTTAAATGTGTGTTTCGTGGCTGAAAAGGGAGGGGGAAAGGGAAAAGTCAACACGATTAATTAGCATAGTGAAAATTTTGTGTAAAAGCACAGCCTGTGGAAAAAAAAGTTGTGCCATATGCTTTCTGTATCTTTCACCTCCCACATACAAATTGTATGGAACAATCTCAGGCTATGCATGTTCCCTTTCCTCATGGTGCTTATAAATCAAGCCTTGCAGATCTGGTGGGGGATTTAACTCCAATAACAACGACCCACCATCTTTTGATGCAAAGAGCGCAGATCCCACTGTGCTCAGCTCTGGTTCACTTGAACTTTAATTCATATCTCTAATTCTCTCTGTCCCTCCTCCCCCTTTGGAGATCCCCACTAGGTGGTCCAGACCTCAACTGGAAGATTTACTGGCAAGACTTAGAATGTATGAGCACATTGTTTTTCCAATATGATTTAATGACCTTTCTCACCATTCCCATAGCTCTGGAAATCCTCCACAGCTATTCCCACTGGTGGCAGAGACTCCTGTTGGTCAGGTGAAATCTCATGCAGATGTCAAATGTCAATAAATTTGAAATCTGTAAACATAACAACTTGGTGCCAGAGTAATCTGGGGTTAAACAGAGTACAATGATAGATACGTAAACCCTGGGCTGAACCCAATGATGAATTGTTTGCATATATACCAAAAAAAATAAATAAAATCAAAAGCAATAACCAGTTGGGGGGGGGTTGTGTTTCCTTTGCAAACAACTTGGCACTCACCTTTAGAGATAAGCCAGTAAGTACAGATATTTCTGTCTATGTGCACTAGCTAGACATCACATTCTATGACTTATGAATGGGACCATAATCCTGCATCCTACGTGAGGAATTTTTTTTGTATGCAGCTGAAAAGGATGGTCTGGGCTCCTGCTGTCTCAGCATAGCCAGCAGCCATTTTGCCATCCAGGACCACATGGAAACTAGATTGTGGCTGCTGAAAAGCTGAGTTTATGTCCCAAGCCTCTGGTTAGGGATACACAGAATAACACTTGAAAGAGACCTGGATAACATAATCATTTTCTGTTACTTTTACTAGTAGTAGTACTACTTCTACTAGGAATAGTATTACTACCAGCAGTGGTGGTGGTAGTGACAGTGTTTTAAACTTGTGTCCTGTTCAAATAGTTGGTGTTTTAGTGACCCTGCAGCAAAGCATCCCCCAAAATAAAATCATAATGAATAACAAACAAAAAAAGTCATCAACATTAAGATTTTGCTGTGTGCTCCTGAAACACCTGTGTAATGGGCCCTTTAATTTAGTTCCCAATCACAACTCACCATGCCCTTGAAAAGATTCCTGAAACAATCACCATAACCAGCCAACCATATGATGAAGTCCACTTTGGTTTCTCTCTAACACTGCGAAAAGCCAGCACAGTCTAGGGTGCGGAGTTCTGGCTAGAGGGAAGAGACTTACAATATTTATTTATTTATTCAAATTTTTATCCTGGCCTAGGCCGTACTTCTTGCATGGCCTTTGGAAAGTCGTCATCGTTAAGGTGAGCCAATTTCATGGGAGTAGGTTAATACAGGCACATTAAAAAAATCTATATTCAAATAAGAATAAATTAACCCAACTTGATTCATTGACAAACCTAACAAATATAACAATCTGAAAATGGACTCCAGCGCAATGAATTATTCTGATGTGAAAAGTGACTAGATGGCAGACCATGTCACCTGTGGACGCTGAAGAATACCTCGACATGAAAATGAAAGCAGTTCTGTAAATAGAGTGCCTTGTGTGTTTGCACTTTGAACATGCTGTGCTGGGGATAAGGGCGGCTGATCCCAAAGTAGGCTTGCCAAGTCCCCCTGGGGGGCGGGAAAACCCCCGCCCCAGAGGCCCGTTCCCCGCCGCTGGCGGATCAGGCCCCGAGGGGAACCCCCCCCCGACGTGCGCGTCACCCGGAAGTGACACGACCACGCCGGGCACGCTGGGGGCAGGGCGACGGTCGGATGTCGTGGCCCCGCCCCCAGCGTGCCCACCGTTGTCACGTCAGTTCCGGGTGACGTGAGTGTGGCATGCGCTCCAGACGCCAGACAGGAGACCTCCGCTCCGGAGGAATTTACACTTGGCAACCCTATCCCGAAGAGATTGTTGACAATGTATTGCAGAAATACAAGAGTACTGTGGACTTAATACCTCAGTGACCTCTTATCTCCCCTTCTAGTGATTCATCCATATTGATAATTGTTAAAAAAATCCCAGTAGTATTTTCTGTGGGAACTATTTGCCATCACTGAGATGTGGATTGGGAAGCAAGGAAGTTGACCCTTTTGTTCTCAGGGACTGGGGTATTCTAAGTCCTCAATTATCAATCAAATCTTGATTCTTGGATTGAAACGAGTTTAAAATAATTGAAATGATATTGAGTAGGGGTACATGATAGTCAGCATCACTTTGTCCACTAGGAAGGACTAGTAAAAGTGGATGCTTGAATGATCCACGTCTAAGGCACACTGCCGCCTTCTCTGTCACAAAACCCAGCAGTAGCCCTGTTTGCATGTTACAGTGAATACACAGCCATCCTGCATCTATGTGTTCGTAAGAAAGCACCGAAACATGTTCACTTGCAACTGAAACAAGGGACCAGTACCTGGTGAAATGTAGGGTTTTTGTCACATGTTCAGGGACACATGCAATGAAAGCAACATGAGAATTACCCAACACACTTTTAAACAATCAAGTATACACTGTACGCAGAATGTATTTGCATACACTGTAACTTGAGAACAGAGCTAATGATTTTATTTGTGCCATTACATGTTTGAATACTGCACAGGAACAATGTGGACAAGATCAGGTATGAGACACTTTCCACCTAAAAGTAAAGGTAAAGGTTCCCTTGCTTGAAAGCCAGTCGAATCCGACTCTAGGGTTGCGGTGCTCATCTCCATTTCAGAGCCGAAGAGCCAGCGCTGTCCGAAGACATTTCCGTGGTCATGTGGCTGGCATGACTAAACACCAAGGCGCACGGAACGCTGTTACCTTCCCACCGAAGTGGTACCTATCTACTTGCAATTTCTTGCTTTCGAACTGCTAGGTTGGCAGGAGCTGGAACTAGAGACAGGAGCTCACTCCATCATGCGGCAACTCGGGTCTCAAACTGCTAAACTACCGACCTTCCACAGCCTGCAATTCAGCGTCTTAACCACTTGAGACACTTTCCACCTAATCGTCACCAAATATTGAGAATGAAGGAATGAAATGTCTGAATGAGAAAGGTGGGAGCTGTAAACTGGGCTCCACCAAACTGGTACCTGTATTTTTAAAATTACCATAGTGACATGGAATTTCATTATACAAAAGTGGCTGCAACACTGTTACCTATTCGTGTGAACTGGGCCTCAGGAATCTTCTCGTTGTGGTCCCAATACAACATCCATAGAGGGAGACTCACGCTACCCATATAGTGTCTGGCGTGAGAACCATACATAGGCATTGTTCGTGTATCTTGCCGTGCTGGAGATGTACAAACTTCCCCTTTGCAATAAGCAGGAGCTGGAAAACAGGATTTTCTTATATGGAGTGGGCAGAAAGAGAAAGAAGGAACGTTTCTCAGATGGAATGTGCATTCTGGGAAAGCTCAATATGCTTATTTCAGGTGTGCTTTAATACAAACAGTTTTTGAGTATATAGGGAAAGGAGCTAAGCTGGCTTCAGGCGGTGTGCCTAGGTTTACTTGCGCTCTAGGGGAGTGCCTGTGGCCCAGTAGTAGAGCCTCTGGTTTGCATGCAAAAGGTCCCAGGTTCAATCCCTGGCCTCTCCAGTTAAAAAAGATCAAGTAGTAGGTGAAGTGAAAGACCACAGCCTGAGACCCTGGAGAGCTCCTGCCAGTCTGAGTAGACAGTACTGCCCTTGATAGACCAATGGTCTGATTCAGTGTAAGGCAGCTTAATCAGGTCATGTGCTTGTGGATCAGGTTTGTCAGGTGAAGGTGACCTTCTCTTATTGGTATGGCAGATGAGAAGAACAAGGAGTGTGAACATGGCTGATCCCCCTTTGAGCATTTGTTCCATGACCAGCCTACAAAAGCCAGTATATAGACCAGTGGTGGCGAACCTATGGCACGGGTGCCAGAGGTGGCACTCAAAGCCCTCTCTGTGGGCACGCGTGCCATCGCCCCACCCAGGCCTAGACCGTCATTGAAGGGTGGAATTCTCTGCCAAATAATTTTAAGGAAATGAAAGCATTTGGGATTGCTTTCCTTACTTTGTTTGGATCATCTTAAGTTAATGTATGAGTTGTTTTTTTCTAAAGAAAAACCTCAGTATTCAGGTTAAAATGCCGTGTTGGCACTTTGCGATAAATAAGTGGGTTTTGGGTCGCAGTTTGGACACTCGGTCTCTAAAAGGTTCGCCATCACTGATATAGACAATGGCAATCTGGGTTCAGAGACTCATAAGCAACGGAATCCAAGAGTGTCCTTACGAAGACTTGCTCTCTGTTTCATACTTCTTTTTATAAAATAGCTGAAATAATGCTGCGTCAATGTCATTACTGTTTCAGCACAACCACCAACTCCCTATTGTCCGGTAGAAACAAGCGTGATGATTGCAGGACACAGTGGAGATCGGTGGACATCTGATAAGCACCTGAACTACTAAATTCCTCCAGGGAAGTTTTCTTTAAGCAATTTGTCTAATCAGCCTTTAATTCAAATGGGAAATGAGGCCATAATCTATGGCTTACTTCAGTTTTCCAGAGAGGAGACGGCCAATAGGTATACAACGTTTAAAATTACCATTCTGCGCTGAAACCATTGCTTTAAATTTATCACGTTGTGCCACGAGGGAAAAAAAATTAATGCAGGATGCAACAAATACCTAGACATTAATAACAGCCCAGAATGAAGTATTCTCTCCAACAATCTATCATTACAAGCTGCTTTTTCATAAACCAAGAAATTTCACTAAAGTCGGGGCAGACGTTTTGTCACCAGGATTAGCCACAAGATACTAGATTGTCACGACATCTCGCAGCCGTAGAAGAATTTAGCAGGATCAGGCTCCACCAGTCTTTATCCTGGTAACATATTCTCTGTACACAAGGACTGCCAAATTCATGGTACTGGTCAAACATGAAAAACTTCAAGGTGGTACTAAGGTGGTCTTCTTGGCTGTAAAGTTTTTCTTTTGCTGTTAGTGTCCTGCATAATATAAAAGAGAGGGAATGTTTAGACTGAAAAGTAATAACCCCTTGATTTGTGGCCATGTAATTCTGTCTGCGGTGGCTCAAGTGGTTAAGATGCTGAACTGCAGGCTGTGGAAGGTCAGTAGTTCAGCAGTTCAAGACCCAAGTTGCTGCATGACGGAGTGAGCTCCCGTCTCTAGTTCCAGCTCCTGCCAACCTAGCAGTTCGAAAACAAGAAATAGATAAATAGGTACCACTTTGGTGGGAAGGTAACAGCGTTCCGTGCGCCTTGGTGTTTAGTCATGCCGGCCACATGACCACGGAAACGTCTTTGGACAGCGCTGGCTCTTCGGCTCTGAAACGGAGATGAGCACCGCAACCCTAGAGTCGGACTCGACTGGCTTTTGAGCAAGGGAACTTTTACCTTTACCTTAATTCCATCTATTTGCCCCAACCTGGATGGCCCAGGCTAGCCTGATCTTCTCAGATGTCAGAAGCTCAACGGGGTCGGACCTGAACAAAGTTTGAGTCCAGTGGCATCTTTAAGACCGACAAAGTTTAATTCTTCTGGGTATAATCTTTTGTGTGCATGCTTCTTCAGATGACACACTTCATATAACATATTCTTCAGATAACACACTTCTTCAGGGTTGGACCTGGTTATGGACAGGAGACCAACACAGAAGTCCAGGGTCACTATGAAGAGGCAGGCAAACCTCTGAACATCTCAAGCCTTGAAAGCCCTACAGGGTCACCTGTTACAGGAATAGGCTATTAACTCTTGTTACATCAATTTAAAAGTGTTCCAAATACTTCCATTCTCCAGTTTAGGGGGTTTCTTCCATTGTCCCTTGACAATGTAAACACCAGTTACATGGTCCTTCATGAAGCATTTGGCTTCCTTCTCTGTCCCCCTAGGCCTAGTGTGATGTTCTAGCTGAGGTGCTAAATGGTAGACCTTTTGCCCCACTCTGGCCAGATTTATCCGCATAACTAAGCACTGAAGGTCCAGTGCTATTTTTGGGCAGGAACGCACAGGAACGGAGTTCCGGCTGGCTCCCGAGTTGGCCACGCCCAGCAGGAACTCATTAGCATAACAGGACACACCTAACAGCAGAAACTCATTAGGATTGGCTACAGTAGGCGTGTGTGGCCTAACATGCAAATAAGTTTCTGCTACAAAAAAAGGCCCTGGGTTTTGACAACAAACAAGGTAAACAGAATAAGAAGGGAAAAGTGGGTCTGGCTGGATGACCACACTTCTGGCAACATGGGGGTGCAGCCTAATGTGCTAATGAGCTGTGCTGTCAGGGGTGTGGGCTAATATGCTAATGAGTTTCTGCTGTTGGGTGTGGCCTATTATGCTAATGAGTTCCTGCTGGGCTTTTTCTACAAAAAGAGCCCTGTCAGAAGGTCTCTATGCTTGCGAAAGAGATTACTCATCTCCTGTAGAAGAACAAGATTAGAGTCCTGTGGCACCTTGAAGACCAAAAGATTTCCAAGGTATAAGCTTTCGAGAGTTAAAGCTCTCTTCGTTAGGTATCTTGAAACCCTATTGGTCTGTAAGGTGCTACTGGACTTGAATATTGCTCTTCTACTACAGACCAACAGAGCCACCCACCTGAAACTACCGTCTCCTTTACCCTTCCTTTTGGCCGTCTTAAAGCTTCTGGCGCATATGAAGTAAGGCTTCTGGAGCACATGAAGAGTGCAGCCCCGATTATTGAAATATTGAGTAGAGGACATTTCCACACATCCTCCTAAGTCCATTGAAGCCAATAGGCTTAGAATGGTGTAACTCTGCTTAGGATGGTACTGGGAATCACACTGATAATCAAGACAATGTGACACAGTGGTTAGCTGGTCAAAACTAAGACTAGGAGATTAGCTCCTCGTTTATCCTTGAGGCTCACTGCATGCCCATTGTTCTTTCTCCATCTGATATATTTCACAGGGTGAAGAGAAAGAGGTAGCTTTGAGCTCCTTGGAGGAAGGATTTAAGGATTTCTCTAGGCTCCTCAGAATGGGGGGGGGGACCGCATCACACAGAACCTGAACTTCCAGTGGTGAAGTGTTATCGATGCAACAAACATGAAGTTGAGGACATTCCAGGGGACGGGCGCAGGGCAGGAGGGCCTGGTATGATGTGGTCCGTGGGGTTGCGAAGAGTCAGACTTGACTGTGCAACTGAACAGTAACAACAACAAAGACCAAAATAGCCATTGGCTATTATTATCAATGGATGGAGAGTGGTCCCTGTCTCTTTCTCTGTGGTTAAATCCTTTGCTTTGGTAAATACAGTGGAAACCAGTTCAATTTTATAACCGAACTAACTGTTACGACTGCATTACGGCTGTATCTACTTAGTGCCACTCAGTTAATTAGAGTTCTTAGGGCTGAGCTATTGGATCTCGGCAATTAATTGATGTGTTTTCTGCCTGGTGCTCTGAGATTATCTGGATGGTAAGTGATTGCAGGCCGCTCAGTAGGCTCCTGCCCTTTGAATAATTCCTCCATCCCCTTTCCCCAAGGTGGAGAGCCCCTGCCTCCTGTTCCAAGAAAACTAGGGCCTGGTGGACACAGTGCAGTTTACAATGTTCTTGGCTGGTGATAAGATGTACTTGCCATGAGTTTTCATCATTGCAAACAACGATGTGCATTGCACTGTGCATTTGTTTTAAGTCCATTATAGTGTGTTTCCCTCCTCCCCTCTCCCAGAACAGAGGCTCGGTATACCCTGAGTAATTGCTAGCTATCTGAATGAAGTTATAGAACGGGAACCATAGGTATGCTGATGGCTAGATATTCTCTATTCTTTCAGACAGTTTGGCATCAGAACTGTATGGCCAACTGATACTTAAGGCCTCTTTCCTATAGCAAACAATAATTGCTGTGAGATCATGTGAAAAATCTCCTAACATGATTATATAACATTTGTATAATGCAGGTGACTACATGTGTCACCCTCTCTCTCTCTCTCTCTCAGACAGACACACACACACACAAAAAACCCCAAACCCATACACAAATCAGCCTTATTCTGACCATCAGTCTATCAAGGTCAGCTATGTCTTGTCTGAGGGCCTTACTTCATGAGACATCTGACACAAATTGGAACAAGGATCCCTGACCAGACTTATTGTCACACCTGTGATGGGGGACTCACCTCTAAAGGTGTTGTGGGGCCCAATTCAGCTACAGAGCTCAGCAAGGGTGGAGGAGGAGGTTTCAGCTTTTCCTCCTGCACTATTTTTCCATGTGATCTGAGGACACGTAAACCCAACGGCAGCAAGAATTGGGCCCCACAACACCTTCAGAGGTGAGTCCCCCATCACAGGTGTGATACCTCTTCGGTGGGAAGATAACAGTGTTCCATGCGCCTCAGCATTTAGTCATGCTGGCCACATGACCACAGAAACATCTTCTGACAGCGCTGGCTCTTCGGCTTGAAAACAGAGATGAGCAGTACCCCCTAGAGTCGGATTCAACTGGCTTTCAAGCAAGGGAAACCTTTACTTACTCACCTCAAAGCAGATTTTTTTTAGCAGTAAAGAAAAAAAATATCTCTAGCATTTAGCGTTGCAAACTCCAGCTTAAGAAATTCCTGGGAAGTTGGGGGTAGATCCTGGGGAGGGTGGGGTTTTGGAAGGGGAATGGACATCAGTGGAGTATAATACCATACAGTCCACCCTCCAAAGCAGCCATTTTCTCCAGAGGAACATCTCTGTAGTCTGGGGATCAGTTGCCATTCTGGGAGATCTCCAGGTCCCACCTAGAGATTGGCAACCCAACTAGTATTGTTCAAAGTCAGTTTTGACTTCTGCCTTATGTTCATATCCAGGCCGGTCTGTACAGAGTTCATAGTGGTGTTAACATCCTCACAACAACCCTGTGAGGTAGGTTCGGCTTAGTTACATGTTTAATGCCAGCCAGTGGGCATCAAAGGTAATCAGGGGTTTGAAAACTCGCAAAATTCCGTCCCCCTTATTCAGCAACCATTTTCCTTGTCTACTTGAAGCTGCTTGTTACATCTTCTTTTCCATCCACTTTCACCTGGCAGTTGCGCTTTGTCTAAGGACGTCTTCTCAGCTGCCATATCTTAAAGATGGTAAATCAACTAATTGGAAATGGTTGGTGGCTTGTTTGACCGAAAGGGCTATTGGCTTTTCGAAAAACTAGAGACTGCTGCAGCGACGTTCCAGTCTTCCGCTGCATCTGAATTTGATTGGTAATTTTTCCTTGATAAATTGTAATATATTTTTTTCCTTTGGCACTGGTTATCGGCTCATGTGTACAGAATCCAAACATTTAAAAAAAAAGAGGGAGATGAAAGACGTCCGCAAATGCGTCTTCCCAAATGGGCTGCTAATAAGAGCGTAAAAATGGCAGCAGTCGGACGCGCTTTACAGAGGTCAGCAGGGCAGTGGCAGCATTTTTTTAAAAGTCTCTAGTAAAGGAAGCCTAAAGCCATAGATTGAAGATTGTGCCTGTGCAAACCAGGCACAAAACAGGAAGCAAAAAGGCAATCCTATGCAGAGTGACTCCAATCTAAGCCCAATTAAATCAAAACAAGAATCCCACTGTAATCGTCAATGTAAACCGGGGGGAGGGGGGAGAAACAGGATGGCTTCCTGATTCCAGTGGCCGTGACAAACCCTCCATGAAAAAAACCAGATCTCTTATTGCTGTGAGGCCAAGAGTTTGCTCTTTTCGAGCTGCTGTCAATATGCCCCCAGCATTATATATATGTAATATATATTTATGTATATATAATTCCCCCTCCCGCCCTTGTATGGCAAGGCCCCGCTTGCGGCTGACAGTGTGCAATGTGTTCGTTTTGGTGTGTTCGCGCTGGAGCGCGTTTAAGTGTTTGCCTCTTTGATGTCTCCCTGCCATCTCCATCTTTGTCATCGTTGGCCCCCCATCTTTCTCAATCTAATGAACTCAAACCATCAGTGCAACTTAAGTTCGGCTGTCTGTTCTTGCATAGTTAATATTAAAAATGTACTAACAGTGCGGCTGCAAAATCAAATTATGCACATAAATATGCTGGCATAGCAGAGGAGGCGGCAGAAGCTGAAGTTAGCAACATTGATGCCAGTTCACATTTGCAAATCAACCGTCAATCTGTCATTAAACATGTTATCAAATGATGATAAGTGTATGCTTCTTGCTTGCATTGGTACGCTTATTCCCGATGTTGATGTGCATTAATGGGATAATGTGCATTAACATAGTCTTGCTTGGGTGAACACAAAACATTTTTTATCCATCTTCGCTTGTTTCCCCCTGTGGCCCCCCAACTAAGTGTTTTATGTTATCAAATTGCCAAAAAATGGGAAAACATATTACTTTTAATTAGCAAACCATGAGTTATTATTAGTAGTATTTCATTCATTTTTTTTTTAGTTTAATCCAGGCTAACTGCGGCACGTTGGCAACGTGTTTAAAAGAAATGGAACGCGGAGGGCGGGGTGCGGGGGGGGGGGACAGACAAGCGGAATTGAAAATCGCTCCACTGTCTTTCTCGGAGTAAAACGATTAATGTCAGAAGCTCGGAGACTGACAATTATGTGCTGTCTTAATGCACTGGCCTTTCATCTGCAGGTCTGACTTTTTGACAGGAGTGATGGTTTCAGTTCAATGATATGAAAGGCAGGAGAGGAAACGATCTTGGGCAATGAGAGCCGGTTGTGTGGCTGGCTTGGGCTCGTGGGTTTACATATGGAGGAGGGCAAAGCATGTATGTTTTGATTGAAGAACAACTACAAGAAGCCAACATTCAGGAAAGTGCCAGAATTTCCGAGCGGGCTCAATTGTCTAACAACATTACTGGGCAACCATTGCAGATCTGCTCTTCCATTCACACATGCTGCTCCCTGCTGGTAAACTTGCAGTGATAGCCAAACAAGCTTCTTTTATGTGAGAGAGAGGAATACCAAGCTCGGCATCCTCTACAAGGCGACTCATTGGGATAACATGCACTTTACGCAGCACAGTTTCCTTTTATAACCAGACAGTGGATTCCTGTTATTTTACAGGGGGAGTGAACAAAGCAAGAAACGAAGCGAGCCAAAATGGGAGGACGGGGGGACAAGAAAGGGAACCGTAGCAGCGATTTGTTCTTTGTTATCTGTCGTTGGCAAGCAATGGGATCCGTGGAAAGTATTGATCTGGAAAGGCTCACGATTTACTTTGGCATTCAGGATGCTGAGGATAATATTTGCCGCCGTGTTCCCGTAGTCTTCTAAGGAATGGCAGATAAAAATGACCACTTCAGAAGCGGAGTTGACTAGAACCGAATGAGTGCCCTGCCGGCTCTGAGTACTTCGGCCATTTAAAGGTCAGGGGAAAGTTCTGATGGGCCGTGGCACTTGTGGGCCACAGGCAGCCAGGAGCAGGCAGACTCGAGCCCCGGACTCAAGCAGCAGTGGGCTCAAGGCCCAGCAACTCTGCCACTGACCTGCGCCACTTTGCTTAGCCCATTCAGTATCACTTGTGATCGGTGTTCCCTCTAAGCTGAGTTAGAGTGAGCTAGCTCACAGTTTTTTAGCCTCCAGCTCATACATCTTTGTCTCAGCTCAGGAAGGATGGCTCCAGAGCAAATTAATTTATGCAGTAGCCAAATTGCTTGCTCACAACTTTAATGCCACTAGCTCACAAAGTAGATTTTTTGCTCACAAGACTTCACAGCTTAGAGGGAACATTGCTTGTGGTTGGTGTCAGCTCACCTCCTCCCACACTGCCACAAATTCGTAGGAGAAGGCAATGGGTGAGCCAGTGCCCATTGCTGGTGCTGCTGAGCTGAGCGCCCCTAAAGCCAAGCACTCAGCCTGGCTTACTCTGGAGCCATCTTTTCTTCCTAGTCCACCCCCAGACCAATGATCGAGCATCCCGTTTTCCGCAGTGGCCAACTGGTTGCCCTGGAGGACCAACAAATCAGACACAGAGGTCGAGCGTCCTAGTCCTGTCACAAACCGGCTAGGGTTGGGGTTTTTTTGTCATCACGGGATGCGTACAAATGATCATGCGCATGCGCAAACGGCAGTTTAAAAAACATCCCGTTTCCCACGGAAGCGGCGCCTAGCAATTGCTAGTGTGATTGCGCCGCGCCGCTTCTTTGCCGCGCTGCAGAATAGTTGTGTGATTGCCACCTCCCCCCTAACCACGGGACCTCGAGGGGACGTGTGATCGGGCGGCCGCACGTTATTTTGCTCCAGGGCAAACAGCCACGCTTCCCCGCCACATTTTCCGGCCCGTGTGACCGGAAAATGATGATGTCCCAGAATGCACTGAACATTCTCCTAAGAGACTACAGCATGAATGGAATGTGACTTGAGATGCTGCATCTCTCCCGTCCACCAGAACGGAAATAGCCTTGCAAGTGTACATTTTTCCAGGGCTTATTGCAGGGCAGGAGAAAACACAGGGAACCAGGTAGCATCTCCAAACTCTTTGCCATAGACAGAGCAGTGCTCTAATACCCATTAAAAACCTCCATAAAGTGGTGCATTACATGATTATTAAGTGGTGTTGTATGGATTAGCTGCCAGAGGGAGGGGAAGGCAGGCGGGTGCCATGGGATTTTGGGATGGCAAGCTTATGCTGTTGCACCTCACACTACCTTCTCAAGAGAGAGCGAGAGAGAGAGAGAAGTTTTCCTTACCCTATTTCAAGCTGTGTTTAGTGTAACTTTGGAGTGCTTTCAAATTTTGGAAATGGCAAGTAATTAGTCAATATGTTTTCACCATATGTATTAAGTTTTATTTTTTTTTTATTTTTTACAAAATGACAAACGGCAGCTTTTGTAATGGCACAGCGTGTGCATTTCCCCCAGCAATGCGAAGCCCGCATTGCTGAAGGCCAGCCATTTCAACAAGGCAGTTTTGAAACAATATAAACTTAGTCTGTGGTCATATTACATTTACTCTCATCCCAGTCAGCTCAGCCACTAGACCACACACAAGGAGACCACACACACACCCTTGGTTCCTATCACTCTATGACGAACTATTTACGCACTTTGTTCCAGCCGGTTTGTAGGTGGCAAATTTTGTAGGGAACGTGTTACTCCCTGGATGCATGAAATAGAATGTCACAGTCAAGGCTCTGCTGCAGCATCAGAAACATCTACAGGATCAAGCCCCAGGGCAAAGCAGATGAATTATTGTGTCTTTCCTGTGTAGCATTTCTTTCTTTCAAGGTGTAGGTTTGCCAGACTCTAAATAAGGCCTTAGAACCACAGCACAGGGGGAAGGGTGGTTTAAGCCTTCCCTCCCCACATTCTTTTCCTGATCCCAAATGGCCATGTGAGACTGTGATTTTGCCCCATTGGCGAAAACATACATGTCCTGTATCAGCACTTGTACATTTGTCTCAAAGGGCAGATTACAGTGTCACTTGGCTGGACTTTTCCCAAGAAGAAGCCTGCCAGGGGAGGGGAGGAGGGAAAGCTGAAGACAGCAGGGCACCTAAAGGTAGGTTGGCTTGTGGGTGGGACAACTCCATTCTTGAAGAATGGAGAAGGTAGTGAGAGGCTTTGTGACGGCTGTATATTCTGGACAGACTTCTGAAGTCTGCCACTTAAAAATGGGAGTATCAGGGTTTTGTTTAGTTTGGGGGGGGGGCACAGAGATTGCACTCAAATTCCTTCTTTGGATGTAATCATTGTTGACACCCCATACGTTCTGCACGTGGAAGCTTTCAAAAGCTCATTCGTCTGCCTACCATTTATCATTTCTTCAGCCTCTTTGTCTCCCTAGCACTTACCTTCATCTGTTAATGACTCCATGGATTCATTCACTCGGCTGATCTTATTCAAGGAGTCTGTAGACTGAGAAAGAAACTTCCAAGTGTGTAGTACGGTTTCATCATTTCCAACTCTGGAGGACAAAGTGGGGTGGGGGGGAGATTAAGAATTTCAGAGTGAAGCAACACATTCCACAGACACCTGGGTCTGGGAAACTGGCTCTTTGCTAAAGTTCTTCTGCTAAACACTACTTAGTGTGGTTGCTAGTCCGTGGTATTGTGTATTATGTAATCTTCTTAAAAATAATTTAACTTTGGATGCTGCCTCATAAATACACTGAGAAGTGGAGCATAACAATAATTACTAGATATAAATAAACTGAGCGAAGGTGGCATGGTATAACCCACTCTTGTTAGTTCTCAGGAGCTAAGCAGGGTCAGTACTTGGATGGGAGACTTCAAGGAAGACTCTGCAGAGCAAGGCCATGGCCAACCACCTCTGCTTCTCACTTGACTTGAAAGCCCCTTGCTGGGTCACCTTAAGTTTTGGATGGGAGACAACCAAGGAAGACTCTGCAGAGGCAGGCCATGGCCAACCACCTCTGCTTCTCACTTGACTTGAAAGCCCCTTGCTGGGTCACCATAAGTCTTGGATGGGAGACCACCAAGGAAGACTCTGCAGAGGAAGGCCATGGCCAACCACCTCTGCTTCTCACTTGACTTGAAAGCCCCTTGCTGGGTCACCATAAGTCAGTTGCACCTTGACCGCACTTACTTAGGTATAAATAAACTAAAGAAATTGCTGCAGTGGAAGGGGGCACAACTCACAGAGGAGAAACAACTATACAAAGGGATGCTTAACCCTGCCCATTGCCTTACTCCTCCAAAACCCCTGTGCCTCCATACACCTTTCTCCCAGACTGCTGTTGGACAGAACTGAGACTGGAAATTCCAAGCAGCAGCAAATAAAGAAACTGCAAACTACAACTCAAATACCCTAACCTTGTCTTGACATCTCTGTGCAAAACATGGAGCACTGTGCATGTGTTTACAAAGAGAGATGCAGGCATAAAATATGCTTCTGTAGCTCCAGGTCGCTCTGCCTGGTCCAGCAAAGAGCATCTTCACTGCCTCCTGCTCTGCTACCCAAAATCCTTTAACAGGACACACTTGGGACTAAAGCTCTGTGCAAAGCATGCGCTCTATAAACACTCTGCTAAGGGCCCCATGAATTGTGCTGTAGGGTTGCCTGGATGGGCCTAGCAACTGGCAGAAGGTTCAGGGGCGAGGACATGACATCCCGCGCAACGCCACGTCACTTCCGGGAAAAACCTGGAAGTAACAACAGTGCAGGCTTTAGGAATCACTGGAAACTCTCGGGCGTTTTTGTGTGTTTGTTTCTCTGGCCTCTGCTCAGAGCGGTGACAGGCAAAGAGAGGGCTGCTGGCAGGAGGTCTCCCATAGTGGGATCCCCACCACCTTTGACGGTGCACGTTTTTGTGTGGAACATAAAGCCTCACCCAGCGATGTTCTGAATGGAGACACTTTTGGAAAGTGACATGTTCTGCTGGGATCTCCTGCTGTTGAAGGCGGGGGGAGCAGCGGTCTCCTCCGGGGCCAGAATGGCAGACCGAGGTCTCTCCTTTGGCTGGGAACCTACAAGGGGAACATGGACAGATGAACACTCCAGCAAAGCCTTTGGGGCTTTAGGATCTGGAATTTCATCACCCCCCCACCACACACACATACAATGTTCATTATGTACAGATGCAGCAAGAAAACAGAACTCTCTTTGCAGAGTTTACACAAATATGTTTCAAATCCAAATTCAAATACCTTTTATTGGCATACAATATTAGAAGCATTTCCCAATAATACAATTCAAAATAAATTATAGAATAGATAGTCGTGGCTATGTCAGGCCTAACTCAAGTTGTCACAAGCTAGATTTGACCATACCAAAGATGCCTGAATCATAAATAGGCATTCTAAACTTTTAAACTTAAGTTTTTAGACTTATAAATTAAGAATCATTAATATGATCAGGGTCACTCTTCCATTTTATAAAACCATGGGGAAACTTAGCGGTCAGTTCAATGATCTCCGGATCTCGTGAAGCAAGGAGAAATTGTACCTTGATTCTATCCGATTGGCCTGCTACCAACCTAAGGGGGGCTTCTATAAATTCCACTCGAATGTCATTTCACAATTGACAGTGTAAGAGTATGTGCTCAACAGTTTCTATTTCTCTTCTATTACATCCACAGAACCTGACTGAATAAGGAATTTGCTTATATCTCCCCTCAAGGATAGCAGAGGGGATCTTTGCAGAGTTTATCGACAGCTGTTTAGTAGCTTCTGAAAGCAGGCAGTTCACAACACAAGACAGTTCACAACACCAAACAGCCCTCTATGAAATAAAATGTGCACAGTCCACCTGTAAGGTAGACATTTCTATCCAGCCCAAGGAAAGACGCTCCTGTTCCTTTCTCCATTAAAGATGTATGGTGGTGGTGGTGGTTGTTTTTAAAGTCTGGAGACGCCAAGGACTCAACCTGGGACCTTCTGTCTGTGAAGCAGGCTCCCTGCCCCAGGCCGAGAGGGCCTCCTTGACTGATGCTAAGAAGTCGTGACGTTAGGATGGAATGTCTTCTTCAAGCATTTACTGCCACCATGTCCCACGTTCTTCAAGCATTTACTGCCACCATGTCCCACGTTCCAAGAATGGTCACGCATATGAAAAAGGTAGCTGTAGTCTAGAGCTGATATCTGTGCCATGGTTGCCATCGGGACTCAATCTGAAAACCTGGCTTTATTTTCCAGTGGCTCTACTACCTCTTTTAAGGATAGCCAAAGACCCAGGGAGATTTCAGAACAGGAATAGTTCTGTTGCAACAAAGGGCAGGATAAGCAGAGGCAGTCTCAGAAAATCAGTATCTTTTGCTCACGGACTGAAAGTACTCAGAGTACCAGATCACGACTGTGATGGACTCCATCCCATACGGGAAGGGGCTACTGCCTCAGAGGGTCCCAGGGCCGGCAGCCAGATGTTGCAGACAGGCTGGTGGGCCAGGTGTGTTCCTGGGCTACTGTTGTGAGAAGGGCAGCCTGCAGCCATTGGGGTGAGGAGGTGCTGCTAAGCTTGTGTGAGACTAGCCCAATTAGGGCCAGGCAGCCACAGAACGGAACAAGGAAGCAGGTCCAGGTACTGGGAAGGGCTCTAAAGGCTGTGTTAGAACAGAGTTGGGGGAGAGTGTCTGAGGAGGCAAGTGAGGAAGCTGCCCCAGTTGCAAGGGAAGTGGAATGAACACCCCCGGGCTGGTGAAGGATGGGACAATTTTTTGGTACTGCACAATAAAGTATGAGTTGTTCAAGCACCTCGCCTCTGGAGTTTTCTGTTCAGCCCCAGTGGACGTGGAATGGCAACCTCCTCCCAGCCTGCTACGGGCACCCACTCTGCAAGCGGCCCAAGCTGGCATCCTGACTCCCACGGGTGCCACAATGACCACAGACTGCCTTGGCGAAGAACAGAATTGCCAGATTTTGGGAAGCTGCGGTGGGGGAGGGAAGGGGAAGAAAACGGTACTCACTCTTATTTCTCATAATTACTGTAGGTAACGAGGATGTATCGTGCGTCTGAAGGCCACCTTTCTGAAGATGAAAGAAAAAGACCAGGTGAGTTTCTGCCGCGAATTAGAAATGAATTACTGAAACATGTGTCCACCCCTTATGGGTTGTTTTTTTTTTTAATTCCAGTGTGGTATGGAGCTGGACCAGGAGCTGAATGACCCACTTTCAAACTCCCACTCTGCCATATGCTGATCACCAGATGTCCTCCGGCCAGTCACTCACTCTCAGCCAAGCCTACCTCACAGGGTTGTTGTGAGGGTAAAAGGAGGAAGGGAGAACCATGAATGCCACTTTGAGCTCTTGAAGAAAGGGGCTGATTTTTAAAATAATAATAATAATAATAATAATGATGATGATAATGATAATAACAACAACAACAACAACAACAATAATATACTTTAGTGTCATTGTATATAGTACAACGAAATTAAAGGTGCAATCATTCAGTGATCTACCCATACTCATATACACTCACACAACCATTCACAACCATCCCATAACTCCCTTAAGGTTCACATTGCAACTTAAACCACCAATGTCACCCAAATTCCAATTCATACAGCATTTAAAGCAATAATAGCTCTCGAATAAAAACTATTTTTTAATCTGTTTGTCCTTGTTTTAATTGTCCTATATCTTCTACCCGAAGGCAGCAGTTCAAACAGGGAGTGTTCAGGGTGTGACAAATCCTGCAGAATGCTTTTTTCAAGCATCGAGAACTATACAATTCCTCCAGGAACGGGAGAGGGCAGCCAATAATCTTCTGGGCTGTGATGATAACTCAAGTTATTTTTCTTTAAAAATCTGAGAAAAAAGAGCCTCTGCTGGGCCTTCTTCACCAGATAATGTAGCAGACAGATAGATTCTGCCCTTCCTCCAAGGAGCTCAAAGCACCAGACACCATTATCCGCTATTTTACCCTCGCAAGAACCCCCTGAGGTAGGTTAGAAGGAGCAACTGGCCCAAGCTTTATTTATGTCCAAGAGTGGATGCGAAGCCAGGTCTCCTCAGTGCCGGTCTGACATTCAGATCGCTACACCACAGCTGTTCAGCAACACAACCCTTGAGATTGTCCCTCCATGCAAACACACAGGCTCCCCGAAGGTATTTTCAGCCCAATCCTAGCAGCCTTGCTTAAGAGGAAGAGCCATTATAGATATTCAGGGAGCCCTGCAGTGTAGTCCTCTGCACAAATTTGCAGATTTGTCACTTCAGAACACATGGGAGACATTGTTATAGAGTGCCCCGACACCAAAATCTCCCACAAAATGAAAAACATCAGAAGTGTTTGCTAGGTGTTCTTAGGGAAGAAGATTTTGACCTTTTAAATGAGCAAGTTCTTCCCTCATCCCTTAAGAACAACAACAACAACGAGCAATCTACTTTGCTATCGTCTGTCAGGAGTGCCGTGCCGCTTCATACCGGAGTCCCGTCCAGGCCAGCATTCCAACAGCAGCCACTGGCCAGACAGACGCTTCAGGGTGAGTCCCAAGCGTATAAAGTGAAATTACAGAAGACTGGAGTTCTGAACGTGAATCAAGGCATGTTCAACCCAAGGCACAGGCCTCAAATAGTGTTGCACAAAGGAAGCTAGGACTGTATGTAGCCATGCGCATAGAAGCCATAGGGTTTCAATAACAAGCAGGGGTCATTTTGTAGAAAAAGAGGTGCAGGAGCTCATTAGCATAACTTACTTGCATATGCCACACCCCCTGACATCACTAGAAGTGTGTCAGAAGGCAACACCCACCGCTCAGGCTCCACTGGACTGTTTTGGATTGATAGCTATTGGGGGTGGGGGGAACGTGCAGATCTGTCCTCGCAGAGGAGGGAGAGCTTGTACCTGAATAAAACTTGGTCTTAAAGGTGCCACTGGACTGTTTTGGGCCAGGGGGGCTCTGCAGCTTACCAGGCTGCTTCTTGCTCTGACTGAGGGCTGCTGGGAGCAGGGGGTGGGGCTTGTTGCATGTGCCCGCCCCCTGGGCTCTTTACTGCCGGAGCTCCGCTCCTGTGCGCTCCTGCAGGAAATGACCCCTGAACAAGAGGAAGTGTGAAATATGGAGGTATCTTTTGAGAGGTATCTAACGCTCCTGAACATTCTCCAAAGAACAAATGGGGTCCATCTGAGCTGTCACGAACAGGATTACAAATGAACATGCATAAAGCTACCATTTAGTGAATCAGATCACTGGTCCACCAAGGTCAGTATTATCTACTCAGACTGGTAACAGCTCTCCGGAGCATCAGGTAGGGGGTCTCTGACACATCCCCGCCTACTTGATCCCTTTTAACTGGAAATGCTAGGGGCTGAACCAAGGACCTTCTGTAAACCAAGCAGATGCTCTACCAAATGGTCTGGGTATGTTGAAGAGACTGCATTTTATCAGCCACCGGGGGAATCAGTATGAACGCACAGTTTTAGCACAGTACTGCGATGAACATTCCAGAATGGACTGAGGGGTGACATGATCGAGGTTTATAAGATTATGCATGGGAAAGAGCAGGTAAAGAAAGAGGTACTTTTCTCCCTTTCTCACAATACAAGAACTCGTGGGCACTCCATGAAACTGCAGAGCGGTCGGGTTAGAACGGATAAAAGGAAGTACTTCTTCACCCAAAGAGTGATTAACACATGGAATTCACTGCCACAGGAAGTGGCGGCGGCTACAAGCATGGACGGCTTCAAGAGGGAATTGGATAAGCATACGGAGCACAGGTCCATCAGTGGCTATTAGCCACAAGGTATAGATAGGGGCTCTGGGGCAAGTGATGCTCTGTCTTCTTGGTGCTGGGGGGGGCAGCAGTGGGAGGGCTTCTAATGTCCTGGCCCCACTGGTGGACCTCCTGATGGCACCTGCTATTTCTGGCCACTGTGTGACACAGAGTGTTGGACTGGATGGGCCTTTGGCCTGATCCAACATTGGCGCCTCATATGTTCTTATGTTCTAAAGAAGCCAGTTGCCAGTATGTTCACAGGCACTGACTGCATTGCCACTCACATAAAAAAAAAAAACTTCTGCAAAACTCCCTGAGGCTCTGACTCTCGAAAGCTCCTGCCCTGAAAACCGTGTTGGGTTTCAAAGGTGCTTCTGGACTCAAATCTAGCTGTTCTACCACAGACCAACACTCTGAAACTATTCTGGACTAGAGCGGTCTGGCACTTTGGAAACTGCACGAGCAGCTTCCAGCTCTTTTCCAAAAACCAAGAAAGCTAGAACCTTCCCTTTATTAACCACAACCTCCTTTGACCAGAGGTCTTGGGACCAGACAATACAATTACAGAGTGACCGATAAAAGAAAATGCCACTAGTAAAATCACGAGATTGTCACATCAATGATTAGCAGGAGAGTGTCTCAAAGATTTTATAATAGCCAAGAATTTGGTCACGGATCAGGCCACTGCAGGACTTGCGTCAGCCAACAGAGAGGAAACTACCTGCAGTTCAATGGCAAGTTGGAACTTGCTCAAAATGGGGGGAATCCAATGTTTTCGCAATGGAGACCATTGGTCACAGAATAATAAAACATTATCAGTGGTCTCTGTCGTGCCAGAGGCACAACAACAGAGGTGTCCAGAGAATGGAGTATTAACAAATTGCCCTTTCAGTTCAGCCGCAAGCAAAGCATTTAGTGTGCCTACCATAAATGTGCGTTAATTGCTCGAAAACAGCAAGATATTTTAAATATGGAGGGAGACTTTCAGGGTGGAGGAGATTCCAAGGACGAGGGTGGAGTTTCAAACTCTGTGTTAATCCTATCAAGTTTGAGTACCCTCTTTTTGATCTCTCTCAGTGCTTCATAACAGCGCATATTTTGGAACATTGTAAGTGCAAGGCCAAGCCACACACATTTGCTATCCACTAACTTCACACAGGCACTTTTGTAAGTATCTTTCTTCAGAAGATGTAAAAGGCCTCCACAGGAGTTTGATACCTTGTTTATCCACACCGTATAGAATCTGTGGAAGTATCTTTGTATTAAGAGCCTCAATGGCTGCAAGTACATAATGACCAACCGACCAAAGAACCAGAGATTTGCAGAACATGAGAAAGCCATCTCATCTCCAAAAAAGAACACTCACCATGATGCATAAAACCTTAATGTATTTTGCCAAAAGTTATACATGTATACAATACATACATAGGCTGCGGGCACAAGGGCAGGAAAATGTGGGGGGGAAGCGTGGCTGTTTGCCCTGGGGCAAAATAACGCGCAGTTGTGCCAGCAGACGTACCGTGGAGGTCCCATGGAGGTCCCGTGGTAGGGGGGAGGTGCCGAGCACACCACAATCCTGCACCTCCAAGGTACTAGTTTTTAACCATGCATCTTCAGCGGGAAGCCTCGGGTTTGGCACAGGAGCTCTACGCTTCCCAGATGCGGCGGTGAGATCGCGCCCAGAAAATCCGCCTATCTTCCGTCTCTCTAGCGTGCCTAATGCTCCGTGTGACCGCAGCCATACTTAAACAATTCTCCTTTTCAGGTTTTTACCATATATTTGAGGATCTTGCAATTATATAACTTATTTTCTAACTGAAATCTTTCTAACTGAAACCCTCAATGGTAACAAACTGAACATCATATATATGGAGTCTCTTTACAATCCAGTATTCTAATGCACTGTGGTTACACTCTATTAAATTATACACAATCTTGTTTCTTTTATCTCATCTCCAAGGGCATATCTTGTGCAGTTAAACCCCTACGGCTTCCGCCACACACCCTTGTCTTGTGTTCTGGCCTGCTGCACACCTCGCACACCAAAGAACAAGAGAATTCTTACCTTCGGTTTGGCCTTGCCACAAGCTAGGACGGTCTCCATGCAGCTTTTATGGACGATGATATCACAATCTGTGTAAAGGAAGAACAACACAGGTGAACATGTACCTGATCAGAAGAGCAGGTTGCCTTTGCAGTCCCCACCTGGCATTTTCAAAAAGGCCTTTCAAGTTTAACAGTTTCAGCTTCTTTCATTGCATGGCAGCTCTGGGGACCACCGGCGTTTGCTGCCTTTCATGATAGTTCTCGGGGTTTTTAAAGAGAATGCGAACAGCCAGCCAAGGTCTGCAGCCAGTTCTTAACAAGAGCTCTGTGTTGATTTGAAAACAATTCTGTTTGAAAACAGTCAGTGGAAGCAGATGACCTCGGGGATTAACGCAAGCTTAAAAATAAGGGGCCGTTTGACACGCCCGGAGATTGGGAGAGAGGGAACCCAAAGCGTTCACCTGAAGGCCGTAGAAATCAACAGTGATGGAAAACAGTATTCAGAAGAAAAGCAAATGTAAGGTATTGGAAAACTCATCCTTTCCATTCCAAGATTTCCATAATCCAAAACAGTGTGGCATAGTGGTTAGAGCGTTAGACTAGGACCTGGAAACCCCAACCTGCCATGGAAGCTCACTGGGTGACCACGGGCTAGTCACTCAGCCTAATCTACTTTGCAGGGTTGTTACGGGATAGAACAGCTGTGGGGAGGAGGATGCAATAAAGCTACTTTGGGTCCCCGTTGGAAGTAGCACAGACAAAACAAAATAAAGCCTTCAGACAACTGAAAAGGACTGGATGACCATGCCCCATTCTTTCTCCAGCCATTTATTATTTATTTACTTCACTGATACCCCACTTTTCTCCCCAACAAGGCCCCGAACTGGCTTCCAACATTGTCCTCCTCCGCTCCATTTTATCTTCCCAGTAAGTCTGTTGTTTCAGGCAAGGATGGACGCGTGGGACTGGCCCCAGGTCACCCAGCCTGCTTCCATGGACGAATGGGGGATTTTGAGCCTGGGTTTCCCAGTGCCTAGTCTGACACTACACTGGGTCTACCGCAGAGTATCTTACACCTCTTTCACACATTACAAGGGCTGAGCTGAAATTCTGGGAGCAAACATTTTCAGTGGGAAAAGAGTAGAGTCCAAAATCTTCTATCCATTCCCCACTCCCAATTCTTTACCTTTTTGACATCATTTTATTCCCTTCTGTTCCCTCTTACTGCACATTTCCGCATCATTTATTTTTAAGTGTAAAGTTAAGAAAACATCACCAAAACCTCAAATCTGGGAAAAGATTGGTTCTTGCCTTCATTTCGAGTAGGCAAACATTATTATTAATAATAAACATGTGTATCCCTTTGTCTGCGGCCCTACAAAAGCAACATGTGGTTCTCGGGCCACCAGGACTACCGTCGAAGCAGGAGGTCATGTTTTGTGGGAAATGATGCATTTTATGACGCGCACATGCCCCCCCCCCCCCTTTGCTCCCTCCAGCTGGCACAGCATTCAGTAAGACCCGCCAGTGAGCATTTGTGCAACTGGCTACAGAGAAGCCAGTCCTGACCAGACGGCTACTTGCATGAACGAACTTTTCTACAAAGAAAACCAACCTTCAAGATCTGCTCTGAAGCGCCTTCAAAGGAGAATGGGACCTCCTATATAATAAACAAGTGAATTTTACCCGAACTAACTTTTTGCCCTGACCTGGATGGCCTAGGCTAGCCTGATCTCATCAGATCTCAGAAGCGAAGCAGAGTCGTTCCTGGCTAGTAAATGAATGGGAGACCTCCAAGGAATTTGTTGTTGTTGTTCAGTTGCACAGTCGAGTCCGACTCTTCGCGACCCCATGGACCACATCACGCCAGGCCTTCCTGTCTTCCGCCATCCTCTGAAGTTGGCTCAACTTCATGTTCGTTGCATCGGTGACACTGTCTAACCATCTCATCCTTTGCCGCCCCCGTCTTCTTTGACCTTCAGTCTTTCCCAGCATCAGGGTCTTCTTCTCCAGGGAGTGCTCCCTTCTCATTGGGAGGCCAAAGTATTTGAGCTTCAGGTTCATTATCTGGCCTTCCAGGGAACAGTCAGGGTTGAGTTCTTTTAGGATTGACTGATTTGATCTCCTTGCAGTCCAAGGGACTCTCAAGAGTCTTCTCCAGCACCATATTTCAAAGGAATCTATTCTTCGACACTCGGCCTTCCTTATAGTCCAACTCTCGCAGCCATACATGACTACTGGGAATCCCATTGCTTTGACCATGCGGACTTTTGTTGGCAGGGAGATGTCTCTACTTTTTATCATGCTGTCTAGGTTCGCCATCGCTTTCCTCCCAAGGAGCAGGCGTCTTTTAATTTCATGGCTGCTGTCACAGTCTGCGGCGATCTGGGATCCCAGGGACGTGAAGTCTGTCAGTACTTCCACGACTTCCCCTTCTATTTGCCAAGGAATACCAGGATCGTAATATAGTGGCAGGCAATGGCAAACCACCTCTGAATGTCTCTTGCCTTGAAAACCCTCCAGGGCTGCCAAAAATCAGCTGCGACTCGACAGCACTTTCCACCACCACCACCTTAGTCTTTCCAATGCAATCCCCGTGAGACTTATGAGTCATTTACCATTTTTATGGGGCAGGGGGAGGGAAGCAAATGGCTTTAGAGGATCTTTACTGTCATCAACGCTGGTTGGGCAACCACTCTAGACGACCTCTACTGCTCACTATGGGTCTCCACCTGAGTCAACGGCAACAAACAGGCAAGTGCAGGAAATTCCTCCTTCAGGTAACAAGAATCACTTTCCCCTTTCTAAACCTGATGTGACGGGGAGGGAAGTACCAAATTGCATCACTTCCCATGAGTCAGGCACGCCTCTCCTTCCCTCCATACACACAGCTGGCGTTACCCAGCATCCACCTTTCTCCACTTCAGAGCCTCACCGGCACCCTAATTAATACAGACGGTGGGCTGTGCAGCAGGTTAGTTCTAACATCCCTCTTTCTCAAGGCAGGGAAACAAGACAGGAGACCCAGATTTAAACTCTTTTGAAACCATAATGGAATTGATGTATGACTAGTCGTAATCCTCAGTCCTGGAAGCTGTTATTCTCTAAATCTCATACCTCTGGAATATCTTCCCAGAACACTACTGCCTTTCTCAGAGATAGTGAGTTGGACTAGATGGTTCAAGTCACCACACAAAGAATCCCACCTGATTTATTATATTAGGCCTCTCTGCTTAACTCCTCCCTTTCCCCCCCTCTCTCTCCTACAATTTTCTATAAAAATGAGGTAGAAGTGTTTATTTCTTCCGATTATATCAGAAGAAGTGAGCTCTGCCCCACAAATGCTCATACTGGAATAAATGTGGTTAGTCTTTAAAGTGCCACTGGATTTCTATTTAGTTCTTGCTTCAACAGGCTAACACAGCTATCCTGCTGCTCCAATCTTTCTGTCAAGAGAAAGAAAAAGACACCTAACAGAGCTGTGAAGAGGAAGCCAATACTGTGGTTTCTCAACAGACCAAGGATGCTTTCACACATGCTAAATAATGCAGCCTCAATCCTCTTCAGCGACTGTTTGCCAGTGGAGTTTGCCACTTCACACAGTAAAATCCAGTTGCAAAGTGCATTGAAAGTGCGTTATTTAGTGTGTGTGAAAGTGCCCTTCGATACAGCCTTGCATCCCTCCCTATCTGGCTGGCATTCGAAGAGATCAGGTGTTACAAGTGCCTGGTTCCTAGGAATAAAAGACTACCAGATCAGTAGGTGATGAAGCCAAGGGCAAATTGGTTTCCACCACACTCTCTCTCGAACATAGGACTTATGGCTGGCACATGCAAGTCTACACACGCAGGAGAACGAAGCGGCAGAATGGGCCGTACCATTTCAGGCTGCTGTGGGGGGAGGGTTACATTTCTGAACGTTCTCTTACGTAAACAAGCCTTGTGGAAAGCAGAAAACTAGCACCAGCAAGGAGCAGGCTGGACTAGAACCCCTCTCTGACAGCCTCGTACAGGTTTAAAAACAAACACGGGG